>NC_057392.1:18520695-18820695 GCF_019320065.1 Cervus canadensis | reverse complement strand
CAGGAAAGTTCTTTACCACTAGTGCCACTTGGGAAACCCTTCTAACCACACAGCCAAGCATCAGTGTTCTGCATGATGGTTAATAGATGTCTTCAGCCTAAGCTTCAAGTATGCTGCAGCCTGGAGCTTGCTCAAACTCATGTCCTTTGAGTCGGTGATGCCATCCAACCATCTCAGTCTCTGTCATCCCCTTTTCCTCCTGCCTTTAATCTTTCCCAACATCAGGGTCTTTTCTAAGGAGTCAGTTCTTCCCATCAGGTGGCCAAAGTATTGGAGTTTCAGCTTTAACATCAGTCCTTCCAATGATTATTCCGGACTGATTTCCTTTAGAGTTGACTGGTTGAATCTCCTTGCAGTCCAAGGGCTCTCAAGAGTCTTCTCCGGTACCACAGTTCGAAAGCATCAATTCCTCAGCCCTCAGCAGGGGCAAACATAGGCTATGGGCCCCACCTCACGTGGAGATGTGCGTGGCAGCCTGGTCTCCTGCAGGGCTCCAGGTCGACCAGCAGTCTCCCTTGTCTGTTACCTCTTTCCCTTTTCTACTTAATTTTCTTCTTTCTCCTTCCTACTGGCTCCCTCTTTCCCTTCCTCTCCTCTCATGGAGCTTCCTTTTCCTCCGTAGAGAAAAAGATGCAGGAAGGCAGAAGCTGGCCTTTTCTCTGTTCATAATCCAGGACCCATTTTTCCCCATTTGGAACATTCTGAGATTTTCACTGTTTAAATCATCTTCTTTGGGTGACTCTTGTGGGGTCATCTGCACCCTCCATGCCTCTCCTGTTCAGAGCATCTCAGTCCTTTTTTCAAACCTCCTTTCCCCACTCTGAGCCATTGAAATAATGGAGCTGGATATATAGGCTCTTTCAAAGTCTCTTGCCGTTCCATTTTTTGGGGTCTCTCCTTGACATCCTGGGGAGACTGAGGGTGCACATTGAGAGGAGGGACAGAGAAGTGGATGGAGTGTGGGCAGAGTGATGCTCCCCACCGTGGCTTTGACCACCAAGGTCTGCCCCAGCCCTCTGTGCCCTGGCCCTTCTCTCCTCTGCCACATCACCCTCTCAACTCAGGGACCATCCCTTTGTACCAACCATGCCCCCCCACCCCGGTGGTCCAGGACTTGTGGACTCCCAGCCAACCGTGACACAGCAAGCCTCAAGTCTATCAGGGGCTACACACACATTAGATCCGGATGCATAATTCACTCTTCATTTCACTTGTTCTCACTACTGTCATTTTCCTCTGTGTTTCATGTTTTTAGTTGTGGAAAATACTTACAACATACTTTGTACCAATTTGACAGTTTTTAAGAGACACTACAGAGACACTACACATATTTGCATTGTGCTACCGTCACAGCATCCTTTGTGTGTCATTTTTCACGTGCACATTACAATAACGTATTTCCTGACGTCTGTCAGTCACTGGGGATATTTCTGGGCAACGATGGGCATTCAGAAATAAAGGAAAAGTTTAAGTGAAATGGTTCAACAGGAAGGAGCCAAAACTCAGTAAGGTGTTAAGCGGCAGATTCAACTGGACCATTTACCCCTCATGGCCAGAAGAGGGGGCCAGTGAGTCAAGCCTGGAAGAGCCGCTGCTCCTTCCCCTCCCGCGCTGAACCCCGGGGAAGACCCGCAGATGCAAGGGATAAATCAGCGTCAGCAAACAAGCACCAGGCTATATAAAGAGCGCAGGGGACCAGCAAAGGTTTGGTTCTTCATGGTAATTTTTCCCACCACTTTTCATCGGTGAGAGGTCACCGGGAAGAATGATAATTCTCCTTTCCCTTCCAGGGTCCTTCTTTCTTTGTTAACAGCCTTATTTGGGGATTTTAAACTAGGTGGACAGTTCTTGTTTGCTGTTGTTCAGTTGCTAAGTCATGTTCACCTCTTTGCAACCCCGTGGACTGTAGCCTTCCAGGCTCCTTTGTCCATGAGATTTCCCAAGTGAGAATACTGGAGTGGGTTGTCATTTCCTTCTCCATGGGCTCTTCTCCAATCAGGGATCACACCTGGGTCTCCTGCTTTGGCAGGCAGATTCTTTACCACTGAGCTACCAGGGAAGCCCGGAATGTTGTTGATGGGGTCATTTAAGTCGGGGAGAGAGACCCTGTGGTATGTTGGTGTGATATTTAATGTGATTTAGAGAAAATAAAGAAATTGGCAGAGTTTGGGAAATTCCTTGTACCTGAAATGGGGTGAGTCTTATCTGTGAGTACTTAAGTGCTTCTCCATAGCACCTGCAGCTGCTAATAATGTTATTTAGAAAAGTCATAAAAACCAGAGCTTCCAGTCTCCACATTCCCAAGTGGATCCAGGTATGAAAAACAAGGCCAGTCCATCTACAAGGAGAATTTGTTTGGATCAGCCGTGTTCCCTTGTCTAAAGGCAGCTAGCACATTTTTAGCAAATTACCCAGCATACAGAGAAGAAGTCTTTAGAAAATAAAACCTTGGCAATTAGAGCCACAGATAGTCATATCAAAACGGATTGTCAACAAGGAAAGTGAAAAAGACAACTCAATTATTTTTAAACCTGATAACCTAGAATTAGCTGAGAGAAAGCTAAACTTAAACACAAAGAGACAAAAAAGCAAAATGCAAGCCAAAAAATCCCCATGATCCTTCACAAACCCTTACTAGAAAACAATTCGTTATCGGACAGATAAAGTGCTTATTCCCGTTTGACAGCTCCTCATGTAAGAACAATTTCAGAAGCTAGAAACCAAAAAAAAAAAAAAAAAAAAAAATCACACGCACACACACACACACACACACACAAGACAGGAATACCTAGCAAACACCAAAACCTCTTCTGAGTTGCTTTTTATTCTCCTGCTGTTGAAGCGCATTTTATTTGCCAGATCATCTTGCTTCCATCATGGCCAAAATACACTGAACTTTGGAATTTTCTTCCTTTCCTGTTTCTGGCTGGAAAATGAAGTTCTTAATGCAAATGACTGCCTTACATCTGACCGTCTTGGGTCTATGTAATGGGCTTGCTGACATTTCTTTGACCTCCTAGTGGAATAATTAGGTGCTCTAGTTACCAAGCAACAGAAAGTCGGGCGACCCAGGAGCAGAGAGTCCTGGGCAGGCTGGAGGAAAAGGATACAGTCCGCTTCTGAAGCACCTCCTCCAGATGTGGGGGTGGGGAGCTCCTGCTCCAGGGGCTGGAGCTCCCAGGTGGCCGGCTCACGCCCACTGTCCCTGGACAGTGCCCAGACAGGATGCTAGCCTGGGTTTAATCACAGCTCATGTGCCGAATTCAGTAAACTTTTCCATATTTTTCAGTTATTTCTTTTATTATGTTTAAAAAACCACATGTGTCTTGTGCTCAGCCTCTTAAATACAGTTACAGTATTGTTAATAGGTCTTGGGACTGGTGGCTCTACAGTGAAGAATCCACCTGCCAATGCAGGAGACAGGTGTTCAGGCCCTGGGTCGGGAAGATCCCTGGAGAAGGAAGTGGCAACCCACTCCAGTATTCGTATCTGAGGAATCCCGTGGACAGAGGAGCCTGGCAGGCTATAGTGCATGGGGTCCCAAAAAATCAGACATGACTGAGCAACTAAGACAACAAGATTGTTACTGTGAGCACACCATTGTATGGTGGATCTGTGGAGCTTTGTCATCTTGCACAACTGAAACTTTACACCCATCCACTCCCGTTCTCTCCTCGCCCAGCCCCCGGAAACTACCACCCTACTCTCTGTTTCCCAACCATTTAGAGATCACACAAAAGGGGCTTATGCTGTCTGTGTCCTTTTTTAAAAATTTTATTATTGGAATTAATTGCTTTACAATCTTGTGTTAGTTTCTGCTCTACCACAACATGTATCAGCTGTACACATACATGTATTCCCTCCCGATTGAGCCACCCTCCCACCCCTCCCCATCCCACCCCTCTGCGTCATCACAGAGCACACAGCTGAGTTCCCAGTGCTATATAGACACTTCACGCTAGCTATCTGTTTACACATGTTGTTTTTGTTTAGACACTAAGTCTTGTTCTGACTCTTTGGTGATCCCATAGACTGTAGCCCACCAGGCTCCTCTGTCCATAGAATTCTCCAGGCAAGAACACTGGAGTGGATTGTCGTGCCCTCCTCCAGGGGATCTTCCCAGCTCAGGGATCGAACCTGCAGCTCTTACATCTCCTGCATTAGCAGGCAGGTTCTTTACCACTAGCGCCACCTGGGAAGCCCATATATGTATGTGTGTGTGTATAATGTTCACGGATTAGAAAAAATGAATTGTTACCATATAAATCTACTTATTCTTCCAAGGAGAGAAGTGAAAAATCTCATTTCTGAGCAATGACCTGACTCATCCTTTGATGGGGATTATGCAGGGGGCCCCAACCTCCAGAATCTACTGCCTGATTATCTGAGGTGGATGTAATAATAGTAGAAATAAGGTGCACACTAAACGTAATGGGCTTGAATCATCCCAAAGCCGTTCTTCACCCTGTCCGTGGAAAAATCGTCTTCCATGAAACTGGTCCCTGGCGCCAAAAAGGTTGGGAACTGCTGATCTAGAGAATTTAGATTTACAAGATCGGAATTTAGTGCTTGGCCCCACCATGGGCCATCTGCATATTTCGGCCACCTTCCTGAGACTTAGATTCTTCAGCTGTGATTTGTGAAAATAAGAGCCAAGCTTCACTGAGTAGGTACCATGTTTCAGGCCTACTAGTCATTCCCCACCCCCGCCCCCAGTTACTGTTGCACCAAGCCTGTGAGGGAGGTTCTTTCATCACCCCGTTTCCACCGAGGGAACAGAAGGGAAGCGTATCAGGTGACCTGGTGAAGCCCCCCCAGGGTCCTTGCTCCCACATACTAGGCTGTCCTGCCCCTCTAGATGGAGCCATGGGAGACAGGATGTACTGCTGGCATGGCTGAGACTTGCAAAGTAGGTGGACCTGGAGAGAATTTGTTTGTTAGAGTTTGCTTAAATTTTTGATTCTTGTAGTAAAGTCTATGTTCCTGCTACTTGTTAGGCCTGGTGCTGAGAAGGCTGCCTTCCAAGGGATCTGGCTGGGTCTATAGAACTGGCAGATTCAACTTAAACTCAGTGATTACCTGGCCTGGCTCTCTTTCAGTGGACTTCCTTCTGTTCTGCTGGTGTGGATCTGGGCTGTGAGGGTGTGAGTGACCAGGGCCTACTCCCAGGCCATGAGGGACAGTCTAAAAGAGGCTCAAAGTCAGCAGTATGATGCTGAGAAGGACTCCAATTTTTCCTTTCTCTTTTCTTAGGGGCAAAACATCCATGCTATATCAGAGCTAAATGAAAGTGAAAGTTGCTCCGTTGTGTCCGACTCTTTATGATCTCATGGACTAAGCCTGCCAGGCTCCTCTCTCCATGGAGTTCTCCAGGCAAGAATACTGGAGTGGGTTGCCATTTCCTCCTCCAGGGGATCTTCCTGACCCAGGGATATAATCTGGGTCTCCTGCATTGCAAGCAGATTCCTTGTCATCTAAGCCACCAGGGAGTGTCAGAGTTAAGGGTTAGCATGTATATCCTCAGGTAGGTAATGTGTTGACTAATTTACGGCCATGTTTAAGAGGGTGGCTATAGCACTCAGTCAGCTTGGGTTTCTCTAACAATACCACAAACTGGGTGACTTGTAAACAGAAATTTATCTTTCACAGTTCTGGAGGCAGGGGGTCTGAAGTCAGGGTACCAGCATGATTGAAGGTACTGGTTTTCAGATGGCCAGCTTCTTCCTGTGTCCTTACATGAGGGGGTATATTTTCCAAGCTCTCTGGCTTCTTCTTATAAGGGCACTAACCCCCTTCATGGGGGTGCCACCCTGATGACCTCATTGCCTCCCAAGGGCCTCACATCCAAATACCATCACATTGGGATCAGGGTTTCAAACGTATGCAATTTAGAGAAACAAAAAGATTCAGGCCATAGCAGGGCTGATAGAAAATCCTCCTTGACTGGTTTGTCAAAGTTTTGTGTTAATCATTTCAATTAGCAAACACTCTAGAACAAGAATAGGGAAGTCAGGTTTGTTTCTGCCTGTCGACGATACACACAGAATCTGAATTCTTAGGGTCTTCAAAAGTGATGGCTAACTGACGTTAGGCACATTATATTTAAAGCAGCAGGATGGTATAAATGTTTGTTAAGCTGCAGGATATGTAAGAGACATGAGTTTGATCCCTGGATCAGGAAGATACCCTGGAAGAGGAAATGGCAACCCACTCCAGTATTCCTGCCTGGGAAATCCAGAGGATTTCCAGAGGAGCCTGGTGGGCTACAGTTCATAGGGTCGCAAAACAATTGGACATACTGAGCACACACACACACAAACACTCACACACACACACTCACACAATCACACACACACACAATCACACACACACTCACACACAGCAAAGCAAAGTGAAAAGAATTTTGAAAGGGGCTCCTGTGATCCTGAGCTCTGGTCACCGCATGACTAATGACCACAACAACTCTACAGTGTTTCTTATCTCTAAATTCAAACTAATTCTAACAACTTTGTTCTCTTGATGATCATGCATACACACACAAGATCACTCTGTAGATTTATCCATTGTGCAAAGCCTTCTTGGCTCCAGGCAAAGGCATTCTGTGTTAAGGTATTGGATCTTTGTTCAGATGTCAGCACCCACATATTCAGTCAACATTTACTGAAATATCAAGAGGAAGCAGAAGTTTCTTCTCTGCCCTCAAGGATCTCACAACCCAGTGGACATACCCACCGCCCTGGAGACAATGTGTGTGTGCGTATGTGTATATATAAGGTAAGAGGCAGCTTGGATCAGCGTGTAACAGAACCATTTTGGGACTAAATGTATTTCTCTGTGGCTTTGGAGTTGGCCTGGCTATGCCAGAGTTAAATACAAATAAGGTTTAAATTATGTGCAATTAGAAATTTCCCTTTTCCCCCATTCATCTGGTTTTGCTCATCTCTAATCTCATTTCTTACTCTCATGCCCACCATCTAGCCTGGCAGTGACTTAACAGAACAATGTCGGTAAAATTAAATTCACAAAGGTCTTGGCAGCTCATTCAGAGTCCAGCTCCAATAAAGTCGCAACCCTGGGCTGTGGCCATCTGGTAGACCCAGAGATGTGAGCAGGGTGCAGAGTGCCCCTCTGTAGGCCAGCCTTTTGGACCCTATCTAGTAGGGGAAGGGGGTGGCAGGAAGCTAGCTGATGTACTACTGATAAACTCTGGGGATGGTTGGAAGCCCTCCATTTGCTTTTTCTGGAACCATAATCCCAAGCTGTAAGTAAAGAAGGCCTGACAAGAGAGCCTGACCTTTTCAATAAAATCAAGTCCAAGGCTTAGTAAGTTACTTCAAAACACCCAGTGCTAAGAAGCCAGGATTTCAGGAACCTTACTTCCATGATCTTTGCACTCTGCCAGTTTTCTTAGGGCTTGACGATCCCCATCATCCATCTACCCCCCCTTTTCCCCTCCAGCTCAATAATTTGGGCTGTGTGAAACAGGGTTACAAAAGAGGGTTGTTTTGAGCCTTTTGGTGAATTGGCTATATAACAGGCCTTTTAATTCCCAAGAAAATTGCTTGCTCTGTGCAAAATATACTGTACTATTCACTTCTCAACATAGCCATTTTTATTCTGACACAGCTTCCTTTCAGATTCAACATACAGTATGTAAATGTGAGCCAACAACCAAAAACTCCTTTCTAAAATTGAGACTGTTAATATTTTTCTTTGAAGATCGTCACCTCTTTTAGACTTGAAATTGCTGTCAACTTTCTTGCTGCCTGGCAGTAGTTAACTGAGCTTTTCCTCCCATTTTTTGAAAGGAAATATTGTGCCAGGGACCATTTCTAGAAATGTGTCTATATTTAAAAATCATTATCTTCAAAAATTGGCGTCAAAAGTCATTGACGGTGCTATATTCACAGCAAGGAGCTGAAGTGCAGGTTAAACATCTTTCTATTGTATGTGAACTTGGGAACTCTTGGTCTATTTTAGACTGCTTTAGTTGAGTGTAATTACTATGGTTTCTAAAGGAGTTTCTGTGTAATTACCATGTAGTTTATTTCATGGTAACTATGCAATTAACTTGTCCCACTTCTCTAAATGGAAAATACTATAATTCTAATACAAATGGTTTGGATGCTAGTTTTCGCCACCGTACTTTAAAAATATCTGTATTTAAAGTGCTTTCTTCCTGTTCTCCCTTCTCTTTCTTCAAATAACATATTGGATTTAGTTAATTTTTTTTTCTTTTTTAGACCAAAGAAAGGCTAAAGTTTTACTGGGCAGCCCCAAATTATCAAGAAATCTTTTGCGGACGTAAAAAAAAATCACAATGGGAGTTAAATTACCCATACAAATGAATGCTTGGTGAGGGGCTTTAAAGAAACGATTGAGATCTGACGGAAATCAGATTGTGAGCCCAGATGAAAGAGAGACACTTGTCTTTGCTTCTTATTGTGTTAGCATTAGCTGTGGGAGAAATTTGCTTGACTCAGGTCTTTTGTATTTTCTGCAGCAAAGGTGATGGTGGCATTTGGAGGACTTCCAAGGGGACCTTTCCTCTTCTTGTTTAAGGCACAGATTGGGAGATAAAACTGGGCACTAACATGTGGCTTTAAAAAGGGAATGTAGCCCCAATGCTAATTACAACCTGGAGGAAGGTGGGAAGTGTTGAACCATAGATTTTTTTTTTTAAATCCCTTTGCCAGATAGCTAAGGAGTTTGGGATGGACATGTACACACTGCTAAATTTAAAATGGATAACCAACAAGGACCTACTGTATAGCACAGGGAACTCTGCTCAAATGGTATGCAGCAGCCTGGATGGAAAAGATGTTTGGGGGAGAATGGATACATGTATATGTATGGCTGAGTCCCTTAACTGTTCACCTTAAACTATCACCACACTTTTTGTTAACTGGCTATACCCCAGTACAAAATAAAAATTAAAAAAAAGAAAAATCCCTTTGCCTGCACCTGTCTGTATGATCAGCTTGGGTGGCATTTATATGACCCATTGAGATGACTGATGAATTAATTTCTAAAAGCAAGTCAACTTACCTGTTAAGCTGTGAGCCCCATGGAAAGCCGTAGGCATAATCTCATAAATCCATCTGACCGTTTATCTTTCCAAACATCGAATATATATGGAATGCTCATGAGCTGGTCTAAAGAGTCAAGCTGCCCTTGAAGACCTAATAGCCCAGTGTGGGAGGTAGTGGGAGTAACATTGATTAAGAGAGAACACCACGATGGCAGAAGCAGATATGTTGTGAGAACAACTCATTCTTTCTGTGAATATTCTACTAATGTCCTGAGCATTTCCTATGGGCCCTAGTCATAGTCCTGGAGATAGAACAGAGAATGGGACCTGTCAGTTCTCAATCTTTATCATGCTTCCATTCTCATAGGCAGGTCAGCCCCTAAAAATGCGCATCAGCTACAGGTGATGCTATGTTCTGCAAGGGTGAGGGAAGGGAGGAGGGAAAGAGGGACTTTGCTGCGTAAAGGGTGGGAGGGGAAGTGTCTAAGAAAGTGACATGTGAGCAGAGATGCAAAAGTCAGGGCATGAAACCCTGGAAGGTCCAAAGGAACCACAGACTTAGGGGTGATATTGGTGAGTGCTAACGTGCAGAGGAAACTTTCGTTTAATTAGAGGAGGAAGCTAGAGAGAAATGAGCTGGGGTGAGAGCCAGTGGGCATGAGACGGGAGAGAGGCTGAGTGAGAGCACATGGTGGGGTCATGTGAACATCACAGGGTGCTTGGGTTTTACCATTTATTTGTTCGTTTTTGTGTGGGATGGGGAGTCAAGGGAAAACTTGGGGCAGGAGAAAAACAAGATCTGAATTAAAAAAAAATTCTACTCTTTGGTTCCCACATCAAAACAAGACCACAGGTAGAGAAAGAGAGGAAGCCCGTGACAGGCTGCAAAGTATTCCAGGGGAAGGATAATGGAAGGTGAGGTGAGGTGTTTGTGATGGAAGCTGGGCAAAGTACAAACAGGCTTCTGGGTATGTTTTGAATATATAGCCAATAGGTCTTGCTGCTGAGTTGGGTGTTTGAGCAGAGAATGAGAGGAGGCAAAGATGGGTGAACTTTGGCTTGAACAACCAGAGGAACAGATTCACTAAAGTAAGGAAGACTTTGGAAGAAGGGGGTTGGAGTCAACGAACCAAGGTTCATCCTTGGGCATGCTATGTTTCAAACATCTCTTTGACGTCTAACTGGAAATAATGAACAAGCTGTTGGATACATGAGTTTAGAGCTGGAGGCTGAGGCTAAGCTGGGAATATAGATTAGGAAATGGTCAGCAAGCAGGAGGCACTTAGAGCAGTGAGACAGGATGTTTATCAAAAGAATAAGTGTAGGGATAGAAGTAGTCCAGGGACTAAGCCTGAGACACCCAACAGTGACCTGCTCGCAAAAGGATGAAGATTAGTGACTGGCTGATGAGGCTGATGGAGAAAGCAATGGCACCCCACTCCAATACTCTTGCCTGGAAAATCCCATGGATGGAGGAGCATGGTAGGCTGCAGTCCATGGGGTCACTAAGAGTCGGACACGACTGAGTGAAACTTTCACGTTTCACCTTCAAGCATTGGAGAAGGAAATGGCAACCCACTCCAGTGTTCTTGCCTGGAGAATCCCAGGGACGGGGGAGCCTGGTGGGCTGCCCTCTATGGGGTCGCACAGAGTCGGACACGACTGAAGTGACTTAGCAGCAGCAGCAGCAGCAGCAATGAGGCTGAGAAGATGCAGACAGGGAGATATAAGGAAAACCAGAAGATCTTCAAGTCAAGGAAGGCAAGTGAAAGCAGTGTTTAAAAGGGAAGGGATCACTCACATCAAATGTCCTTGGAGGTCAAGGAGGGTGAGGGAACTGTCCACGAATTTGGTCATGGATGGCACTGTCATTCCTGACAATTGTGAACTTAAATAGAGTGGGTTCAATGGAGGGGGGCTGAGGAGATGGAGACAACCAGCACAGATTACTATTGATATTCTGGGGAGTTTTGCTACAAAGAGAAGGAGGTAAGAGATGATAGATGAAGGTGTGTGAAGCCGTGGGAGAGATTTTACAGACAAGAGATATCACAGCACATGTATGGGTTAAGGAAGTGATTCCATAGAGAATAAAGGACTTGACAACGTACAAGAGTGAGATGACTTCAGAAGCACAGGTGAGGAGGTCATGCAGAGACCAAGGAGGGGTGAGAAGAAACAACTCTACAAAGAGGGAAGGCAGTATATGGGAGGTGGAGAGGTGGAGAGGAGGGGGCTGAAGTTGGGGAAGAGAGCAGAAGAAAGCTCAGAAAGACAAGTGACTTAAGACTCACCCAGAGTCCCCAGCAGAGCTGTCCCATGACCTGGTCCCCTGATTCCAGGCTGACACTCCTGTCCCAAGTGCTCTTTACCAGAGAATTTGGCAACTTCTGCCTTTTTTCTTTTCCCAACCAGTAAGACTTTGAATTCACCTCCACCTCCAAAGAGCGTACTTTTTTTTCATTTATTTTTATTAGTTGGAGGCTAATTACCGTACTTTGTCTTCGACATATTTGACTTCATTCTGGAGCTGTCCTTGCTTTTTTGGTGATAGGCAAGACAATGACTCCCCCAAAATGTCGGCATCCTTGTCTCAAAAACCTGTAGATCTATTACTTTATATAACAAAAGGGACTTTATGGTTTCAATGAAAGATTTTACAATGGGGGGATTATCCTGGATTTTTTGGGTGGGCAGACTCAAGGTTTTTATAAGATGGAGGCTGGAGGGTCAAAACGAGAAGGGGGCAAAAGAGGATGAGATGTTTAGATAGCCTCACCGACTCAATGGGCAAGAATTTGAGCAAACTCCGGGGGATAGTGGAGAACAGGGGAGTCTGGCATGCTGCAGTCCATGGGGTCGCAAAGTGTCGGACACGACAGAGCAACTGAACAACAACAAGGGTCAGCATCAGAAAAGGAAAGGTGACAATGAAAACAGAAGTTTGAGTGTCGCACTTTGAAGACAGAGGAAGGTGGCTGTAAACCAAGGATATGGACAGATAACAGAAACTGGAAAAGGCAAGACAATTGATTATCCTCTAGAGATTCTGGAAGGAATGCAGCCATGCTGGAAGTTTCTTTAGTTTTATAAGACAGATTAGACTTCTGATCACCAGGACAATAAGATAATCGATGCTGTTTTAAGCCACTGTTTGTGGTCGTTTGTCACAGCAGCAATGTAACTCATGCATGAGAATTTGTCAGGTCTGAGATCCACTATTTCTGTAGCCCAGTTCCCATTCATGTGATGCACTGGGTGAGATCACTATGAAATCTTTGTGAGCGCATTGGGCTACAAATTGTTACTCCTCTCCTGGAGATGAGGAAAGGCTGCTGAGAGTGATGGCAAGCAGACAGCCTTTGGCATCCGCCATCTCAGAGGCCAGTCCTCCCCATGGGCACTGACATGCGAGGCCCAACGGCAGCTCTTGCTCTGACAATGTTCACGGTAAAAAGAGCCATTTCAATAAGCAGGGTGGCCAAGACATGGGGAAGGAAAGCTCTCAGCTCTGTGCTCTGACCTGTGGCCCTGGTGGCCAAGGCACTCACCCTCCTCTTGCTGTCCCTTCTCTCAGACGAATGCGTGCAGGATCCATGAGGCCAGCTTCATAGAAGGACAGGTCAAGGGCCTTGTACTTCATCTTTCTGGGATTTACAGCATTTTCCTTAGTTTATAAAGTTGGGCCTTCTCCAAGGGACTTCCAGGAAGGCTGCCATCATGTGGCTTTGCTCATTGCTGTTCTTAAACTAGTTCAAGTTGTTAATTGCAGTCCTTCCCTAATGTTTTTGTTACTAATATTAATGTGTTAATTTTCTCCATATGGACCCTTGTATGATTTTGTGATGGGTGAAATTTCAGAAATCAGAGACAGATGTATATTGTAATAATCAAAGAGAGTTAACTGCTGGGGTTGTGAAGTCAATGGACTATTCCTCATAGCCTTCCAGGAGTGGATGTTTTCATTTTCTTTTCCATGAACTCTTGACATTCCATGCTACTGCCCTTTGTGGTTAGAAACAGAGGAAAGCAATAGCATTCTGTGTTCTCTCACCGATAAGTCAGATGTGAAGCTACAATCCTAAAGTTAGAATTAAAGTCTCATCCAGTCATAGCTCTGCAGCAAGAAGATCAGCCAGGCACCAGGCTTTGGTAAGTATTATAAAAGGAGATACATTTTTTCCGTCTGCATTGGAATTCTAAAGTGAGTCCATGAATTAAAAAACAGAAAAAAAAGTAAAATATGAATGCAATATGGCTGAACTTGCACAAAGCCTCCGCTTTAAGTTCAACGCTAGACTCCTTAGCCATAAAGGAAAGAGGCAAAGACTGTAGTCAGCAGACTCCTGGCCCCTACCTTTGGTAGGGTATGCCCATCAAAGCATCCGGCTCAAGTCATTGAGGAAGAGGCAAGTCGGGACTGCACCCTGTTCTGTCTGTGAGCACAGGAGCCCCAGAAGAAGGACAGGGACCTCTGAGTGTGACCACAGTGGGAAACCCCAAGCTGGCGGAAGGCAGATGGGCTACTCCAGTGCATGGACAGGGCATAGAGGTGCCTCTGTAGCCAACACCATCTCTATCAGCGGGCCAGCCACTCCCAGCACCTCTCTAGCAAAGCCTATTGGACACCCTCCATTCCTACCCTGGTGGAGAATTGATCACTGCTTCTGGGTATCTGCTGTTTACTTTTCACACTTTCCTGGACTTGCTGCTTGCTTGTCCTCACTGGGTTGCAAGCTTCTTAGGGGTTGGGTCAGTGTGTTACTTATTCTGGCTCCCCAGGGTGCCTCCTAGAACCTGGCTTATCTCTGAGCTCAGTAAATGCTGGACCCAGGAACAAGGGGGTTCTTCTAAGTCAGGCATTGGCCAAATACAGCCTTTGGACCAAATCTGGCCCCTAGCCTGTTTTTGTAAATAAGTTTATTTATTTTTTTGTAAATGAATGCAGCACTCATTTGCATTTCATCTAGGGCGCTATACAGAGGCAGAACTGAGTAGTTGCTACCCTATCACTACAAAGCCTAAATTATTTACAGTCTGACCCTTTCCAATGAGTGTTTGGGGCACATGCTCTAAGGAAACTGCATCTGCTCTTGGGGATGGTATCATGAAGCAAGATGTAAGGATGTATTGTGACACTTTTGGAATTTTCCTAATGTATCCCTTGAAGGGCTTCCCTGGTGGCTCAGCGGTAAAGAATCCACCTACCAATGCAGGAGACGTGGGTTCAATCTCTGGGTTGAAAAGATCTCCTGGAGAAGGAAATGGCAACCCACTCCACTGTTCTTGCCTGGAGAATCCCATGGACAGATTAGCCTGGTGGGCTATGGTCCAAAGGGTTGCAAAGAGTCGGACATGACTGAGCAACTAAACATGCAATGTATCCCTTGAAATTATCAGACCTAAGCTAAATAGATTCAGGGTTGAGAAAGGATACAGATTGTTCCCTTTGTTTAGGACCGGAGGACTGTCCTTGTAATCTGAAGGATTTCCTGCCCCCTAAGTCTGGGGAGGGCTTGGCCATGTGAGATTTCTCCAGGAAATACCACAAATTGCTTTCTGATCTCAAATTATTCCTTTGTCCACTTGTGCAGACTATGTATAACATCATCAGAGGCCCCTGTGAGGACCAAGAATATTATTGCTTTATATTTTGTTTTTCCATCAAAACACTTTCCTCCTCAATCTGGTCTGAGATCAATGATGGTGATAAAACAGGTGCTTTGAGGAGGCAGATGTGCGTGGTTCTGGAGGTGGTGAGGGGTGTTGTGGAAAGCTTGGAGGCAGCAGAATCATTTTGGAGTTGGGACCGTTGCAGGAAGGACGGGCTGGGTGGCTTTTCAGAGCTGGGACTTTAAGTGACAGGACAGCAGGCACTGAGTTCCTGGAAATGTAGGAAGAGGCACATGGGGGAAGTCAGCAGGAGTAGGCATGTGGGGGGTGTGGCTAGACACATTTCTCCACTTCCAGTGTGTACCCTGGGTCACCTGCTGAAAACAGGACCTTCACACTCACTGGGCAAATGCATCTAATCTCGTGGTGCCCAGAGGTGGATAATTTTGCCCCCAGGGCACATTTAGTAAGGTCTGGAGACACTCTGGGGTGTCAGATCTGGTGCGGATGAATGCCGTGATCTAAGTAGTAGAAATCAGGGATGCTGCTAAATACCCTACAAGGCACAGTACCACCCCTCTACGCACACACACACACACAGCAAAAAAAATCACCTGGTTCCAGGTGGCCATGATGCTGAGGCTGAGAAACCAGGATCAAGTCCTTGAAGTCCCCACACACTTCCTCTGGCATGATGAAAGATGTCTGGAGAGAAGCTGTGTGTGGAGAGGTACATGCTTGGCTGGGGCCTCCTGCAAATTTTTGCCTAGGAGATTGCAACGTAATTAGATGGGGCATCCACATTCTGTTTGGGAAGAATAGGAAGAATTATCTTGTCATCACAGGCCAATTATCCCGTGAATATTTTGGCAGCACATTATGTTTTGCTGTGTAATTGCAATTAACATGTAAGTGATCTAGGGCTTCTGGTGTGTGTCATTCCAATGCTGGAAAATATGTGACTAATGCTAAAGTGCCTGCTTGCACATATGTGTGACCCATGATTAAGGAAGACGTGGCATAGGAGTCAGCCACATTGTGGGCTCTTACCTGTCCTCCGAGCTCTCACAGAATGGTTTTTACATGAGTTTTAGATAGGAAGGTACAAAAGAGCTTTAAAGGAGTGGTAAATTATCCATGTTGAGGGCGGTCACATGAATTTGTGATTTTTCTCTCTCTTAGACTCACTTTCAGGTCCAACAGCGATTCTTTCGAAAGACCAGCACATTCTCGGTGGCAGGGAATATTCTCTCTTGTATCAACAGGATACAGTTTCTCTCCTCATACCTTTAAATATTCCAATCTGGATTTAAAAAGAAAACTATTTTTATTTTAGCTAACGTAGATGTCATTTTCCATTAGTTCTTGGGAATGTACATTTTTCAGTAGCACTTAGCTCTGATAGAGTTTCTGCCACTGTGTGCATTTCAGTATCTAAACAAAACAATAACCTCTACTCTGAATTTTCAATAATGAGGTGCTAATTTTCTTCAATGAGTAAATTTTCAGAAAATGTTTTATTTTGAATTGAATTTGTCATTTGCTGCAGAAAACAGGGAAGTTGGAGAGTGTTTGAGGGTTGAGAGGGACTTTGGCCAGGCCCTGGCCTGCTTGCTGAATCTAAGTGGAGTGTCCTGGAGTGATCGACCACCTGGGGATAGCTGGTTTGTGCTAAACCTGGTTGCCCTGTCTCGCATAGCTGAGACTCAGGTTGGTAGGGTCACTCCAGCTTTGTTTCCCATCCTTCTGGATCTAGGAACTCAATTTCATCAGAACCTGTGGGGATCCTCAGGCCCTTAATTTTACTCACTCGATAAACCTGCACGAACTGAATGTATAAACCCTCAGGCAAAGATGCTGGTTTCAGTGATTCCAGCACTCAGGCTCTTCCAAGATGAATCAGTTATGGTATCCTGTCTCATCATCTGTATACTCCAGCCTGGCTACCCTCCCCCTGCAATCAGCAGCATCATCTCCAGCCTGTCTCCCCCCACCTCCCCAACCAGCAGCATTTTCTAGTCACCCAGGCTCACTTGGCTCGATTCTTGATGCCAGTGGTCTTTATCTGCTTTTATAATCAGACCCCAGATTGTATGATTGTTTTCACTATTTCTTTTATTTAAATTTTTGAGTACAGTTGCTTTACAAAGTTGTGTTCATTTCTGCTGTGCAGCAAAGTGAGTCAGTTATATGTATACATACATCCCCTCTTTTCTGAATTTTCTTCCCATTTAGTCACCACAGAGCACTGAGTTCCCTGTGCTCTAAGGTAGGTTCTCATTAATTACCTATTTTATACTTAGATATCTCATCAGTTATCTATGTTATACTTAGGTATCTATTTTATCTAATAGCTATCTATTTTATATGTTCACTTATATACATGGTGTATATATATGTCAATCCCAATCTCCCAATTCATCCCACCCCTCTCCATTTCCCCCTTAGGGTCCATAATTTGTTCATGTATCTGTGTCCCTATTTCTGCTTCACAAATAGGTTTGAGACATGTTTGGACCCAGAGACCATCATACAGAGTGAAGTAAGTCAGAAAGAGGAAAACGAATGTCCTATATTCACTATTTCTTTATGATGCCTCCTACATCTAAGTGTTGTTTTTTGGTTCCCACAGTCTCTCATCCTAAGTCAAGTCTGGGCTGCTGCCATAAACTTGTTCCCAAGCCACCACACCCCGGATGCTAGCAGCCAGCTTCGTCTTCTAAAGCACGAGTACATGCAAAACAAAACACAAGGGGAAAAGCATTGTTTCCCGTGAGAATTCTGCATTTATGAAAGAGATAATCATTATTTATTTTGCAATCATTATGCTTTTCAATATCGAGTTTTTAAAATCAAATAAAAATTGGTCACAGATCAGCTGTGAAGACCTTGCTATTACTAAGCACTGATATTTTTGTACTTTAAAACATTTCAAAACACTCATACATGCATTGTCTCCCCTGGCATACTTAAAGAGTAGTTTGGCCAAAAAGAATTATTTGCACATAATTTTTTAGCTATGTACAGAAAATACCTGCTAGAATTTTGTAAGATGATGTTTGTGCATTGTATGTGAGTTTTTATTTTTTCATTTTTTTTTTGTATGTGAGTTTGATATGGTCTTTATGATACAGTTTTAGACTCAACATTCAAAAAATTAAGATCATGGTATCCTGTCCCATCACTTTGTGGAAAATTGAAAACAGGGGCAGATTTTATCTTCTTGGGCTCAAAAATCACCGAAGATAGTGACTATACCCACAAAATTAAAAGACTCTTGCTCCTTGGAAGAAAAGCTATGACAAACCTAGACAGCATATAAAAAGCAGAGACAGCTCTGCCTACAAAGGTCTGCATAGTCAAAGCTATGGATTTTCCGGTAGTTGTGTAGAGGTGTGAGAGTTGGACCATAAGGAAGGCTGAATGTTGAAGAATTGATGCTTTCAAATTATGGTGCTGGAGAAGACTCTTGAGAGTCCCTTGGACTGCAAGGAGATCAAACCAGTCAATCCTAAAGGAAATCAATCCTGAATATTCATAGGAAAGACTGATACTGAAGCTCCAATACTTTGGCCACCTGATACAAAGAGCTGACTCATTGGAAAAGACCCTGATGCTGGGGAAAATTGAGGACAGGAGGAGAAGGTGGTGACACAGGATCAGATGGTTGGATGACATTACTGATTTAATGGACATGAATTTGAGCAGACTACTGGAGATAGTGAAGGACAGGGAAGCCTGGTGTGCTGAAGTCCATTGGGTCACAAAGAGTTGGACATGACTTAGTGACTGAACAGCAACAATAAATACACTTTTATGGTCAAACAAAGGGCCAAAAGTGAGGCCTCACTCTGAATCCATACCCTTTCTCCAGATGTACTTGTTAGCTTCTGCCACTCAGCAGGTTTCCTGCATCCTGTTTAATTAAGTTCCAATCCTGCCATGTCCCTTCTGCACAATCATTTCATAACGGATGCATCTGAGCTGGTAGTTTAATAATCTAAATAACAACACACTTTATGAGGATCACTGATAATAGCTGCATATTTGGAATCCATGTTGTGAATGTTTTCGTCTTTAGAAACACAATAATGTATTTTTCTTACCTGTTTTGAACTAAGCACATGATCTTATTTTCTTCCCAAGGGCTGATTTTTTTTTTCTTGTCACTACTTTTGCTTCCATCCTCTGTCAAGACCCTGCTGGGGAAACATCTCTGGCTTGCTGTCCACGTATTTGTGGTCTTTCACCTGTGCCCCTTGCCTGCATCTGTTCAGGTTTCACCAATGATCATGCACCTCATTCAGTGCTTATTGCACCAGGGGACTGATCCTATTGCTTCTGGGTTTATCTTGTATGTTCTAATTTTCAGAATTAAAAACATTCACAGCCCACTTTCTGAGCATGTGAAGTTTTTGTAGATTGCCTTGTGCTTCCCTTCACCTCTGAGGAGGTGGCATACCTGTTCATGGAGAGGCCGCCCTGGTTGTCCTGCTGATCTGGTTTGATGTAGCCACACTCTGCTTCCCCGATGGCTCAGATGATAAAGAATCTGCCTGCATGTACGAGATGTAGGGGACCCAGATTTGATCCCTGGGTTAGGAAGATCCCCTGGAGCAGGAAATGGCAACCCACTCCAGCATTCTTGCCTGGGAAATCCCATGGACAGATAGCTTGGCAGGCTACAGTTCGTGGGTTCACAAGAGTCAGATATAATTCACCTTGGCCCCATCCAGGGGAGCAGTGGGGATCATGGGTGGCTGGCTGGCTCATGGGGGATGGGAAAACTATCCCTGACCCCTCTAAGACTGGCTGATCTGACCAGCCACATCTTGAGTCATTTATTAGTTTTTTTTAAAACATCATAACTGGTAACTCTACTGTTCCACCCAAAGTTGGTGTAAAACATTTATGAGGATAAAATTTTGGTATTCTTGATAAAAGCACAACAGTTTTGATCAGGCTGCTATGAGCAGATAATAGATCAAAGATCTGGGTTGAACTTTGGCTTGGTTTTAATGCCATTAACAATAAATCAAGAATTTGTAGAAGAAATGTCTAACAGGTGCTTTGCAAATACATTGAAAAAAGAGTATCCATCCCCAGGAGCTAAATAGAATTTGCTTCACAAACCAGGTCACACAGACTAAATTCCTCACTTGAGAGGCTAGCCCAGTCCCAGGGCATCATGGGACATGCAACAGACTCTGCTCCTCCGTTTCTATGAGCCCAGGTCCATTTTGACTCAATGTTGTTCCCAGGTGGTGCTAGTGATATTGAACCTGCCTGCTAATACAGAAGACATAGCGATGCAAATTCGATTCCTAGATTGGGAAGATCCCCTGGAGGGTATTCCATGGATGGAGGAGCCTGGCAGGCTACAGTTCATGGGTTGCAAAAGAGTTGGACATGACTAAGCAGTGGGTTTAATTATTAGCCTACTAGTAAATAAGCTTCCCTGGTGGCTAAGACAGTAAAGAATCTGCCTGCGATGCTTGAGACCTAGGTTTGATCCTTGGGTTGAGAAGATCCCCAGGAGGAGGGCATGGCATCCCACTCCAGTATTCTTGCCTGGAGAATCCCATGGACAGAGGAGCCTGGCGGGCTATAGTTCATAGGGTCATGAAGAGTCAGACACTACTAAAGTGACTTAGCACAATATATATTGCCAAACGTGACTGTTATTTGAAATTGTGAAATTTTAATTCTATTGGAAATAAATCATTAAAGCCAAGCCAAAATTTAAGATCCAGTCCTTCCTTGTGCTTCAGAATATCTGAACTTGGAGCATTTCCCGGTGGCATCGGGTCTGGATGGGCTGTGAAGAGAATGGGTGATAAAATTGACAGATTTGCTTTACAGATGCTTATCCTTTTGTTTTCGTAGAAATGATTGCTCAGTGTAGAATATTGTGAACACAGCAAACGTGTGAAGAAGCAGAATGTCACCAAAAACCGAACACCTTGAAACAACTTTTGTTGACATTTTGCATACTTCCATCCAGACTTTATTCATACACTTTTTCCTTTTTTTAAACATACTTAAGAACAAACACATGTAATAATTCTGACAGGCAGAAAGAGGGGGCAGAAAATAAGTTCCAATAAGGATAATGAAAATTCTGATATTTTATTTGATAAATATTTTTACAGATACAAGTTTAGAGAGGCCTCATTTAACATGTTAAAATGAACAATATCTTTTTTTAAAAATTTGATTGCAATCTGAATGTGGGGAAGTGTTGCAAAAACTATCTTAAAATTAACTGAGGAAGACACAGTGTCCAGATGAAGGGAAGTAATTCAGAGCATTTTGGATTGTACACTACCATTTGGAAAGATTTTTGGAGCATGTGCTCCAATATACATTTATTTATGTATATGTCTATCTATTAATATACACATTAACGACTGTAACATGTTACTTTTATGTATTATCATTTTTACCCATCATATATATACACACATACATGTATATCTAATTATACACATGCAAGTATAATAATACATTTTACATTTGTGCATATAAAATATACAAAATACATATATAAAATATATTGTTATAGTTACATGTACATAATAGATATATCTATCTGATAGAAGGAGGTCAAACCAGTCAATCCTAAAGGAAATCAACCCTGAATATTCATTGGAAGGACTGATGCAGAAGCTGAAGCTCCAATACTTTGGCCACCAGATGGGAAGAGCCAACTCATTGGAAGAGACCCTGATGCTGGGAAAGATTCCGGGAGATAGCGAAGGACAGGGAACCTGAGATGCTGCAGCCCATGGGGTTGCAGAGGGCCAGACATGACTTAGCAACTGAGCCGCAACAACAATGGTAGCAGAGCACCTGATGGGAGAGCATACACTGGGCTTGCCGGAGACCCACGCACTCCTGAATTGTCATCCGCTCTTCAGGATGTACTGTGTGGGTACTCTGAGAAAGAGCTCCTTCTTCCTGAGTCTACCTGGCTTCCTCTTTATTTCATCACCAGCAACAGCCAGTGGCCATTTATTTTTCCAGGAGGAGGAAGACTTCAATAGCTTATAAGAGCTACTCACTATGACAGAGAGCAGAGAACCACCGGGGTTTTTGCAAATGGGGGTGCTGGGTAGTCAGCAGGCGCCTTCCTCAGCCAAATGATTTGCTCCAATTTGCCAGCTTCCTCGCTGGCGTCCAAATTATGGTCCTCAGCAAAGCCACAAAGTCACATGTCGTAGACACTGAGGATTGGGAAGACCAGGAAACGTCATTCTTGACTGTTGAAGAGCATGTGTGATCTCTGCTATGCCAGTTACCTGGCATCCTGGGGACTTCCTCAACCTCCCTGAGAGGTAATCACCCTGTAGCAGAGTCTTAAGGCATCATGGGGTTTCCCCGGTGATGCAGTGGTAAAGAATCTGCCTGCCAATGCAGGAGATGCAGAAGATGTGGGCTCGATCCCTGGGTCAGGAAGATCCCCTGGAGAAAGAGTTACAGTCCATGGGGTCACAAAGAGTCAGACACGACTGAGCAACTGAGCGCACACACAAGAAATCTTAAGTATTATCTCATTACCCATCTCATTTGGTGGAAGAGGAATTTGGATTTGGAGGTTGTCATAGTGGAATGTTGCCAACCAGGTTCCTCTGTCCATGGAATGCTCCAGCCAAGAATATTGGAGTGGGTAGCAATTCCCTTCCCCAGGGGGTCTTCCTGACTCAGGGATCAAACTCAGGTCTCCTGCATTGCAGGCAGATTCTTTATCATCTGAGCCACCAGGGAAGCACCAGTGAGTTAGTAGGAGAAACCAACCTCACAATTCACTAATCCTCTGTTTCCTTATCTGCACGATGGCACAATGGGGAGAAAATTAGAGGTATTTTGCATGACATGTCAGAATTAATAAACCAATCTATGGAGAGATGATCCCTCCTAAACCAGGACTAGAATCCAGAATTCCTAAATAAGTCATGATCCTGGTGCTTCCCAGAAGCTGAAGCTGTGGCATTGCCCATCTGTCCAAGGCTATAAGCTTGACCAGAGGTCTGGGAAATGCTGCTTGCAGTTTGTAATGACACATGGCACTATCTTTCTAAAAATCACATTTTCCCATTTGGTTTCTTTCTGTACAGTCATTTGTAAGAGCCCTGAATTCAGAGGCAATAATGCCCTGTGTGAGTTATGTAAGTCAGTACAAAAATTTCCCATCAGTGAGATAGGAATGAAAAGTCTCTGTGTAATAAACAAAAAGTATTGTGTATAATTTCCCACTGGTCTTTTTTGTTAATTGGGCTCTTACTGTTGAAGCCTTTAATGTAGAGAATAAATGAATAACTGACTTTTATGCACAGCCTCCTTTCATTATGTTCAAGGGTTCAAAATTGAAAATGAACTATTTTTAGATCTTACATGATGATATAAAAGATTGTTTATTGCTGGTAATGCAGGAAGCAAATTGCATTTCTACTTGCCTGGTTTTTCTGTGGAGGCTTGAACGAGCTCCCGTTCTTGCTGATTCATTAATTATGGTCCCAAATGACTCAAGTAAAGTCTGATGATTTTTAAACATGGAAAATGGTTCTCAAACATTTCTAGTACAATTCAAGTTCAGGTCCTGCTTTGGCCAATCAGGATGATGGTCCTTAGAAAAATGAAAATATTTGTACATGAGCCCTGTCTGGGAAGAGGAACATGGTATATTATGTTAAAAGGAAGGCGTAAATCCTCATGACAGTTTTTGCCCCAAAGGCTGGTGCTTTGCATCCTCTTTCCCTCCTCCTTCTCCAAGTCCCAATTTCCTCTTCAACTTTTCTTCTCTCTTTCTATCTCCTTCTGATTCATGCTCCAATATTGCAACACACACTCTCTCTCTCTTTTTTTTACTGTGGCCAAATGTCATGGAATGTCAACCAGTGGTTCTTGAACTTCTGGTATCTGATGTGAACGAAATAGAAATAGCATCCAGAAAACAACCATGAAGTTATGTGTGCGTGCTAAGTTGCTTCAGTCATGTCCAACTCTTTGTAACCCTATGGACTGTAGCCTGCCAGGCTCCTCTGTCCATGGAATTATCCAGGCAAGAATACTGGAATGGGTTGCCATCCTCGCCTCCAGAGGATCTTTCTGACCCAGGGATCAAATCCATGTCTCCTGCATCTCCCAGATTGCAGGCAGATTCTTTACCACTGAGCCACAGGGGAGGCCCATGAACTCATCAACCTCTTACAATAAATTTTATTTATCACAGTAGCTTCTACATATTATACATTTAAAAAACATTATGAATAAGCATGCAAAGAATTATTTTTCCAGTTGTGGGCTAAGGACATCTCACAATACAGCTGTAGCTGCCCACAGATTGGGAACCAATGAAGTCATGATATTTGAGTTTCCCTTTATTTATCCATTAACTGTTTACTTGCTGCCAACGATGTACTGGGCACTGTGGGCAAACATAGACAGGAGGTGATTCTCGCCTTCAGGTGGATACATGGGGATCAATGAGAAGCCGGGCGGGGCAGGACCTCTGCTGGTATCCTTCTCCCAGAGCTTAGTAGTTTTGTGACTCTGGGCAAGTTGGTTCATCTCTGTGTATGTCAGTTTTCTCACCCATGAAGTAGAGATAAGATTAGTACCCTCCTCCATTGGACTGTGAGGCTCTCCTGGTGGCCCAGATGGTAAGGAATCTGCCTGCAATGCAGGAGACCTGTGTTCAATCCCTGGGTTGGGAAGATACCCTGGAGAAGGGAATAGCAACCCACTCCAGTGTTCTAGCCTAGAGAATCCCATGGATAGAGGAGCCTGGCGGGTTACAGTCCATGGGGTCACAAAGAGACACGACTGAGTGACAAGCACTTTCACCTTCATTGGATTGTGGCAGGAATTAAATGAGTGACAGCTCGTGAAGAGTTGGGAGGTGACTGGTGCATAAGTGCTAAGTGATGCCATTATGTTTGTACATAGTGGGAAGGGTGTGGCCACGGGTCCAGCCGGCGCCCCCCACCCCAGCTCCCCCATCCTGAGCGGGGGTACCAGGATCTCACTGTCGGACCTATGCTGGCTCTTAGCCTTCTTCTCCTTAGCAGGATGTGTCCTTCCAGGTCTTCTGGGAAGCAGTTGCCAAGGTGGAATAGGAAGCCCAGACGTTTACTGGGAAGTCAAGGAGGAGCAGAGAACTGGAGTGGGAGGGGAAGCCTCAGAGTGTGATGCTGAGCGACACGTGTGACGCCAAGGAAGGAGCAAAGAGGAAGGGTGGGAAGAGCCTCAGATTGCTCTGCCCCCCGAGAAAGCTCAGTGCTGCGGGAGCAACCCTGGAGGGCTTGGCGCCAGGTGACGGCTGCGGTGGTCCTGAAGGTGCCACAGCTGGAGGTCCGCGGCTCCAGGCTCCTCGTGGCAGGCTCTCCCAGCAGAAAGGTTTGAGCAGCGCATCTCCAAGGTGGCTTCCAGGACCCTCAGCCTTCCCTTGAGTCTCCAGGAACTTTCCTAGGAAGCCCCAGGGTATGTGGTGGTGAGAGGAGGAAAGTCTGCCCAGGGCTCCAGTCCTAGCCCCATCCCCTTCAGCTCTCTGTTGCCTGGGGGAGCGGGGCTGCCTCTGCCCAGGAGCTGGCTTCTCACTGTCTCAGCCACATGGGCACCTGCTCTGGTTCTGGGCCTCCAGGGGGCTCCTGGTGCCCAATGTCTCCATGAACAGATGTCTCGTGGGCACAGCTCCCTCAGTTCCAGTCCAGCCCCTCTGCCCAAGCCCAGCCCTTCACATGGTGCGGGAATGGCCACTACCCCATGGCTTCCTCCTCTCCATCCCATCTCCTCTCTCCTCCAGACACCCCCTGGGAAAGCAGGTGAGCAAGCCCTCTTGCTCTCTGCTTCTCTACCCGACCCCTGAGCCCTACATACCAGCTCAGCAGTGCTGATGGGTCACCAGCTCTCAGGCAGCCACCTGGTGAGGCTCAATGAAGGTGCCCCAACCATCGAGAAGCCCCAGAGTTCCAGGGAAAGCTTCCCCACCAAGGGACCCCTTCCCAAAGGACAGGCAGCAGAGGGAGGCAGGTGATTCCAGGAGATGACCTGCAGGGGCCATGGATGGAACCTCTTCTTGTTCCTCTACTTCTCTTTTGGAGCACGTGGCCATCCCAGCCTCGGTTTCTAGGGAACAGAGAAGGCATTGCTACAGCCAGAAGGAAGCCACTAGTTGAGATTCTCCGGGACAAAGGCTTGCAACTCAAAGAACAAAAAGGCCATTTTTGATGCACATTTTCTTTGGTTTCTCTGAGGCAGGTGTTGGCACTACCTGAAGGGAACAGGCAACACAACCCAGTAGTTGTTTTTCTAGCTGTTGGTAGGAGCTCAGTGGTCCTCAGGCTTGGGGTGCCTCCAAGTCATCTGGAGGGCTCGCTGAAAACTCAGGTAGCTGGGCCACCTTCCAGAATTCCTCAATCAGTGGGTGTGGGGTGGGAACCAGCAGTGGCCTTCTTAAGTTCCCAAGTGAGGCTGCAGCTGCTGGTCCAGGGACCACACTTTGTGAAGCACCGAGTACACCGTATCCCAGTCTTTCTACATCCCGACTCTCCAAAAATACTGCTTCCCTGATGACACCGAAACGTTACTACCTCTTTGGCGAGGGCTGGCGGTTACCAATTTATGATGAGCCTCTCGGACTATTTCATGAAGACACCCCCTTTTTTTACCAACTATCTTGGGGCTTCCCTTGTAACTCAGTCGGTAAAGAATCTGCCTGCAATGTAGGAGATCTGGGTTTGATTCCTGGGTCAGGAAGATCCCCTGAAGAAAGAAATGGCAACACATTTCAGTATTCTTGCCTGGGAAATCTCATGGACAGAGGAGCCTGGTGGGTTACAAATCATGAGGTCACAGGGGTTAGACACACCTTAGCGACAAAACCACCATCATCCCTTTCTTGGTCAGTGTAGGCAACTTAATGTTCTTATGTTAGAACATACCAATGTTGGTCTTTATTCTCTTTTTTTTTAAATTAATTTTTATTGGAGTATAGTTGCTTTACAATGCTGTATTAGTTTCTGTTGTACAGCAAAATGAACCAGCTATTCGTATACATATATCTCCTCTTTTTTTGGATTTCTTTCCCATCACAGAGAACTAAGTAGAGTTCCCTGTGCTACACGTAGGTTCTCATTAGTTATCTGTTTTATACTTGGTAGTGTATATATGCCAATTGCAGGGTATATATGTCAATAGCAGTAGTGTATATGTCAATCCCAATCTTCCAGTCCCTCCCATGCCCACTTTTCCCCCTTGGTGCCCATACATTTATGCTCTATATCTGCATCTCTATTTCTGTTTTGCAGATAAGATTATTTATACCATTGATTTCCCATTTTGTCAGATTTTATTTGCTTCTTTGTATTTGCCTCTGGATTCAAGGTGCTGGCTGATTGATTCAAACCAATCAATCCTTCCCAGTCCCCTGTGTTTGGAGTCCCCAGTTGCACTCCTTTTCCTCAAAACAGCCAAGTCCATCAATTTGCTGGTCAAGACACAGGAAATGAGATGGTCAAGTTCACTCTGTGTTGGATAAGACTTAAAGTTTCATTTATCTGGTCCAGGAGTCCACTGGTACATCTGCCAAGGTGTAGGCAAAGTTCCATTCTCTCCTTTTCACAGCCCCAGTTCTGCCACCCATTTCTAGAAGGCACCACTCCTAATTTGAAGGGTCAGAGTTGTGGTCAGAGGACTATTCTTTGGTTAAAATCCTTCAAGTGCAAAGAACATCCTCTCAGGGTCTGACCAGTGAGCTTTTTGGATATCAAAACACCTCAGTCCCCCAAAACAGCAATAGAATTCTTTCTGTTGTTTCTAATGAGAAAGTGAAGTTATTTCTGGAACGGAATGGAAGGTTTCATTCAAAATTGCTGCTGAGTTGACATCATGAAAGATTGACCATCCACTCCATAACCTTCTGTTCTCCCATACAGCCTAGAACTTCCCGTGGAGATGGAGATACATTTCAGAAGAGACGTGGGGGATGGGAATCGTTTAGCCTGACTCGGAGCCTTTTCTGTATCAGGTTTTTTGGTTTCCAAACGACAAGAAGTCAAGCGGAATCGGGCTCCCAGGTGCGCCCTGCATTTCAGAAAGCTGCCAGCAGGTGGGAGAGGAGCCGTGTGGCTCCGGGCGGAGTTGAGGACGGCAGACAGCCCTGAGCTGAGCGTCAGGCTGCTCTCGGCCAAGCAAGCTGCTTTTTTAGGACGCAGTGAGTTATCGCAACACGTAAGAGCAGCGTGCTGACTTCACGGCAGGCTCTCCCACCCCGCAGCCTCGCACCCTGCCTGCTGGGCGCCTGAAGCCATCTTGCGGCTCTGACTGCCGGCCTCTGACCATCGGCATCGCGGGAACATCCATCCATCCGTAGGCAGGTCCATTGGCTGTCTCCCTGAGCCTCCCCTTCTGCCACCCCACCTGTTTTTTCCAAAACAATTTCTCTTTCTGCTCACCCCACTTCTGTCCATATTCCATCCTACTTCTGCCTTCATTAAAATTTAAACACCAAATATATGTAATACAGTACACCTGCCTTCAGAAGGTGAGGTGGCTAATTTTTTCTTTGTACCTGACTTGTGGTCAGATAGAATGGTTATGAAAGGACTCTGAGCCAGACCAAAGACATCGGATAAATGCCAGCATAAGCAATTAAAATGCACCGAGTCGGTGAGGTACCCAGCAGCGCTGCCCTAGTTAGGGGTCTATCCGGGGCTCAATTATAAAGACCCTTTTCAAGAGGCTGGTCATCGTCACTCACTCTGGGCTGCAGTAATTGGGCACAGTCTCACATCCTTAGAATTTCTCTAATTCTGCAAATGCTATTTGTCTTTTAGAAACATGTGGTTTAAAATAGCCATTTATTCTGTTATAGGGGCTTGTAGTCATTAGAAAATTCATGCTCAGAGACGTCCCTCATTCCTCCTGAGACTTGCCTCTCCCTGCCTCCCTGCCCCTTCCTGCTCCCTCTACCTGTCCCCCTCCCCCAGTGAGTGATTCTGTGCAAGCAGACCAGGAG
Source organism: Cervus canadensis (assembly GCF_019320065.1). Lineage (NCBI taxonomy): Eukaryota > Metazoa > Chordata > Mammalia > Artiodactyla > Cervidae > Cervus > Cervus canadensis. Next base: position 18,792,034 of record NC_057392.1, on the reverse strand, counting down.
CTAGAGTTTGCACAATTAGAACTGAACAACTGCGTGTCTATATAGACAGAAATTGTTCTTTTTTTTTTAAATGGAAATGTTCTTCTGTGTGAATTAGACTTCATTATATTAAACTTCAACTTTATTATAGTTAAACTTCTTATTCCTTTTTGTGGATGACTCATGTTAAGGGTATAGCTTTTATTTATTTACTTAAAAATTATTATTTTTGCTTTTTGACCACACCATACTGCATGTGGGATCTTAGAGACAGGAATGGCAACTCCAGTGTTCTTGCCTGGAAAATCCTATGGGCAGTGGAGCCTGGCAGGAGTCTCCCAGTCCATGGGATCGCAGAGTCAGACACAACTTAGCAATTAAAATAAAACATTTTTACTTTTTGGCCACACTGCACTGCATGTGGGATCTTGCTTCCCTGGCCAGGAATTGAACCGGTGGCCCCTGCAGTGGAAGCACAAGTCTTAATTGCTGGACCACGCAGGAAGTCCCTATAGCATTTTTGATCATGTTAAATAGAGGACCAGTAAGGAGATGTGAACAAATTTTCAACTTGTGATAGGTCAAATATTTGGAGGATATTACTCTCTTCTCCCAACACAATTTTTGGAGAAATGCAAAGGCAGGTGGGAAATCAGGGTCTATATTTGCCTCCGCAGCTGTTACAGAAGAGGGTGCTTGGGTGGAACCAGCTTCCTGTCTGGGTTTCGCCATCTGCTTGGCTTTGTCTTGCACCTTCTCCATTTGATTTCCTAAGCCTCACTCACCTGTTTGTGAAACTCCAGACGCTGTGTCCACCTGCAGGCAGCCTTCTCTCTGTGCTCGATTTTCACTTTTGCTTTCTGATTTTTGCTTTACTACCTCTACATATCCCCATTCTCCAGGTATTTTTCTAACTTCTATTTTCCCTTTATTTTTATCATTTGATATTAATAAACTCCTAAGTTAAGTTGTAGAACAAAAGTTACCACCTCCATGAAGCTTTTTCCTACCCCCACAGGGTGGGATTTACAGCTGATTCTCTCCTGGGGCTTTTACCCATTGTAACTACCCATGTCTTCTTGAGAAATTGTAGCTCCTTGGGTCAATAAGCTATTTGCCTCATGGAAATTCCACAGGGTAGAGACTGAAGGATTTTATTTAAAAATAAATTTTTAAAAAAAGAGGTAGAAGAAGGAAACTTCCACAGCTACATGAGAGAAAAGAGAGTGGCCCCACTGAAAACAGAAGCAAGAAAAGCTATGACCAACCTGGACAGTATATTAAAAGGGAGAGACATCAAGGTCTGTATAGTCAAAGCTATGATTTTTCCAGTAGTCATGTACAGATGTGAGAGTTGGACCAAAAAGAAGGCTGAGCATTGAAGAATTGGTGCTTTTGAATTGTGGTGCTAGAGAAGACTCTTGGACTGCAAGGAGATCAAACCAGTCAATCCTAAAGGAAATCAACCTTGAATATTCATTGGAAGGACTGATGCTAAATCTCCAATACTTTGGCCACCAGATGGGAAGAGTCAACTCATTGGAAAAGACCCTGATGCTGGGAAAGATTGAAGGCGGGAGGGGAAGGGGATGACGGAGGATGATATGATTGGATAGCATCACCAACTCAATGGACATGAGTTTGAGCAAACTCTGGAAGATGGTGAAGGACAGGGAAGCCTAGTGTGCTGCAGTCCATGGGTCACGAAGAGTCGGACATGACTTAGTGATTTAACAACAGCAAATTAATAAGAACCTGGGTTCAAGAAGCATGAAAGTGCCCTCCACCTGGGGCAGGCTTCTCTTTGGCAGGGGAAGAGAAGGGTCAGTGGAGAGTCCCCAGGGCACCATGCTCATTGGCATACGTCTCATCCAGAAGCTTCAGCTATTGATCCTTGGCCATTTGTCTTCCCAGAGTCCCTCTGGGGTGATCATCATCCACTTGGGGGCCACAGGGTCATGTGTGTATATCCTCAAGGATGTTACTACTGAACCATAGTGATGAGACTCGCATCTTGGGGAAATACACAAACCCAGCAAGATAAAGGAGAGGTGTGGGTTGCTGGTGTGCTGACATCTGTGAGGGCAATCAGAAGATACTGATCTCAGGCTCTCTCAGACACTCAGATCCAGGCAGATGAGAAAGACACCCAGGTGTTAGTACTTTTGGAAGTCAGCGTGGGTCTGTCTGGTTGAAAGGCAATGGATTAGATAAGTGAATGGAACTGAATGAAGCTTAGGACAGAGGTGGAGGTTGATCACGTGGTTAAAACTCAGTGAGAGCAGGCAGGGGGAGCAAGGGAGTGGCCACTGACAGATGAGTGGAACCAACCAATCCTGAAGGGTAGAAAGAGGGAAAGGAGTTATTTTGGGGAACAGTAACAGAGAACAAGGGCTTTCCTTGTGGCTCAGCAGTAAAGAGCCCGCCTGCCAATGCAGGAGACTTGAGTGCGATCCCTGAATCAGGAAGATCCTCTGGAGAAGGAAATGGCAACCCACTCCAGTATTCTCACCCAGGAAACCCTATGAATGGAGGAGCCTGGAGGGCTACAGTCTATGGGGTCACAAGGACGTGACTTAGTGACTAAACAACAGCAACAAACCATCAAAGCAATAGAGAACCAAGGGAAGATAGTAGCATCCTGATCCAGAAAGGGAGGTCTATGGCTTCCACGGTAGTTGATGCCATGAACACATGTGCAAAACACCTACGTATGAACTTGAACCACCTGGTCCAAGTAAACACACCAACCTTTCCCACTGTGCGCTGCTTGCTGCTCCAGGGCCAGGAAGAAACAAAGCCCCAAGTCATTTGCAAGGAATGGCCATTCTATATTATTGATCATGTGCCATCATTTAATTAAAGGACCTCCTGCAGAGAGATGGCTTTCATTCAATGAAAAATGAATGGCAGAGTACCAAATGAAGTGGAAAATTGAATGTTTAAATTATGGGTAATAACCCTGAAGGAAGGAATGTGGCAGAAGACATTTATTGGAGGAAGATATTTTGTTTGTAATTAGATATGTCGAAGTTATTGTTTTTAAGACTATAAGAATGTTAGGTGGAACAGATATTTTTTATTGCTCTATTTCTTTTATTGACAGTAATTCTACAATCTTGGCTACTTGGTTTTTTATCAGTGCCTGCTTGGCTTGGAGAAGTCAGAGTTTTCTTCTTCCCAGACCTGCCCAGATGTGTGTAACTTTAACTTTGAACAAGACAAGCTCCTGAAGAGACTTTATTCTTTCCTTCTACTGTCTGATATGCCATTCTCCTTATCCCTCCTCTTGGCTGAAATCTTGAGCAGCTCAGTAAATCCTTAAAAATCTCTGTTGGATGGTAAAAGGAGTTCTAGACAATCTTAGACCCCCAAATAGTCTTGAGTCAGTATTTAAAAAGTCCGATATAGTTCAGTAGCCAAAACTCCACACGGTATTGAAAGCTGACATTTCTCCTGTTCCTGATGTGGATGCCTTAAGATGGAAGTCCTGTGAGGATAGAGGGTTCAGACAATTTTTCAAATTCCCCGCTCTGGTCATTTTGTAAAAAGGTATCTAGCAATTTATTTATTTAAAATATCTATTCTTTTATTTATTTTTTTTGCCTGCATCAGGTCTTAGTTGCCGCATGTGGGATCTTTTGTTGCAGCTTATAGGTGGGTTTAGTTGTTGCAAGGCATGTGGGATCTTAGTTCCCTGACCAGGGATCAAACTTATGTTCCCTGCATTGGAAGGTAGATTCTGTCTGCTGTGTTGCTTCCTTCAGTTATGGGCAGCTGTTTGCAAGCCCATGGACTGTAGCCTGCCAGGCTCCTCTGTCCAGGGGATTCTCCAGGTAGGAATACTGGAGTGGGTTGCCATGCCCTCCTCCAGGGAATCTTCCCAACCCAGGGACTGAACCCAAATGTCTTATGTCTCCTGCATTGGCAGCAGGTTCTTTACCACTAGATCCACCTGGAAAGCCCAGTTCAGTTCAGTTCAGTTGCTCAGGCATGTCCAACTCTTTGCAACCCCATGGACTGCAGCACACCAGGCCTCCCTGTCCATAGATAACTCTTGGAGTTTTTTCAAAGTCATGTCCATTGAGTCAGTGATACCATCCAACCATCTCATCTTCTGTCATCCCTTTCTCTTCCCACCTTCAATCTTTTCCAGCATCAGGGTCTTTTCAAATGAGTCAGTTCTTTGAATCAGGTGGCCAAAGTATTGGAGTTTCAGCTTCAGTATCAGTCCTTCCAATGAATATTCAGGACTGATTTCCTTTAGGATGGACTGGTTGGATCTCCTTGCAGTTCAAGGGACTCTCAAGAGTCTTCTCCAACACCACAGTTCAAAAACATCAATTCTTCAGTGCTCAGCTTTCTTCATAGTCCAACTCTCACATCCTTACATGACTACTGGAAAAACCATAGCTTTGACTAGATGGACCTTTATTGGCAAAGTAATGTCTCTGCTTTATAATATGCTGTCTAGGTTGGTAATGACTTTTCTTTCAAGGAGCAAGCATCTTTGAATTTCATGGCTACAGTCACCATCTGCAGTGTTTTTGGAGCCCCCCCCCCCCCCCAGTTAAATCTTTCACTGTTTCCACTGTTTCCCCATCTATTTGCCATCAAGTGATGGGACTGGATGCCATGATCTTAGTTTTCTGAATGTTGAGTTTTAAGCCAGCTTTTTCACTCCCCTCTTTCACTTTCATCAAGAGGCTCTTTTGTTCTTTGTGTTCTGCTGCAAGTGTGGTGTCATTGGCATATCTGAAGTTATTGATATTTCTCCCGGCAATCTTGATTCTAGCTTGTGCTTCATCCAGTCCAGCATGTCTCATGATATACTCTGCATATATGTTAAATAATCAGGGTGACAATATACAGCCTTTATGTATATTCTATTTTTTTAAATTGCAGGATAAATGCTTTACAATATTGTGCTAGTTTCTGTTGTACAACAATGTGAATCAACTGTAAGTATACATATATCCCCTCCCTTTTGAGTCTCCCTACCACCCTACCCCCATCCCACCCCTCTAGTTCATGAGAGTGGGGCAAATTGAGAGAGTAGGATTGATATATGTGTAATACCATGTGTAAATAGATAGCTCGTGGGAATCTTCTTGATAACACAGGGATCTCAGCTTGGTGCTCTGTGATGGAAGGTGAAGTCTTAACCACTGGACCCCCAGGAAAGTCTCTCTCTCTCTGGTCTTCTGTAGCCTTCCGAGTCCCACCTCCCTGGCCCCTGTAGGGTTAGGGCTGAGACAGAGGGAGTAAGGGGAAGACATGGGAGTCAATGACTGTTGTGGTTAAACTGGTATAGCCACTGTGGAGAATAGTGTGGTGTTTCCTTAAAAACTGGGAATAGACACGAGAACAAGATGGCAGAGGAGTAAGTGGATGTGGAGTACATCTCTTTCCACAGACACATCAGGAATACACCTTCAGACACAGAAGTACATGCAGAACACCAGCTGAGAGTGGACAGGAGTACCTGACTGAGAGGAAAAGAATATATAGAACCATGCAAAACTTGGTAAGATAAAGGAATGAGGGGGAAAAACAGGAGTGTTAGTAGGACTGGACCTGCCCTTGGCAGGCGGGGGGAACTGAAGCAAGGGTGTGATCCCCACACCAGGGCAATTGTCTGAATCAGAGGAGAAACATTTAAGGCTGAGAGTGAAACAGCTTGTCTGTGGCAGCTTAAAATGGAATGAGAATCAGACAGTCCTTGCTTCAGCCATACATACCCTGGACAGGGATGCTGGTCCCCTGGAAGTTGCAGCGGCTGGGAGCTGGAGTTTAGGGATTGTGAAGAAATTCCAGGGTGAGGGCTGCTGTTGACTGCAGAGAGATGGATCAAGGGGATGTGAAGAGGAGATTGTGGTGGAAAATGTCTGTGGAGGATAGCCGGGCAGCCATGGAAGCAAGGTGATACTGCTGAGTCATGCATAGTGGGTGGAGACATCACCATAGCCTCTCTCCCCCTACACGCCAACATTGGCAGCTGAACAATAGAGAGGCTGGCCCATCAAATGCCTGACACATTGAACTACAGAGCAGGACCCCACCCACGGTGCTCCTTCAAGTGACTGATGAGCTGATCTACAGAGTAGGGGCCCAGCTAGGGGGGCCCTTCTATGTGCCTGAGATGCTGAAAAAACAAAGAAAGACCCAAGGCAAGGAAACCCTCTAAGTGCCTGAATGGGTGAAGCTACAGAGAAAGACTGGCCAAAGAGGCTTTCTGATCACCAGCTATGAGGCTGGCAAAAAGACTCTGATAGGGCCATAACTCCTGCAGTGGAGGCAGTCCATGTCCCTGCATACTTGGAGCCACCAAGGTCGCCTCAAGCCAAGCAGCTATGCCACCTTCATGCTCAACTCTCACTGGGGCAGAGCTGTCACAGGCAAAAAATTTTGCATCTATGTGCTTAGGGTCGCTTTGGTACTGTCCGACTCTTTGCGACCCTGTAGACTATGGCCTGCCAGGCTTTTCTGTCAGTGAGTGGGGTTCTCCAGGCAAGAATACTGGAATGTATTGGCCAATATTGGTTGCCATACACTTCTAGAGCACTATATTTCCTGCTGCCCTAACAGCCAACTCCCCTGAGTACCCGGTGCTGCCAGAACCCCTGCGACCCAAGCAGCTGCACCACACGTCTACACCTGGCCCTCACAGGGGCAAACCCAAGTCCTCCAGGGAAGCCTCAGGGGCAAACCCCAGTGGACAACCCACATGCAGAGGTGGAAATAAAACCACAATTGAAACCCAGCAGCAGTGTGGCTAAGGAAAACCCAAAACCTTCCCACCAGCTCTACAAGCTGCAGATTAAATCCACATGATCAACTGGGCAGACTCTGTGTCTATGGAATATATAAAAGGTCATTGAGAGCTCCCACAAAAGAAAACACACTAGTTCTGATAGCTGTGGACACTGGAGGCAAGAACATACAGGAGTAGGACCAGATTAGAATCTGAGCTGCCACTACAGCAGGTCCAGAGATCAGCACAGTGTTGGAAGGCATCCTAGGGTGGTGAGGTGGACAGGACTCTGACAGCAGTAACTCAAGAAAAACATTTATTATTCTTTTTTCTTTCTTTTTTATTTTTTCAATTTATTTATTTATTTTATTTGGAGGCTAATTACTTTACAATATCGTGGTGGTTCTTGCCATACACTGACATGAATCAGCCGTGGGTGTACCTGTGTTCCCCATCCTGAACCCCACTGGCACCTATCCCCCAACCCATCCCTCAGGATCATCCTAGTTTACTGGCCCTGAGCGCCCTGTCTCATGCATCGAACCTGGATTGGAGATCTATTTCACATATGGCAATACACATGTTTCAACGCTATTCTCTCAAATCGTCCCACCCTCACCTTCTTCCACAGAGTTCAAAAGTCTGTTCTTTACATCCATGTCTCTTTTGCTGTCTCGCATATAGGTTCATCGTTACCATCTTTCTAAATTCCATATATATGTGTTAATATACTGTATTGGTATTTTTCTTTCTGACTTACTTCACTCTGTATAATAGGCTCCGGTTTCATCCACCTCATTAGAACTGATTCAAATGCATTCTTTTTAATAGCTGAGTAATATTCCATTGTGTATATGTACCACAGCTTTCTTGTCCCTGATGGACATCTAGGATATTTCCATGTCCTAGCTATTGTAAACAATGCTGTGATGAACATTGGGGTACATATGTCTCTTTCAATTCTGGTTTCCTTGGTGTGTATTCCCAGCAGTGGCATTGCTGGGTCATATGGCAGTTCTATTTCCAGTTTTTTAAGGAATCTCCACACTGTTCTCCATAGTGGCTGTACTAGTTTTCATTACCACCAACAGTGTAAGAGTGTTCCCTTTTCTCTGCACCCTCTCCAGCATTTATTGTTTGTAGACTTTTTTTATAGCAGCCATTCTGATTGGCATGAGATGTTACCTCATTGTGATTTTAATTTGCATGTCTCTGATAATGAGTAATGTTGAGCATCTTTTCATGTGTTTGTATGTCTTCTTTGGAGAAGCCATCTGTATGTCTTCTTTGGAGAAATGTCTGTTTAGTTCTTTTGCCCATTTTTTGATTGGGTTGCTTATTTTTCTTGTATTGAGCTGCATGAGCTGTTTGTGTATTTTTTGAGACTAATTATTTGTCAGTTGCTTCATTTGATATTATTTTCTTCCACTCTGAAGGCTGTCTTTTCACCTTGCTTATAGTTTCCTTCATTGTGCAAAAGCTTTTAAGTTTAATTAGGTCCCATTAGTTTATTTTTGCTTTTATTTCCATTACTCTAGGAATCTCTAGGGTTATAGAGGATTCTGCTGTGATTTATGTCAGAGAGTGTTTTGCCTATGTTTTCCTCTAAGAGTTTTATAGTTTCTGGTTTTACATTTAGATGTTTAATCCATTTTGAGTGTATTTTTGTGAATGGTGTTAGAAAGTGTTCTAGTTTCATTCTTTCACAAGTGGTTGACCAGGTTTCCCAGCACCACTTGTTAAAGAGGTTGTCGTTTCTCCATTGTATATTCTTGCCTCCTTTGTCAAAGATAAGGTGTCTATAGGTGCATGGATTTATCTCTGGGCTTTCTATTTTGTTCCATTGATCTATATTTCTGTCTTTGTGCCAGTACCATACTGTCTGCATGATACTGTACATAGTACTGTACTGTACTGACTGTAGCTTTAGTAGAGTCTAAAGTTAGGCAGGTTGATTCCTGCAGTTCCATTCTTCTTTCCCAAGATTGCTTTGGTTATTCGAGGTGTTTTGTATTTCCATACAAATTGTGAAATTATTTGTTCTAGTTCTCTGAAAATACCATTGGTAGCTTGATAGGGTTGCATTGAATCTATAGATTAATTTGGATAGTATACTCATTTTTACTATACTGATTCTTCCAATCCATGAACATGGTATATTTCTTCATTTATTTGTGTCATCTTTGATTTCTTTCATCATTGTTTTATAGTTTTCTATATATAGCTCTTTTGTTTCTTTAGGTAGATTTATTCCTAAGTATTTTATTCTTTTCATCACAATGGTGAAAGGAATGGTTTCCTTAATTTCTCTGTTTTCTCATTGTTAGTGTATAGGAATGCAAGGGATTTCTGTGTGTTAATTTGCAATTTTACTATATTCATTGATTAGATCTAATAATTTTCTGGTGGTGTCTTTAGGGTTTTCTATGTAGAGGATCATGTCATCTGCAAACAGTGAGAGTTTGCAGTTTTCCAATCTGGATTCTTTTTATTTCTTTTTCTTTTCTGATTGCTGTGTCTGAAAGTTTCAAAACTATGTTGACTAGTAGTGGTGAGAGTGGGCAGCCTTGTCTTGTTCCTGACTTGAGGGGAAATGCTTTCAATTTTTTGCCATTGAGGATAATGTTTACTGTGGGTTTATTATATATGGCTTTTATTATGTTGAGGTATGTTCCTTCTATGCCTGCTTTCTGGAGGGTTTTTATCATAAATGGATGTTGAATTTTGTTAAAGTCTTTCTCTGCATCAATTGAGATAATCATATGGTTTTTATCTTTCAATTTGTTAATGTGGTGTATCACATTGATTGATTTGTGAATATTGAAGAATCCTTGCCTCTCTGGGATAAAGCCCACTTGGTCATGATGTATGATCTTTTTAATATGTTGCTGGATTCTGTTTGTTAGAATTTTGTTAAGGATTTTCTGCATGTATGTTCATCAATGACATTGGCCTGTAGTTTTCTTTTTCTGTGGTATCTTTGTCTGGTTTTGGTGTTAGGGTGATGGTGGCCTCATAGAATGACTTTGGAAGTTGACTTTCCTCTGCAATTTTCTGGAAGAGTTTGAGTAGAATGGGTGTTAACTCTTCTCTAAATTTTTGACAGAATTCACCTGTGAAGCCATCTGGTCCTCGGCTTTTATTTGTTGGAAGATTTTTGATTAGTTTCGATTTCTGTGTTTGTGATGGGTCTGTTAAGATTTTTTGTTTCTTCCAGGTTCAGTTTTGGAAGGTTATACTTTTCTAAGAATTCGTCCATTTCTTCCAACTTGTCCATTTTATTGGCATATAGTTGCTGATAATAGTCTCTTATGATCCTTTATATTTCTGTGTTGTCTGTTGTGATTTCTCCATTTTCATTTCTAATTTTGTTGATTTGATCCTTCTCCCTTTTTTTCTTGATGAGTCTGGCTAATGGTTTGTATATTTTATTTAACTTTTCAAAAGCCAGCTTTTAGTTTGGTTGATTTTTGCTGTAGTGTCCTTTGTTTCTTTTTCATTTATTTCTGCCCTAATTTTTATGATTTCTTTCCTTCTACTAACCCTGGGGTGCTTCATTTCTTCTTTTTCTAGTTGCTTTAGGTGTAAAGTTAGGTTATTTGTTTGATTTTTCTCTTGTTTTCTGAGGTAAGCTTGTATTGCTATGAAACTTCCCCTTAGTACTGTTTTTACTGAATCCCATACATTTTGGGTTTTTGTGTTTTCATTTTCACTCATTTCTATGTATATTCTGATTTCTTTTTTGATTTCTTCTGTGATTTGTTGGTTATTCAGAAGCATGGTGTTTAGACTCCATATATTTGTATTTTTAATAGCTTTTTTTTCCTGTAGTTGACATCTAATCTTACCACATTGTGATCAGAAAAGATGCTTGAAATGATTTCAATTTTTTTGAATTTACTAAGGCTAGATTTATGGCCCAGGATGTGATCCATCCTGGAGAAGGTCCCACGTGCACTTGAGAAAAAGGTAAAATTCATTGTTTTGAGGTGAGATGTCCTATAGATATCAATTAGGTCTCACTGGTCCATTGTATCATTTAAAGTTTGTGTTTCCTTGCTAATTTTCTGCTTAGTTGATCTATCCATAGGTGTGAGTGGGGTATTAAAGTCTCCCACTATTATTGTGTTACTGTTAATTTTCCCTTTCATACTTGTTAGCATTTGCCTTACATACTGTGGTGTTCCTATGTTGGGTGCATATATATTTATATTGTTACATCTTCTTCTTGGATTGATCCTTTGATCATTATGTAGTGTCCTTCTTTGTCTCTTTTCATGGCCTTTGTTTCAAAGTCTATTTTATCTGATATGAGTATTGCTACTCCTGCTTTCTTTTGGTCTCCATTTGGGTGAAATATCTTTTTCCAGCCCTTCACTTTCAGTCTGTTTGTGTCCCTTGCTTTGAGGTGGGTCTCTTGCAGACAGCATATATAGGGGTCTTGTTTTTGTATCCATTCAGCCAGTCTTTGTCTTTTGGTTGGGGCATTCAACACATTTACATTTAAGGTAATTATTGATAAGTATGATTCCATTGCCATTTACTTCGTTGTTGTGGGTTCAAGTTTATAAACCTTTTCTGTGTTTCCTGTCTAGAGAAGATCCTTTAGCATTTGTTGAAGACCTGGTTTGGTGCTGCTGAATTCTCTCAGCTTCTGCTTTTCTGTAAATCTTTTGATTTCTCCTTCATATTTGGATGAGATCCTTGCTGGGTACAGTAATCTGGGTTGTAGGTTTTTCTCTTTCACCTGAAAAGTTTCTGTAGAAAGATCAGCTGTTATCCTTATGGGAATCCCCTTGTGTGCTATTTGTTGCTTTTCCCTTGCTGCTTTTAATATTTGCTCTTTGTGTTTGATCTTCATTAATTTGATTAGTATGTGTCTTGTGGTGTTTCACCTTGAGTTAACCTGTTTGGGACCCTCTGGGTTTCTTGGACTTGGGTGGCTATTTCCTTCCCCATTTTCGGGAAGTTTTCAACTATTGTCTCCTCAAGTATTTTCTCATGGCCTTTCTTTTTGTCTTCTTCTTCTGGGACTCCTATGATTCGAATATTGGGTAGTTTAACATTGTCCCAGAGGTCTCTGAGATTGTCCTCATTTCATTTAATTTTTTTTTCCCTTACTCCTCTCTGCTTCATTTATTTCCACCATTCTATCTTCCACCTCAACTTTCCCTATCTTCTGCCTCCATTATTGTACTGTTGGTTCCCTCCAGAGTGCTTTTGATCTCAGTTATTGCATTATCCATTATTGATTGACTCTTTTTTATTTCTTCTAGGTCCTTGTTAAACATTTCTTGCCTCTTCTCAATCCTTGTCTCTAGTCTATTTATCTGTAACTCCATTTTGTTTTCAAGATTTTGGATCATCTTTGCTATCATTATTCTGAATTCTTTTTCATGTAGACTCCCTATCTCCTCCTCTTTTGTTTGGTTTGGTGGGCATTTATCATGTCCCTTGACCTGCTGTATATTTCTCTGCCTTTTCGTTTTGTTCAGATTGTTCTGTTTGGGGTGACCTTTCTGTACGCTGGAATTTTGTGGTTCCTCTTTATTGTTTAGGTTGCTCCCTGTGGGTGGGGCTGGACTAGTAGACTGTCAAGGTTTCCTGGTTAGGGAAGCTTGCATTGGTGTTCTGGTGAGTGGAGCTGGATCTCTTCTCTCTGGAGTGCAATGAAGCGTCCAGTAGTGAGTTTTAAGGTGCCTTTGGGTTTGGTGTGACTTTGGGCAGCCTGGTTTTTGTTTTTGTTTTTGTTTTTGGCAGCCTGTATTTTAATGCTCAGGGCTATGTTCCTGCATTGCTAGAGAATTAGCTTGGTATGTCTTGCTCTGAAACTTGTTGGCTCTTGGGTGGAGCTTGGTTTCAGTGTAGGTATGGAGGCTTTTGGATGAACTCTTGTTGATTAATGTACCCTGGTGTCAGGAGTTCTCTGGTGTTCTCAAGTTTTGGGTTTAAGCCTCCTACCTCCGACTTTCAGTCTTATTCTTACAGTAGTCTCAAGACTTCTTCATCCACACAGCACTGATGATAAAGTGAAAGTTAAGTTGTTCAGTCATGTCTGATTCTTTGCAACCCCAATGGGCTGTAGCTTACCAGGCTCCGCCATCAATGGGATTTTCCAGGCAAGAATACTGGAGTGGGTTGCCATTTCCTTCTCCAGGGGATCTTCCCAACCCAGGTCTCCTGCATTGCAGGCAGACACTTTACTGTCTGAGCCACCAGGGAAACCCACTGATGATAAAACATCTAGGTTAATGGTGAAAAGATTCCCCACAGTGAGGGACACGCCGATAGGTTCACAGAGTTACATGGAGAAGAGAAGAGGGAGGAGGGAGACAGAGGTGACCAGGAGGAAAAGAGAGGCAGTCAAAAGGGGAGAGACCAATCTAGCCAGTAATCAGTTCCCTAAGTGTTCTCCACAGCCCGGAACACCCAGAGAGATTCACAGAGTTAAGTAGAGAAGAGAAGGGGAGGGAGGAGATAGAGGTGACCTGGGGGAGAAAAGGGAGAGTCAAAAGGGGAGGGAGCAATCAAGCCAGTAATCACACTCCTAAGTAAGAATGGGTACTGAAGATTAGATTCTTAAAGGTACAAAATTGATAACAAATACCAAAAAGCAAAGATTAAAAATCTAGAGTAGAGGTTAGACTCTCAAACATACAATATTAAAAATACAAAACAAAATCAATCACAAAAATTATTAAAAAAATATATGTGAAATTTGCTTTAAAAACAGGGTCTTTTTTTGCAAGGTAAGAGTAGGTTGTAAAAATGAAAACTAAAGGAGTAATAAAGAACTTAAAAATTAAAAAACTGAAAAATGATCATAGTAAAAGTATATCTAGGAATTTCTCTGGAGCTGTTGAGGGCAGTATGGGGTCAGTTCAGTTTCAGATAGTTCCTTGTCCCAGCTTATACTTCTCAAGGTCTATATGCCCCTTCCAATGCTTAGTCAATGCTAACTACATGGTTTTAATCTGTTGCACCTGTCACGTTCAGAGCGGCTTCCTCTTCTTTTTTTTTATTTTTGGCTTTCTTTGTTTGGAAATCTCTTCAGAGTCTAATTTACACCCTGACACAGAGGGTGAAGGTGGTCATTTATTTAGGCTCACTTGTTCAATTGTGCTGTGGGGAGGGAGGAACACTGCAAGCAAATATCACTGGCGTGTGTGGGGAGCGCTCGCAGTGTCTGGGCCACACTGGGTTTGCCCCTGCTCATGGCGTGTGTGCTTTCCCGGTCTACACTGCTCAGGCTCCAGGTTGCTCTGCAGGGGAACTGTCCAAAGCGGGCCGTGGGTTGCATGAACTTCCCAGGTCTAAGCTGCTCAGGTTCAGGTTCCGGGGTACTCCACAAAGGCACAGACTCGGTTCGGCCTGCATTTTGTGCCCTTCCCAGGTCTGAGGAGCTCAGGCGACGAGGTGCTTGGCAAGCACACGATCCCAGGTGTACGGTGCATCTTATCACCTCCCCGGTCCCGACCACTCAGTTCCTTGGGTGTGCTGCAAAAACACCATCTCAGGTGTGCTGTGTGTCTCCTCTGGGGGCCTGATCTCAGGCTGCAACCCTCCTGGAAGATGTCAACCATCCAGGATCCTAGGAAGACTTGATTAGCAACTGGGAGCCTGTTCACAGTTTGATGGAGGATGCCATCTCTGGGGCTGAGATTGCCTCTCAACTTCTGGCTCTGGCTGTCGCCCTCCTGCCTCTCTGCCCCTGGCAGGGGGATGGGCCAGTCCTAAGCCAGCTAGCTCTCCTTTGGTATTCACTCAATCCTTTGTTTTGTGAGCCGGCCAAGCTGTGCCTTAAGTTAGAGCATTTTGTGGGAAAGTTCTCTCTCTCTCTTTTTCCCCTCTCTCTCTGGCTATCCCACAGTTTGGGTTGCTATCTCACATTGGCTCCTTCAGATTGTCCTCAGGACATTCAGGCCCAGTCCTTACCCTAAGCATGCAACCCGCGCCTCCCCCGCTTTCTGGTGGCAGACGTGAGTGTGTGGGCTATTTTTCTGTTGGGAGTTGTGGTTAAGGCATGTAGTCTGTGAGTTTTGTTTGTTTTTGTCCCCTCCTGGTTATGTTGCCCCCTGCGATTCCAAAACTCCCCATAGACCCGCTGGTAAGAGGGTTTCCTGGTGTTTGGAAACTTCTCTTCACGGCTCACTCCCCGGACCAGGTTTCCATCCCTAACTCTTTTGTCTCTCTTTTTGTCTTTTATATTTTGTCCTACCTCCTTTCAAAGCGAATGGACTGCTTTTCTGGGTGCCTGGTGTCCTCCAGCAGTGTTCAGAAGTTGTTTTGTGGAAGTTGCTCAGCGTTCAAATGATCTTTTGATGAATTTGTGGGGGAGAAAGTGGTCTCCCCATCCTATTCCTCTGCCATCTTAGGACCACCCCCCCATTTATTATTCTTATGTTTTGACTTGTTCTGTAGGTTATTTTGGATTTTTTGTTTGTTTGTTTGTTTCCTTTTGTTTCCCTCTCTGTTGTAGTTGTCAATTTTATTGGCACTGTGAAATCTAGCCAAGCTTTTGAGCTTTTTTTTTTTCTCAATCACATTTTTTTATTGTTGTTATACACCTCTGCCTCTACGTTTTTGCAGTTCTGTGGAGTTTTCATTTATTTTCTCTCTCTCTCTTTGATTTTTTAAACCTATTATTAGTTTTTCTACATTTATTCTGTTGATTGCTTTTCCTACTGTTCTTATCCCCTTGCTTAATCTTTAATGTATATAAATCTTCTTCATCTGCCTCTACTTAACTTTGCATATCTATCCTTTCTTTCTTTTCTTTCCTCTCAACATATTTGTTAGTTTTGTTTTCATTGCTTTATTCCCCAATTGGCACCTTGCTTTAGTTTTGTTTTCCAGTTTATGCTTTAGTTAGCCTTGTTCTGGTAGATATAATTTTTGGTTTCCTTTGTTCATCAGATCAATCTGTTGTACTTTATTTTTGTTGGACTGTTTTTGTTTTGCTTATGGGTGTATAAGAATATGTGTATATTCAGTCACACTTTTTATTGCTGTTATAAACCTTTGCCTCTACATAGAGCTTTTGCAGTTTTATGGAGTTTCCCCCCTTTTTTTCTTTATTCTTCCATTTTTTTCTTTTCTATTTTATAACTTTAATTTTTTAAAATCTATATTATTTTTTCTACATTTATTCCTTTGTTTGCCTTCTTCACTGTTCTTTTCCCCTTGCAGTTAATCTTTAATGTATATATATCTTCTTGATCTATCTCTATGTAACTTTGCATATCTATTCTTTCTTTCCTTTCCTCTCAACATATTTGTTAGTTTCCATTGCTTTATTCCCCACTTGGCATCTTGCTTTAGTTTGGTTTTCCAGTTTTTGTTTTCTTAGTTTTGGTTCTTAACTGGTAACTATGATTTTTGACCTCCTTTGTTCACTGGGTCAATCTACTGTATTTTTGTTGGACTGTTTTGACTTTACTCATGGGTGTATATGTATATGTGTATATTTCATTATTTTAATTATTATTTTCCTGATTTTGTAACTGCCATTTGTTGGGGGTTCATCTTTGTCTTCTCATTTGTGGATATGTGTTTTAATCTCACTTAATGCCATAACAAACCCCTTGTGGAATCTTTGTTCCTGACCATAGATCAAGCCCTGAGCTTTTGGGGTGGGAGCACTGACTCCAAGACCCTAGACTACCAGAGAACTAACCTTAGGGAGTACCACATAGTGAGAACTCACACAGAGGAAACCACTTAAATACAAGACCACCCAACCATCAGTCACACCCTGTGCAGGATGCCTCATCTAAACAACAAACAAAACAAAAATGCAAACTTAATAATCAGCAGACAAGGTTACCACCTCACCCAGTTTTGCCCATTAGAGGAAAGACAAACAAACAAACAAAAACTCAGCACAAATCTCACCCTCTGTGAAGTTGACACAAACCACTGGACAAAACTTCAGAGGCCAGAAAACAAAAGAAAGAAAGAATTCAACCTTGAAGCCTGGGAAAAGGAGACCTCAAACACAATAAGTTAAAAAAATAATGAAAAGGCAGAGAAACACTACGCAAATGAAGGAACAAACTAGAAACACAGAAGTCCAAATAAATGAAGAAGAAACGGGCAAACTCCCTGAAAAAGAATTCAGAATAATGATAGTAAAGATGATCAAAAACCTTGAAAACAAAATGGAAAAAATGCAAGAATCAGTTAACAAATGCCTCAAAGAATTAAAGAATAAACATACAGAGTCAAACAACACAATTACTGAAATTAAAAACACTCTAAAAGGAATCAATAGCAGGATATCTGAATCAGAAGAACGACTGAATGAGCTGGTGGAATAAATGGTGAATAATATGGTGGAAATAGCTTCTGAAGAGCAGAATCAAGTAAAAAGAATGAAAAGAACTGAGGATAGTCTCAGAGACCTCTGGGACAATATCAAGCACACCAACATCTGAATTATAGGGATCCCAGAAGAAGAAGAGAAAAAGAAAGGGTATGAAAAAAATTTTGAAGACATTATAGTTGAAAATTTCCCAAACATGGAAAAGGAAATAGTCAATCAAGTCCAAGAGGCTCAAAGAGTCCCATACAGGATAAACCCAGGGAGAAACACACCAAGATGCATACTAATCAAACTAACAAAGACTAAACACAAAGAAAGAATATTAAAAATCAGCAGGGGAGAAGCAACAAGTGACATACAATGGAAACCCCATACACTTAACAACTGATCTTTCAGCAGAAACTCTGCAGGCCAGAAGGGAATGGCAGGATATATTTAAAGTACTGAAAGGGAAAAATCTACAACCAAGATTACTGTACCCAGGAAGGATGTCATTCAAAATTGACAGAGAAATAAAAAGCTTTTCAGACAAGCAAAAGTGAAGAGAATTCAGTACCACCAATCCAGCTATACAACAAATGTTAAACAGACTTACATAGCCAAGAAGTACAAGAGAAGAAAAAAGATCTACGAAATCAACCCCAAACAATTAAGAAAGTGGCCATAGGAACATATATATTAATAATTACTTTAAATGTAAATGGATTAAATGATCTAACCAAAAGACACAGACTGGCTGAATGGATACGAAAACAAGACCCCTATATATGCTGTCTCAAGAATACCTCTTCAGACCTCAAGACACATATAGACTGAAAGTGAGAGGATGGAAAAATATATTCCATGCAAATGGGAAGCAAAAGAAGGCTGGAGTAGCAATCCTCATATCAGACAAAACAGACCTTAAAATAAAGAAGTTCACAAGAGATAAGGAAGGACACTACATAATGATCAAAGGCTCAATCCAAGAGGAAGACATAACAATTGTAAATATCTATGCACCCAACCTAGGAGGACCTCAATACATAAGACAAACACTAGCAAACATACAAGGGGAAATGGACAGTAACACAATAATAGTGGGAGACTTTAACACCCCACCCATACCAATGGACAGGTCAACAAAACAGAAAATTAAAAAGGAAACACATGTTTTAAATGATACATTAGATGAGATGGATCTCATTGATATCTTCAGGACATTCCATCCAAATACAGAAGAATACATCTTCTTCTCAAGTGCACATGGAACATTCTCCAGAATAGACCACATCTTGGATCACAAATCAAACCTCAGTAAACTTAGGAAAATTGAAATTGTATCAAGCATTTTCTCCAACCACAACACTGTGAGACTAGATATCAATTAAAAGAAACAACTGTAAGACTAGATATCAATTAAAAGAAACAACTGTAAGAAACACAAACATGTGGAGATTAAACAACACGTTTCTAAATAACCAACAGGTTATTGAAGAAATCAAAAGGGAAATCAAAACATTTCTAGAAACAAATGACAATGAAAATATGACAACTCAAAACCTATGGGATGTGGCAAAAGCAGTATTAAGAGGGAAGTTTATAGCAATACAATCCTACCTCAAGAAACAAGAAACACATCGAATAGATAACCTAAGTTTATGCCTAAAACAATTGGAAAAAGAAGAACAGAAACCCCCCAAAATTAGTAGAAGGAAAGATATCATAAATATCTGAGCAGAAATAAATGAAAAAGAAATTAGAGAAATAATAGTAAAGATTAACAAAACTAAAAGCTGTTTCTTTGAGAAGATAAACAAAATTGACCAAATTTTAGCCAGACTCATCAAGAAAAAAAAGAGAGAAGAGTCAAATCAAGAAAATTAGAAATGAAAAAGGAGAGGTTTCAACAGGTACTGCAGAAATACAAAGTATTATGGGACTATTATGAACAACTATATGGCAATAAAATGGATAACCTGGAAGAAATGGACAGATCCTTAGAAAAGTCCAATCATCCAAGACTGAACCAGGAAGAAATAGAAATTATGAATGACCTAGTTATAAGCACTGAAATTGAAGCTGTGGTCACAAATCCCCCCAAAAACAAAAGCCCAGGACCAGATGGCTTCACAGGCTAATTCTATCAAACATTTAGAGAAGAACTAATGCCTATCCTTCTAAAACTCTTTCAAAAAATTGCAGAGGAAAGAACACTCCCAAACTCATTCTACAAGGCCACCATCACCCTGTACCCAAACCAGACAAACACAACACACAGAAAAGAAAACTACATGCCAATACCACTGAAAGACATAGGTGCAAAAATCCTCAATGAAATTTTAGCAAACAGAATTCAGCAACACATCAAAAAGCTCATACACCGTGATCAAGTTGGGTTTATTCCGAGGATTCAAGGATTCTTCAACATATGCAAATCAATCAATGTGATACACCATATTAATAAATTGAAAGATAAAAATCATATGATAATCTCAATAGATGCAGAAAAAGCCTTTGACAAAATTCAGCATCCATATATGATTAAAACTCTTCAAAAAAGGGGCATAGAAGGAACCTACCTCAACATAGTAAAGGCCATAGATGATAAGCCTACAGCAAACATTATTCTCAATGGTGAAAATCTGAAAGAATTCCACCAAAGATCAGGAACAAGACAAGGGTATCCACATGCACCACTATTATCCAACATAGTTCCGGAAGTCCTAGCTATAGCAATCAGAGAAGGAAAAAAGAATAAAGGAATCCAGATTGGAAAAGAAGAAGTAAAGCTCTCACTGTTTGCAGATGACATGACACTGTACATAGAAAACCCTAAAGATAGTATCAGAAAATTGCTGGAGCTAATCAGTGAATTTAGCAAAGTTGCAGGATACAAAATCAATGCACAGAAATCACTTGCACTTCCATATAATAACAATGAAAAATCAGAAAGAAAATTAAGGAATGAACCCCATTCATCATTTCAACAAAAATAATTAAGTATCTAGGAATAAACTTACCTAAGGAGACAAATGAACTGTACACAGAATTATAAGACACTAATGAAAGAAATGAAAGATGACATAAACAGATGGAGAGATATTCCAAGTTACTGGGTAGGAAGAATTAGTATTGTGAAAAATGACTATACTATCAAACACAATCTACAGATTCAATGTGATCCTTGTCAAATTACCAATGGTATTTTTCACAGAACTAGAACAAAAAATTTCACAATTCATATGGAAGCACAAAAGACCCCGAGTAGCCAAAGCATTCTTCTTGAGAAAGAAGAATGGAGCTGGAGGAATTATCCTTCCTGACTTCAGATTATACTACAAAGCTGCAGTCATCAAGATAGTATGGTACTGGCCCCCAAACAGAAATATAGACCAATGGAACAAGACAGAAAGCCCAGAAATAAGCCTGTGCCCCTAGGGTACTTTATTTTTGACAAAGAAGGCAAGAATATACAATGGGGCAAATACAGCCTCTTCAATAAATGGTTCTGGGAAAACTGAACAACGACATGTAAAAGAATGAAATTAGAACACTTCCTAACACCATACACAAAGATAAACTCAACATGGATTAAAGACCTAAAAGTAAGACCAGAAACTGTAAAACTCTTAGAGGAAAACATAGGCAGAACACTCAATAATATAAATCAAAGCAAGATTCCCTATGACCCACCTCCTAGAGTAATGGAAATAAAAACAAAAGTAAACAAGTGGGACCTGATTAAACTTAAAAGCTTTTTCACAGCAAAGGAAACTATAAGCAAGGTCAAAAGACAACCCTCAGAATGGGAGAAAATAATAATAAATACAATTGACAAAGGGTTAATTTCCAAAATATACAAGCAGCTCATACAACTCAATGCCAGAAAAACAAACAACCCAAAGAAGTGGGAAAAAGACCTAAATAGTCATTTCTCCAAAGAAGATATACAGATAGCTAACAAACACATGAAAAGATGTTCAACATCATTCATTATTAGAGAAATGCAAATCAAAACTACAATGAGATGTCACCCCACACTGGCCATCATCAAAAAGTCTATAAATAAATGCTGGAGAGGGTGTGGAGAAAATGGAATGATCTTTCACTGTTGGTGGGAATGTAAATTTATACAGCCATTATGCAAGACAGTATGGAGATTCTTTAAAAAACTAGGAATAAACCACGTGACCCAACAATCCCATTCCTAGGCATATACCCTGAGAAAACCAAAATTGAAAAAGACATATGTATCTTATTGTTCATCACAGCACTATTTACAATAGCTAGAACGTGGAAGTAACCTAGATGTCCATTGACAGATGAATGGATAAAGAAGTTGTGGTACATATACACAACAGAATATTACTCAGGCCTAAAAAGGAACACATTTGAGTCAGTTCTGATGAGGTGGATGAACCTAGAACCTGTTATACAGAGTGAAGTGAGTCAGAAAGAGAAAGATAAATATTGTATTCTAATGCATATATGGAGAAGGAAATGGCAACCCCCTCCAGTGTTTTTGCCTGGAGAATCCCAGGGACGGAGGAGCCTGGTGGGCTGCCATCTATGGTGTCACACAGAGTGGGATATGACTGAAGCGACTTAGCAACAGCAGCAATGCATATATATGGAATCTAGAAGAATGGTACTGAGGAATTTATTTATAGGGCAGCAGTGGAGAAAGACACACAGAGAATAAACTTATGGACATGGGGAGAGGGGAGGACAGGGTGAGATGTATGGAAAGAGTAACATGGAAACTTACATTACCCTATGTAAAATAGATAGCCAACGGGAATTTGCTGTGTGGCTCAGGAAACTCAAACAGGGGCTCTGTATCAACCTAGAGGGGTGGGGTGGGGAGGGAGATGGGAGGGAGGTTCAAAAGGGGGGGGATGTATAAATATACCTATGGCTGATTCATGTTGAGGTTTGATAGAAAACCACAAAATTTTGTAAAGCAATTGTCCTTCAATTAAAAAAACTAAATTAAAAAAACTGGGTATAGAACTGCCATATCACTCAGCAATCCCACTGCTGGGCATATACCCCAAGGAAACCAGAACTGAAAGATCATATGTACCCCAATGTTCATTGCAGCACCATTTACAATAGCACTCTGCTTATTTAACTTCTATGCAGAGTACATCATGTGAAATGCTGGGCTGGATGAAGCACAAGCTAGAATCAAGATTTCAGGGAGAAATATCAATAACCTCAGATATGCTGATGATACCAGCCTTATGGCAGAAAGCAAAGAACTAAAAAGTGTCTTGATGAAAGTGAAAGAGGAGAGTGGAAAAGTTGGCTTAAAACTCAACATTCAAAAATGAAGATCATGGCATCTGGTCCCATCACTTCATGGCAAATAGACGGGGAAACAATGGAAACAGAGACTTTATTTTGGAGAGCTCCAAAATCACTACAGATGGTGACTGCAGCCATGAAACTAAAAAATGCTTGCTCCTGGGGAGAAAAGCTATGGCCAACCTAGACAGCATATTAAAAAGTGGAGACATTACTTTGCCAACAAAGGTCCATCTAGTCAAAGCTATGATTTTTCCAGTAGTCATGTATGGATGTGAGAGTTGGACTATAAAGAAAGCTGAGCGCTAAAGAATTGACACTTTTGAACTGTGGTGTTGGAGAAGACTCTTGAAAGTCCCTTGGACTGTAAGGAGATGAAATCAGTCAATCCTAAAGGAAATCAGTCCTGAATATTCATTGGAAGGACTGATACTGAAGCTGAAACTCCAATACTTTGGGCACCTGATGCAAAGAACTGATTCATTGGAAAAGACCATGATGCTGGGAAAGATTGAAGGTCAGAGGAGAAGGGGACAACAGAGGATGAAATGGCTGGATGGCATTACTGACTCAATGGACGTGAGTCTGAGCAAGCTCCGGGAGTTGGTGTAGGACAGGGAAGCCTGGTGTTCTACATTCCATGGGGTGCCATAGACCCCGACATGACTGAGCAACTGAAATGAACTGAACTGAGGAGATGGAAGCAACCTAAATGTCCACTGGCAGATGAATGGATAAGGAAGTTGTGGTACATATACACAATGGAATATTACTCAGCTGTAAAAAGGAGCACATTTGAGTCAGTTCTAATGAGATGGATGAACCTGGAGCCTATTATACAGAGTAAAGTAAGTCAGAAAGAGAAAGACAAATACTGTATATTAATGCACATAATGAAATTTAGCAAGATGGTGTACTGATGACACAGGTTAGCAAAGGAGACACAGATGTAAAGAAGAGACTTTTGGACTCAGTGAGAGAAGGTGAGGGTGGGCTGATTTGAGAGAATAGCACTGAAACATGTACATTACCATATGTAAAACAGATGGCCAGTGCAAGTTAGATGCATGAAGCAGGGCACCCAAAGTCAGTGCTCTGAGACAACCCAAGGGAATGGATTGGAGATGGAGGTGGGAGGAGGTTCGGGATGGGGGAGACACATGTATACCTGTGGTCAATTCATGTTGATGTATGGTAAAAACCATCACAATATTGTAAAGTAATTATTCACCAATTAATTAATTTTAAAAAATGACCGCTATGGTTGTGATGTGGTTTGGGTGTTTCCTGGGCTCCACGTATGGTGACTGCTGACGCTTCCCCTCAAAGGTGTTCCTTTCCACTGGGAACATCCACGTGTGGATCCGATGTTGTGGGCACTGACTGTCACTCAGGAGCTTCCCCTCAGCTTCTGCATCCCATGGAGTCCCTCCACCCTCTTTATGCTGAGCTTCTCTCACCCCTGACCAGAGGCTCTTCTGGGTGTTGTTGTTTAGTCCCTCAATCATGTCCAACACTTTGCAACCCCATGGACTGCAGTATATCAGGTTTCCCTATCCTTCACTATCTTCCAGAGTTTGCTTAAACTCATGTCCATTGAGTTGGTGATGCCATCCAACCATCTCACCATCACTCCTTTCTCCTGCCCTCCATTTTTCCCAGCCTCAGAGTCTTTTCCAATGAGTCAGCTCTTCGCATCAGTTGGCCAAAGTATTGGAGCTTCAGCTTCAGCATCAGTCCTGCCAATGAATAGTCAGGGTTGTTTTCCTTTAGGATTGACTGGTTTGATCTTCTTGCAGTCCAAGGGCTCTCAGGGGTTCTCTAGCACCAGTTTGAAGGCATCAGTGCTGATCAATTCTTTGGTCACTTTAAAAGATGCTGCTGACTTAAAAGTGCCCTGACTCTACTCCTGGACCCTCAGCAACTTGGTAGTACCTATGACTGTCCCACTGAGGCCAGATGATACGTGTCCCAGCTTCATTGTGCCTCTCAGGTGGGCAGTGTCTCTGTGGCTCCTTAGCAGGTGTGAGCCACAGGTGCTTACAAAAGTAAGCTGTTCACTACTTCCGGCTCTTTGGCTGCCTTCCCTTTCCTGGATAACTTCCTCACTGTCTTGTAAGGACCCTCTGCAGTTGCCTCCTGTGTAGACACCTGCTCTCAGATCTGTGTCCAGGGGGACGTCACCAGGAGGATACCTGAGAGGAAGCATCCCTGCAGTCCCTTTGATGGATGTGTAATTGGCTCCTATCATGGCCACTGCTGTTTGTTTAGCCACCAAGCCCAGTCAGAGCCTCTCACTCCCACTCTCCCCAGTCACTGGGTCTTCTGGATCCTTCATCCAAAGGACACCTGATAAAATCTCTGAGAGGTCTTCTGGGACCCTGCACTGGACTCTGAATCATATGATAGCACAGTCTCCCACCCCTTCCTCATGGGGGATGAGATAGGAAAAAACCACAGCATTGCAAACTCTCTCCCAAATGAATCTCTTTAGAGCAGAGTTTTGGTTTTGGGTGCAAGATGCATTTGTTTTGCAGCACCTTTTTCAAGGCCCCATAGGTACTAGCTCCTCACTTTAGAACAGTGGGTTGGTGGCTCCTGCGGTTTTGAGCTTTATGCAGTTTTAACCCACTGTTGTCAACGTGAGTGCTCAGTGCTATATAGGGGCTCCAAGCACAGGAGGAGGTGAGAGCATTGTGAAGGTGGGACCTTGGTCTTGCCTCCTGGGCACCTGTGACAAGGAGATGCTCCATCAGTGATGTTAGTGGAGAGTACAAATGTGTGCTCAGACTTTAGAGGTAGCTGTGTGGTCAGTACTGCACTAGTCAGGGTTCTCCAGGAGATACATATCTGTATTCCTCTATGTGTGTATTTATGTATCTACCTCTCTACCTATGTATTTCTGTATGTATCTATGTATCTACCTATCTGTGTATCTACCTGTTTACCTATGCATCTATCTACATATGTATCTGGACTTCCCCTGTGGCTCAGTGGGAAAGAATCTGCTTGCAATGCAGGAGATGTGGGTTCAATCCCTGGGCTAGGAAGATCACCTGAAGGAGGAAATGGCAACCCACTCCAGTGTTCTTCCCAGGATAATCCCATGGACAGAGGAGACTAGCAGGCTACTGTCCATAGGGTTGCAAAGAGACATGACTGAAGCGACTGAGCATGTACATACCTATGTATCTATCTGTCTACTGATGTATCTATTTATCTATGTATGTACCTATGTATGTATCTGTCTCTCTACCTATTATGTAAGTATGAATATATATCTATGTATCTATCTTTCTACCTATGTATCTCTCTCTAGGTCTGTATCTATCTATCACTATCATCTATCTATTTACCTACCTACTTATCTATCCATCTACCTATGTATCTACTTTCTATCTATGTATCTACCTATCTATCTATGTATCTGTAGCTCTAGGTCTATCCATCTATCTATGTATCTTTCTCCTATCATAGAGTTATTACAAGGGCTCTGCTCATGTGATTATGGAGGCTCAGTTCAGTTCAGTTCAGTTCAGTCGCTCAGTTGTGTCTGACTCTTTGAGACCCCATGAACTGGATTATGGAGGCTGGCAAGTTCCAAATCTGTAGACCCAATATCCCAGTGTGAGTCTGAAGTCTGGGAGCTGCTGTAGAACCAGGAAGAGTCTGGAAGCAGTGAGGTAGGAGAATCTGCTTTCTCAGGGAAAGGTTAGCTTTTATTCTATTTTGGCTTCCAACAGATTGAACAAGGCCCACCCACCCTGGAGAGGGCAATCTGCTTTACTCCATCTGCTGATTCAAATGTTGATCTCATCCAGAAACACAGATATACCCAGAATATTGTTTGAGCAGACAACTGGGCATACCATGATCCAGTCATACTGACATAGAAAATTAACCGTCGCAGCTACCAAATTAAGAAAAAACCCAGCAGGTTTTAGAATCATTGACAAATGTTTAAAATCTTGATCAAACTTCTATGAGAGTTTGGAGACAGTAGGAGGAGAGACATTCGGCTATATTTAGAACTTTCTTGTGTTTGCTCACTGAATGCTGCCAATCAACTTGTGCAGTGAGAAATATTATTTCCAGTATATCAAGGAGGAAGCTGATGCTCAGAGAGGTGAAGGAGCTCACCCAAGCCCACGTGAACAATGATCTGTGGAGAGGACAGGATGAGGCAGATGGCATCTGGAAATTTACCATTAGAAACTAAGAATTTTGGAAGAAGGACTTATTGTCTTTACAGAGAAAAGTTCACTTGCAGCTATATTATGATCCACATATTGTTTTAGTTTCCTAGGGCTGGCATAACAAATTACCATTAATTGGATTCTTTAAGACAACAGGTATCCTCTTACAGTTCAGGCCAGAGCTCCAAAATGAAGTGTCAGCAGGGCCACATTCTCTCTGAAGGCTCCAGGGTAAGGTCCATTTCTGCTTCTTCCTACGTTGTGGCCAGTGTGCCGGCATTCCCTGGCTTGTAGGTGCATCACCTCAACCATGTGCGGTTCTCCCTGTGTGTCTTCACCTTGTTCTCCCTCTGCATCTGGGTTCAAATGTGCATCTTCTTATAAGGACACCAGTCACTGGATTTAGGGCTCAGCCCAAACCAGAATGACCTTGTCTTGACTTGATTACATCTGTAAAGAGCCTATTTCCAAGTAAGGTCACATTCACAAGGACCAGGGGATTAGGACTTCAAGTCTTTGGGGCGATGCAATTCTGCCTACTGCACTCATTAATGGGCACTTTCTCCTTGAGTTAGGATTTCCTGTTGGAGGAGACTGGACAGAAGGAAGCTGCAGAAGGCGCTGATGGCTGTGTGGTTTGAAGCCACAGTGCCAAAGGTCACAGAGCCAGATTTCTGGGAAAAGGCATGGGAGCTGTAGGTTCCTGTTTGGTTTCCTGGGACACTCCTGGGATTACTTGTACACATAGTACAAGTGATGACCACCAAAACCTTGCCTGTCATTTTATCTTTGTCTGTTTCACAGTTTTCCCCAGATACAGCCCTGAACAAAAAAGCCCTGCATGTGTGACACTGAAATTCTTCCCTGCACACTTACTATTTTAAAAACTGTTTAGTTTGGGATTGACATGTACACACTGCTGTATTTAAAATAGATAACCAAAAAGAATTTCCTGTATAGCACAGGGAACTCTGCTCAGTAATCTATAATAACCTAAATGGGAAAAGAAGTTGAAAAATATTATATATATATATATACACACACACACTTTGCTGTACACCTAAAACTAAAGCAACATTGCTAATCAACCATGCTACAATATAAAATAAAAAATTTTAAATTATCTTAAAAATTAATAATCCAATTTAGCAAAGCTCTAAAAAAATGTTTAAGAGTTGGAGCAGCCCTAGAGGAAAATTTAGGGAGTGGAGTAAGAATTCTCCACACTAGCAAGCCATAATTTTCCTAATTGTGAACCAAGGAATGAATCTTGTCAGATCTGTCTTAACTTGAACTCCATCCTTCTGTGTCAACCCATCCTGACAAGATGTGTTGCGTCTCATAGACCCTGTTCACACTCTTTTTAAGACATCTCCTGTCCCTTAATAGCTGGAATGAATAAACACATTCTGGAGAAATAATAAAAAGCTATGAGCAGCGCACACCAATGTTCATCGCAGCACTGTTTATAATAGCCAGGACATGGAAGCAACCTAGATGCCCATCAGCAGACGAATGGATAAGGAAGCTGTGGCACATATACACCATGGAATATTACTCAGCCATTAAAAAGAATTCATTTGAATCAGTTCTAATGAGATGGATGAAACTGGAGCCCATTATACAGAGTGAAGTAAGCCAGAAAGATAAAGACCATTACAGTATACTAACACATATATATGGAATTTAGAAAGATGGTAATGATAACCCTATATGCAAAACAGAAAAAGAGACACAGATGTACAGAACAGACTTTTGGACTCTGTGGGAGAAGACGAGGGTGGGATGTTTCGAAAGAACAGCATCGAAACATGTATATTATCTAGGGTGAAACAGGTCACCAGCCTAGGTTGGATGCATGAGACAAGTGCTCAGGCCTGGTGCACTGGGAAGACCCAGGGGGATCGGGTATAGAGGGAGGTGGGAGAGGGGATCGGGATGGGGAATACATGTAAATCCATGGCTGATTCATGTCAATGTATGGCAAAAACCACTACAATATTGTAAAGTAATTAGCCTCCAACTAATAAAAATAGATGGGAAAAAAAAAAAAAAGCTATGAGCAATGAATACAGAGTTCACCTCTTTTGGTACAGATATACTCAGAGATTTACAAAATCTGGGTGATTAACTTAAGAATAAGATGTGGTTAGATCACTTTTATTAAGTTTTTTTTCTTTTTCTTGTCTAAATTTTCTTTGGAAACATTTCCTTTAGGATGAGTACCAGATCTTAAAAACGTATTGCCTAAAGGTAAGTGTTGAAAGGTTTTCAATAGTTCAAAATACACGTGTATGATGGAATCAGGTTTGAAAACTGCACAACCTTCATTTGGCAGCATCTGTGGAGTTCTGTTGTGCTGATTGCAAGGGTCAAGAATAAAAATAAATGGGGTTACCAAGCTTCTTGGTGCTTCAGATGGGAGATAAGAATGAAGTAGTTCATCTCTGATGCATCTTAAGGGGTATACAGGCAGGATACAGTAAGGTATTATTATTTTGAATAAAGGGTAGTTTCTAGGACTACCATCTTGTTTTTCCTCATTTTACCAAAATATGGAAATGGCTCTATTGTATTAACTGAGTTTCCATGGTATCATAAATAAGATATTTTCTCTTTCACAGCTTTTGCTCATTATTAAACTTGTCAAGATCACTCCTCATTTTTATCAAGTCATTTTGAAATTTTCAGTAAAGTAGACAGTAAACCATCTGTATCCATGGGAGCAGCATCTCCAGTTTCAACCAAGCTCAGATTGAAAACTACAGAGAAAAATAAAGTTCCAGAAAGCAAAACTTGAATTGGCTCCTCCTTGGCAACTATTTACTTGGCATTTACATTGTATTTACAACTGTTTACTTAGCATTTACATTGAATTAAGTATTATAAGCAATCTGTTGTTTTTGTTGTTCAGTCACTCAGTCGTGTCCGACTCTTTGCGACCCCATAGACTGTGGCACATCAGGTTTCCCTGTCCTTCACCATTTCCCAGAGCTTGCTCAAACTCATGTTCATTGAGATGTTGATGCCATCCCACCATCTTGTCCTCTGTTGTCCCCTTCTCCTTCCACCTTCAATCTTTCCCAGCATCAGGGCCTTTTCTAATGAGTCAGCTCTTTGTATCAGGTGGCCAAAGTATTGGAGCTTCAGTTTCAGCATCAGTCTTTCCAAAGAATATTCAGGACTGATTTCCCTTAGAATTCCCTTAGGATTGACTGGTTTGATCTCCTAGCAATCCAAGGGACTCTCAAGAGTCTTTTCCAACACCACAGTTCAAAAGCATCAATTCTTGGGTGCTCAAGCCTCTTTATGATCCAAGTCTCACATCCATACATGACTGTGTGGGAGGATGAATATAGGTTATGTGCAAATATAATACCATTTGCATATGGAACTTGAGCATCTATGAATTTTGGCATCCAAGGGTGCCAATCCTGGATTCAGTTCCCTGTGGATACCAAGGGATGTTTATACAAATAGGTAGCTATCAGATGTTTAGACTACAGTAGTACCCTATATCGGAGAAGGCAATGGTACCCCACTCCAGTACTCCTGCCTGGAAAATCCCATGGACAGAGGAGCCTGGTGGGCTGCAGTCCATGGGGTCGCTAAGAGTTGGACACGACTGAATGACTTCACTTTCATTTTTCACTTTCATGCGTTGGAGAAGGAAATGGCAACCCACTCCAGTGTTCTTGCCTGGAGAATCCCAGGGACGGGTGAGCCTGGTGGGCTGCTGTCTATGGGGTCGCACAGAGTTGGACACGACTGAAGTGACTTAGCAGCAGCAGCAGCACCCTATATACGAACGAGTTCCATTCCAAGAGTCCAATTTGTTCATAAATCCAAGAAAGTTAGCCGAGGTACCCAACTAACACAATCAACTATATAGTACTGTACTGTAATAGGTTTATAATACTTAGCACACAAATAATACATGAAAAGTAAATGAACATAAAAGATAAAGAAAGCATTTTCAATCTTACAGCACGGTACCATGTAAAGTACAGTACAAAAGTACAGAGTCTGCATCAAGTGAACAGACAAGCAGAGTTACTGACTGGAGGAGAGAGAGGAGGTGGGAGATGGTACAGCTGAAGGGTCATCAGCAATAGGAGACAGAGGGTAAACTGCCATCTTACTCATGCCTGACATTGATGGAACACACGGTCAGATCTTTGACAGTTCACACTCTTAGGTTTGTATGTAGGGGACCTACTGTATTGCTTGCGACAGTTTATGGAACGCCAACCCATGTTGGGGATTTGGGTTGGTTGTTGGTAGCTCTGGAAACAAAATAGGACATTTCGAGTGTCTCCTTACAGATCCTTCTTAGCACAAGGATCACCTTGGAACCCACGGTGCTGTGTGCTTGGAAACGTTCATTCCTGCCTAGGACTGGAAGTGGTGTGGAAACAGAAATGCTAGAGCTTGCAGCTCCTTCCTTCAACCCAAGTCCTGAGACTTTTCAGGGCTGGAATCCAAGGCACTCACTTTGACCCACATCTGCTCACAATATGCCATATCCAAGCTGGAGTGTGAACACTTCCCTTTCCGATTTTTCTTTTACCCCCAGGTTTTATCACCAGGTGTTAAACCTAGACATGACCAGCCAGAAGCAGCTAGGGCTTCCCAGGCTAGTGGTAAAGAACCCTCCTGCCAATGCAGGAGAAAAGAGAATTGTGGGTTCAGTCCCTGGGTTGGGAAGAGACCTTGGAGGGGGAAATGGCAACCCACTGTAGAATTCTGGCCATGGACCGAGGAGCTGGTAGTCTACAGTTCATGGGGTTGCAAGGAGTCAGACACAACCAAAGTGACTTAGGACACACACATACACAGCCAGAAGCATAAATGAAGTGATGTGATAATGTGGGGGTGGTCAGCCACAGGTGTGCAGATGTTTCATGGGGAGGAGAAGGTGTGACAAGGGCTGTCCCCTTAGATGCCTGGTGGAGCTTCAGGGTCATAGGCAGGGGTCTCAGGGGATAATGATCGCGTCTCATTCTGCTCTGAGATGTAGCAGCTGTGTGATGTTGGATGAAGCACATCTTCCCTCTGGGGTTCAGTTCCCTCATCTGCAAAATAAATAATGGGAGAAGACACCTCACCCAACAGGGTTATCATAGTATCAAGTGGAGGATGGGAAGCAGAGGAACTGAACAGGGTATCAACCCATGAGAAGTCACAATCACATCATGGCAGTGGTTTAGTCTGCATGTCATGTCCGACTCTCTGTGATCCCCTGGACTGTAGCCTGCCAGGCTCCTCTGTCCATGGGATTCTCCAGGCAAGAATACTGGAGTGGGTTGCCATTTCCTTTTCCAGGGGATCTTCCAGACCCAGGGATCGAACCCAGGTCTCCCACATTGCAGGTGGATTCTTCACCATCTGAGCCACCAGGAAAGTCCAATCACATCATGTGCATCTAACAAAGTTCCTGGTATGTAATGAATACTTTTAAAAAAGACTGTGGAATTAATTCAGAATGAATTAATGAAGGGTTACAGGGAGGAGTTGAGAGACCAGAGCTGGAGGAGGGTATTTCTAGGTTCAAGGTTCACTGCTGAAGTAGGAAAGAAAACAGGATATGTAATTTCACATGTATTTATAAGGCAGCTACTGTTTCCAGAGTTTTGTGCTGGGCAAATTGGGAGAGAGGTGAGCTTTGTGAGACATGGAAACTACATTTCAGATGGCAGTCCTCAGCCACCCCTGAGAAAAGGAGGTGAAAACATCATAAGTCACAGTTTTATGTGTATTTATGTGAGACTGTTCTGTTGTTAAGTTGCTAAGTCGTGTCCAACTATCTGTGACCCCGTGGACTGTAGCAGGCCAGGCTCCTCTGTCCTCCACTATCTCCAAGAGTGTGCTCAGATTCATGTCCATTGAGTTGGTGATCCTACCTAACCATTTCATCCTCTGCCTCTCCCTTCTCCTTCTGCCTTCAGTCTTTCCCAGCAGTCTTCTCCAAAGAGTTGGCTCTTTACATCAAGTGGCCAAAGTGTTGGAGCTTCAGCCACAGCCTTCCCAATGAATATTCAGGGTTGATTTCCTTTAGGATTGACTGGTTTGATCTCCTTGCTGTCCAAGGGTTTCCCAAGAGTCTTCTCCAGTACCACAATTCGAAAGCAGCAAGCCTATACTTCTGATCTGTTTGTATTTGAGCCATTACTGGAGTGTCCCAATTAATGCACTTCTATAGTAAATCTTGAAATGTGGTGTTCTCCCATTTCATGCTTCCATATGGTCTTGACTCTTCTAGGTCCTACACACTGCTATGTTTGTTTTAGAATCACATTGTTGAATTCCACCAAAAAACCTGTTGGAATTTTTGTTGGTATTATGTTGACTTCATAGATCAGCTTAGCGGGTGGGGAAGAGCTGTTGTAACAATATCTGGCTTCCCCATTTGTGATCACAATCTATTTTTCCATTAAGTTGTCTTCTTTCATTTCTTGGTAATATATTTTAACTTTCACAATGGTGATCATGCACAGACTTTGCTAGAATTATTCCTAGGTATTTATTTTTTTGGATGCTATTTTAAATAATATTTTTTTCAAATTTATTTTAAGATTATGTGTCACTTTAGAAGCCTCTCTGGTGGCTTCCCTGGTGACTCAGATGGTAAAGAATCTGCTTGCAATGCAGGAGATCTGAGTTCAATCCCTGTGTCAGAAAGATCCTCTGGAGAAGGGAATGGCAACCCACTCCAGTATTCCTGCCTGGAGAATTCCATGAAAAGAGGAGCCTGGCAGGCTACACTTTATGGGGTTACAAAGAGTTGGACACAACTGAATGACTAACACTTTAGAAGCCTCAGCTTGAGTTCAGACTCTCCCATTTACTAGCTGTGTGTCTGGGGACACTTGCCTTTACCTGCCTCAGTTTCCTCATCTATAACTGGAGTTGTAACAGTTCCTCCATTACCATATTATTGAGCGAATCACCTAGAAGTGAGTGCCAGACTAAGATATTCTCCAACGCTGCCTGGATGATGCTGAGAGGCTGAATACCTTGGGTAAATTGGTTGTAGGCCTTTTGGGGGTTCAAAGTTTGGGAAAATTCAAAAAATATTAGTATCTTTCTAGATGTGCATTCACACAAGCCGCTTCAGTCATGTCCGACTCTTTGTGACCTCATGGACTGTAGTCCGCCAGGCTCCCCATCTATGGGAATCTCCAGGCAAGAATACTGGAGTGAGTTGCCATGCCCTCCTCCAGGGGATCTCCCTGACCCAGGTATCAAACCCCTCATTTCTTATGTGTCCTGTACTGGAAGGTGGGTTCTTTACCACTAGTGCTATCTGTGAAGCCCTCTTTCCACATATTCTCTTATAAAGCCATTTTTTAAAAAAAATTTCTGCAAGAGAAACAAACCATCAGATCTTTAAAGTGGGAGAATCCCTGCGAGATGCATAGATGAGTGGATCTATGCTGTTGTTGAAACATTCACAATTTGGAAGGGGCAAGCGCTTTTCCAATTTTGTATTTTTGCAATTCCTAGTGAGGACACCATTGTGAGAGCTCAACGGAGGCCTTTCACAGAAGCCTTCTGCCTCGTGACCACCATTTAGGACCACTTAGTGCCCAAGTGTACCAGGCCAGTGTTCTGCATGTGTTATTTCTAAGTAGATGGTTTCCTTTTCATCATAGTAATTGAAACTCCAACTTCCTGAAGGGGACTGGAACATGTGAATTTGGTGGACAGTTGCCCACAGAGCTGGGGAAATCGTCTGAGAGGCTGTGTTTTCTGGTAGGTCTTTGATTATGGAAGATCAGCTTCCTACATACACATGTGTCTGCTGAGGGCTCAGCTGGCCACTTTAATGGCCTACTTCCCATATTTTTAAGTCCGTTGGGGTCCTTGCTTCCCCATCCCCCATCTTTAAATGTCCTTTAGGCTTTCACTTGTGTGGATCATTTGAGGGAGTCAGTCCATTGAGGGGATGGTGGACTAAAATCCACCCTTCCATCTCCCAGAAGTGTCCTTTCCCTGTCCACATGCACACCTGCATTTCCATGGAAGTGCCCATCCTCACAGCTGGGGAAGACAGCCTGTGCCAATCAGGGTGGGCACTGCCAAATGGGGGACTCCTGCACTTGGCATCTCCTCTTCCTGTTTTCACGTTCTCTTCTCTCCTTTTGGCCCGCAGTGCCTCTCAGCCTTACTTACTGCCCTTCCAGCTATGAAATTAAGAATCAGAATCTTCCCATTTCATCCATACTTATACATGCACTATTTACTAAAACCATTCTAGATCTAGACATCATGTTAATACTAAGTGAAGTAAGTCAGAAAGAGAAAGGCAAATAGTCTGTGATATAACTTATATGTGGAGTCTAAAATATGACACAAATGAACCTATTTACAAAACAGAAACAGACTCACAGACATAGAGAATAGACATGGGGTGACCAAGTGGGAGGGAGGTGAGAGAGGGATTAGGAGTTTGGCACTAGCAGATGTACACTATTACATATAGAATGGATAAACAGCTAGGTCCTACTATATAGGGAACTATGTTCAATATCCTGCAGTAAACCATAATGGAAAACAATATGAAAAAGAACATATATATATATATATATATATATGTATGTATATACATGTATGTATACACATACATATATATGTATATGTGTATATATATATATATATATATATGGCATACATGCTTAGTCGTATCCAACTCTTTTGCAACCCCATGACTGTAGCCCACCAGGCTCCTCTGCCCATGCACTTTTCCAGGCAAGAATATTAGAGTGAGTTGCCATTTTCTTCTCCAGGGGATCGTCCCCATCCAAGGATGACACCCTTGTCTCCTGCATCTCCTGCTTTGGTAGGTGTATTCTTTACAACTGCACCACCTGGGAAGCCATGTGTGTGTGTGTGTGTGTGTGTGTGTGTATTTGATGCTTTTGAATCATGGTGTTGGAGAAGACTCTTGAGAGTCCCTTGGACTACAAGGTGATCAAACCAGTCAATCCTAAAGGAAATCAGTCCTGGGTGTTCATTGGAAGGACTGCTGCTGAAGCTGAAGCTCCAATACTTTGGCTACCTGGTGCGAAGAGCTGACCCACTGGAAAAGACCCTGATGCTGGAAAAGATTGAAGGCAGGAGGAGAAGGGGAGACAGAGGATGAGATGGTTGGATGGCATTATCAACTCAATGGACATGAGTTTGAGCAAGCTCCAACAGTTGGTGATGGACAGGGAAGCCTGGCATGCTGCAGTCCATGGGGTCACAAAGAGCTGGACATGACTGAGTGACTGAATAGAACTGAACTGAATATATGGCTGAGTCAGTTTGCTGTACAGTGGAAATTAATGCAACATTGTAAATCAAGTATACTTCAATAAAATAAATTAAAAATACATTCTGGATCTAAATACCAGTGTTCCATGTCTAAATAGAAACAAAATTAATTACATTAAATTGTGCCTTATAGGAAAAGATATTTAGAAAATATTCCTTATTATCTAAAAAAATTAAAATTAGGCTTCTTTTCACAGAGGGTCAGAAATATCCCCTGAAGAAGGGAATGGCTACTTACTCCAGTATTCTTGCCTGGGAAATCCCGTAGACAGAGGAGCCTGGTGGGCTACAGTCCATGGGGTCACAGAGAGTTGGACACAACTGAGTGACTAACACTTTCACACTTTCACACAGGGTGCTTGGAGATGTTTGGGGCTGCTTGGGAGTAAGGCAAAATGCCTTGGCATTTCCAGTTTGGAAACTAAAGGCAGTTCTCATAATGTTTAGTAAAAGAAAGTGAAAGTGAAAGTCACTCAGTTGTGTCCAACTCTTTGCGACCCCATGGACTATACAGTCCATGGAATTC
The DNA here is from genome assembly GCF_019320065.1 of Cervus canadensis. Lineage (NCBI taxonomy): Eukaryota > Metazoa > Chordata > Mammalia > Artiodactyla > Cervidae > Cervus > Cervus canadensis. The sequence goes on along the minus strand of NC_057392.1, from coordinate 18,755,645 downwards.
TCCAGGCCAGATTAGTGGAGTGGGTAGCCTTTCCCTTCTCCAGGGAATCTTCCCAATCCAGGGACTGAACCCAGGTCTCCCACATTGCAGGCAGATTCTTAACCAGCTGAGCCACAAGGGAAGCCCAAGAACACTGAAGTGGGTAGCCTCTCCCTTCTCCAGGGGATCTTCCTGATACAGGAACCGAACCAGGGTGTCCTGCATTGCAGGCGGATTCTTTACCAGCTGAGCTACCAGGGAAGCAATTTTTTGTGAGTCCTTCTTAAAAAGGGCAATGGTGACAAGTAGGTTGTAAAGTCATATACAGGGACTCAATGAGTGAAACTAAAGAACAAAGTCGGGGAGGTTGTACACGCCCAGTGGCTCACAAACTCTAAGCAGATTTCACCTGCTTTGGATTCCATGGCTTATCTGGCCTTTAGTGAAAAGTACTGTAGCTCCCATTTTCCTCCCAGAGTAGGAACACTTTGTGGGAAGAGGAGGAAGGTGCCTCTAGCCATAGGCTTCTCTGCTGTATAACAGGGAAGTAATAAACCTGCCTTCTTTCAGGGCACCCCTGAAATAGAAATCTAGGCCTGATCTTTGGTCACATGGTTACCAGTGCACATAGAAAACTTAGCCTTCTTAGGCATAGACAAACCTTATTTATCTTTAATTACCATCATGTAGTTGACTCTCAGTAAAAGATTGTGAAATAAACTCATGTATGGTGGAGCTGATAGGGGCATTTGAAGAGATCTATGTCTCCCCTCTTAGTTCATAAAGAACATGAGTACCAGATTGATTACCTGATTGCCTAGCAACTGGATGATAGCAGTGAGCCTCTGGCATTCTGCTGGGTTCTCCCCTCCCAGTTAGATCACATATAATCCACTTGGTGGGGTGGTTCAGGGTGAGCCTCATGTCTAGGGTGACTTCTGTGCACACCTGTTTTCCATGAAGAGCAGGAGGAGGGCCTGCCTGCAGCAGACCTGTGTTGAGGGGACACCACTGTCTGCAGAGTTAGGCCAAAGGGTTTATAGCAACATCCACAGGATCCTGAGTATCCTCGGGCCTTTATCAATCAATGTGGGTGCTGCAGTGCTCTGGAGAATGTTTCTTTGTCTTACGTGAGCCTCCATTTCTTCCTTGTGATGTAAGGCAGTCATCATAACATCTCACTCATTGGATTTCATAAGCATGTTTGTACTGTCATCCATGGCTGGCACAGAGCACATGATCAGAAGGTATTAGCCATGTTTATTATGTTCATTACAGATCAACTTGGTCAGCATATACCATGATAGTGGAAACAGGCATCCTCCAGATGATCAGAGTTGAGAGAAGTTCTTTGTCAAGGATACTTGGAGGACATTCCATATCTTTCATTGTTGTTCAGTTGTGTCTGAATCTTTGCGACCCCATGGACTGCAGCACATCAGGCTTCCCTGTCCTTCACTATCTCCTAGAGTTTGCTCAAGCTCATGTCCATTGAGTCAGTGATACCATCTAACCATCTTCTCCTCTGTTGTTCCCTTCTCCTCCTGCCTTCAATTCTTTCCCAGCATTAGGACCTTTTCTAATGAGTGAGCTCTTTGCATCAGGTGGGCAAAGTATTGGAGCTTCAGCTGCAGCATCAGTCCTTCCAATGAATAATCAAGGTTGATTTTCTTTAGGATTGACTGGTTGGATCTCCTTGTAGTCCAAGGGACTCTCAAGAGTCTTCTCCATCACCAATGTGTGAAAGCAACAATTTTTCAGTGCTCCACCTTCTTTATGGTCCAACTCACATCTGTAATTGACTGCTGGAAAAACCATAGCTTTCACTAAATGAACCTTTGTTGGCAAAGAAATGTCTCTGCTTTTTAATATACTCTCTAGGTTTGTCATAGCTTTTCTTCCAAGGAGCAAGTGTTTTTTAATTTCATGGCTGCAGTCACCATCTACAGTAATTTTGGACCCCAAGAAAAGAAAATCTGTAACTACTTCCACTTTTCTCCCATCTATTTGTCGTGAAGTGATGGGACTGGATGCCATGATCTGCATTTTTTGAATGCTGAGTTTTAAGCCAGCGTTTGTCACTCTCCTCTTTCATTTTCATCAAGAGGCTCTTTAGTTTCTCTTTGGTTTCTGTGAGTAGAGTCATATCCTCTTCATATCTGAGGTTGTTGATATTTCTCCTGGCAATCTTGATTTCACTATGTGATTGATCCAGCCTGGCATTTCACATGATGTACTCTGCATATAAGTTAGGTAAGCAAGGTGACAATATATAGCCTTGGTGTACTCTTTTTCCAGTTTTGAAACAGTTCATTGCTCCATGTCCAGTTCTAACTGTTGCTTCTTGACCTGCATGTTGGTTTCTCAGAACACAGGGAAGGTGGTCTGGTATTCCTATCTATTGAAGAATTTTCCACATTTTGTTATGATCCACCAGTCAAAGGCTTTAGCACAGTCAATGAAGCAGAAGTAGATGTTTTTCTGGAATTATCTGCTTTTTCTGTGATCCAGCTGATATTGGTAATTTTATCTCTGGTTCCTTTGCCTTTTCTAAATCCTGTATGTACATCTGGAAGTTCGTGGTTCATGTTTTGTTGAAGGCCAGCTTGAAAGAACAATATTGCATAGGAACCTGGAATGCTAGGTGTATGAATCAAGGTAAACTGGACATGGTCAGACAGGAGATGGCAGGAGCAAACATTGAAATTTTAGGAGTCAGTGAACTAAAATGGACAGGAATGAACAAATTTAATTCAGATGACCATTATATCTACTACTGTGGGCAAGAATCCCTTAGAAGAAATGGAGTAACCCTCATTGTTAACAAAAAAGTCTGAAATGCAGTAGTTGGATACAATCTCAAAAATGACAGAACTCCATATCTAAATGCTTACAAATGTAACCTCTTTGGTTATGTTTGGCCCTCTCTGTTTACCATATGACCAGCAATCCCACTACTGGGCATATACCTTGAGAAAATCTTAATTGAAAAAGACATGTACACCCCAGTGCTCATTGCAGCACTATTTATAACAGATAGGACATGGAGGCAACCTAGATGCCCATTGACAGATGAATGGATAAAGAAGCTGTGGTACATATATACAATGGAATATTACTCAGCCATAAAAAGGAGCACATTTCAGTCAGTTCTACTGAGGGGGATGAACTTGAAAGTGAAAGTCGCTCAGTCATGTCTGACTCTTTGCAACTCCATGGACATGGAATTCTCCAGGTCAGAATCCTGGAGTGGGTAGCCTTTCCCTTCTCCAGGGGGTCTTCCCAACCCAGAGATGGAACCAGGTCTCCCGCATTCCAGGTGGATTCTTTACCAGCTGAGTCACAAGGGAAGCTCATAAAAAGGAACACATTTTAGTCAGTTCTAGAGAGGCGGATGAACTTAGAGTCTATTATATAGAGTGAAGTAAGTCAGAAAGAGAAAAACAAATACCATATATTAACACATATATAAGGAATCTGGAAAAATGGTACTGATGAATCTATTTGCAGGGCAGGAATAGATACAAAGACATCGAGAACAGAGTTTGGAGACAGTGAGGGGAAGGAGTGGGGGCAAATTGAGAGAGTAGCATTCAAACATATACACTACCATATGTGAAACAGATAGCTAATCAGAAGTTACTGTATAACACAGGAAGCTCAACCAGGTGCTCTGTGAAAAACCAGAGCTGTGGGATGGGGTAAGGTGTGGGGAGGGAGGCTCAAGAGAGAGGGGACATACGTATAGTTAAGGCTGATTCACATTGTTGTATGGCAGAAGCCAACACAATATTAAAAAGCAATTATGCTCCAATTAAAAATAATAATTTGTAAACCCTTTTATAGAAAGAAGAATTATGTTCCCAGAGCTTCCCCCATGCCCCCATATTTTTTAATCAGATGGGCTTCCCAAGTAGTGCTAGTGGTAAAAAAAAGTCACCTGCCAATGCTGGAGACATAAGAGACACAGATTCCATCCCTGGGTCGGGAAGATTCCTGGGGAAGGAAATGGCAACCCACTCCAGTACTCTTGCCTGGAGAATCACATAGACAGTGGAGCTTGGCAGGCTACAGTCCATGGGGTCACAAAGAGTCAGACATGACTGTGCACCTGAGTGCATTTTAATCAGATGCTATGTGGCAAATACATGAGATGTCCTATTCTCTTGTACTGGCAATATTTGGAAAGCTAAAATCACTTCAACTTCTGATTTCCTTAAAAAAAAAAAAAAAAAACTTAAAAAGCCTTCATCTCAGTTTACACCCGCCTTCTTTGCCAAAGTTAAATTTTAAATCATAGAGTCAGATTATCAATGTTCACCCAGAGGATTGAAGCAGAGTCATTAAATCTTATTACAAAGCCAAGTGCAGAAAGTAATTGCACATATTTGTAAGTAGCTTAGAATTGATTAAAAATGCATAAAGAAAAGCTGCAAAATTCTCCACAGGCCCAAGAATGCTACCCCCTCAGGGAGACCATTACAGCTGCTCATTCTCTGAGTAACCTTCACGGTTTCCCTGCGAACGGGCAGGAGGGTGGGCTCCTGGCTGGTCAGCTCTTTGGAGCAGAGGCTGTGGCAGGCTAGAGAGGTCGCTATGGTTTGGCCAGCCCAGGAAGAATGGAATTTGTATTCCTTTCAGGAAGCATTGAGGAAAGTCATCATTATACTGAAATGATAATTCTTCCCCAGCTCTTTGTCCCCACCTCACACTGCATTTCTGCAGGGTAACCTGTGCTACAGGGAGGGTTGGAAGAGGAAAAAGCAGACCAAATATTAAAGGGGATTCTGGGATCATTCACCCAGATGCAGGGGCAAGGGCAGCAGATGAGCTGATGTTTTTAGTGAGATTTCAGCTAATTTCTAAGAACATCCACTGATATTTGTCTCCCCTGTTTACAATCTCTTGGAAATCACTTCATGTAGCCTCCAGTCAATCATTATGTTGGTTTGGGGCCAGTCACACACAAACCACTGTGATTGGCTCTTGAGGGTGAATGATGATTTCATTCAACAAACTTCTCATAAAACACCTGTCACGGTGGCTCTATTGGTAAAGACCCCACCTGCCAAGGCAGGAGACATAAGAGACACGGATTCAATCTCCACATCAGGAAGATCCCCTAGAGGAGGGCACAGCAACCCACTCTGGTATTCTTGCCTGAAGAATCCCATGGACAGAGGAGACTGGCAGGCTACAGTCTATAGGGTCGCAAAGAGTTGGACACCACTGAAGTGACATAGCATGCACACACCTGGGTCAAGCAGGGCTTCCATGGTGGCTCAGTCACTAAAGAATTCACCTGTAATGCAGGAGACCTGGGTTCAGACCCTGGGTCGGAAAGATCCCCTGGAGAAGGAAATGACAACCCACTCCAGTATTCTTGCCTGGGAAATCCCATGGACAGAGGAGCCTGGTGGGCTACAGTCCATGGGGTTGCCAAAAGTCGGACAGGACTTAGTGACTAAGCCACCACCATAGGTCAAGAACTGTTCAAAGTGTAAAGAAACAGCCCCAACCTCAAGAGGTGAATATTCTCCGGGAGGGAGGGATGTAGTCTATCAGTGGATGTGGGCACATGGCCCCACAAATGGTTATGGGATTCTTCAGGCAAGAATACTGGAGTGGGTAGCCATTCCCTTCTCCAGGGGATCTTCCTGACCCAGGGATTGAACCCGGATCTCCCACATTGCAGGACTCTTTACCATCTGAACCACCAGGAAAGACTAACAAAAAAACAAAACACAACAAAAAACATCTGCATCTCAGTGGCTGACGCATCAGGGTTTTTCTCCTCCTTCCCTCCCTCCCTCTCCCTTCTCTCCCTCATTCTTTCTTCCCTCACTCTCTCTTTCTCTCTTTTTTCTTTTCCTACAAACACATATGCAGCACTCACCATGGGGCAGACATCCTGCTAGGTGCCAGCAACACTGTGTTAACAGCCTGTTTCTTAGTAACTCATGGCCTGTGCTCTAGACTTTCCCCTTGGAATAAATTCTAAATAGAAGGTTACCTGAACTATTTGGCCCACTTTTATTTTTATTTCTTCTTTTTAAAAGAAACACATATTGAAATACATGTTAGAAACCCTGTGAATATGGCCTGAGGAAATTTCCTGAACTAAACTAACTCCTGAAAACAATACCCAGATCAAGAAGTGAAGCATGTCATCCACCCCAAAACCCTTATTTTTGCTCCCCTCCCAAACATTACTCCCAAACATTACTTTGGCCACCTGATGCTAAGAGCTGACTCATTTGAAAAGACCCTGATGCTGGGAAAGATTGAGGGCAGGAGGAGAAGGGGACGACAGAGGATGAGATGGTTGGATGGCATCACTGACTCAATGGACATGAGTTTGGGTGAACTCTGGGCATTGGTGATGGACAGGGAGGCCTGGCGTGCTGTGGTTCATGGGGTCACAAAGAGTCGGACACGACTGAGCAACTGAACTGAACTAAATCATTACTGCCCCTAAATAATACTATAGATGATGGTTCTTTTTTTTTTTTTTTTTGATCTTTATAAATACAAGTATACTATTCACAAAAGAGGATTACAAAGTACATTGGACTGTATATTGATTTTTTTTTAATGACTACATCGATCCTGATGCACCTAGGTATGGTTTTAGATATGATATTCTGTATTAAAAAAGTTTTTTTAAGTATATATATTTTTAATTTTTTTAAGTCTTTTGAATTTGTTACAATATAACTTCTATTTTATGTTTTGTTTTTTGGCTGCAAGTCATGTGGAATCTTAGCTCCCTAACCCAGACCTCATTCACAGGAATGTGAAGGCTTAACCACTGGACCACCAGGGAAGTCCCAGTCCACGTGGCTGCCGGCTTCACAGCTGATGGTAGACACACCACCCCCATCAGATTTCCTTTGACTAATGTAAAAGCTGTGTTTGCTCAGAGTGTGATTCAAGGTCTCTACCTCTGGAATCCCACCTTCTCTTCCTTCTCTGCCCTTTTCTATTCTATTTTCCCCCCAGCAACTCACATTTGCAGCCAATTTAGAACATTACATTAGAAACCATACCTAGGTGCATTCAGGTATATTTAGTCATTTCCTAAAAGTAGCATACAGTCAAATATATGGTTAGAGTATGATGATGACTTTCTCTCACTAGCAGCAGAAGGTAAATTCCCTTGAACAAGGACCAAATCCCCAGTCTTACTATTTGGTAAGCTACCTGCCATCCCCCATCCCCATAGTCCAACACCATACTTGACCCAAGGGGTAACCCAAGAAAATGTTGCTGAGTGAAATCTTCTGATTGTATTTGAGTTTTTGAATAATTAAATAGATCACGTTCATTTTGGGGGAGTTAGTGACTTCAAAAAGTGGCTTCCACTCCAGAATGAGAGGCTGAACACCTGTGTTTCTTTTCTCTTCTCAAAATTCTATTAAAATGAGAGTCGGGGAATGATAAATGATTTAGCTTATAACCATAAAGAGGATGGGAGGGAAGCCGTCATTGATGGACAGCTTTCCATACGGTTTCTGAAGACAAAGGCAGGTGAAGTAATAGTGATGGAGAAGTCAGGGGAGGAGGGTCCAGAGGGGACTGTAAGTGAGACAGACCCCAAAGGCCCATCTGTTCACATGCCTAGTAGGATCCATGGAGGTTTTGAACTCCGAGACGCTTTTGAGGGTGGGAGTGAGACGTGGGAGGATCAATCAGGACTTGCGCCCAGGCAAGTCCCTTCCTACACTTTGAGGACAGAAAAGCCAATAGGCAGATGTTTACCCCTCAGGCAAAAAAGCAAAGGATTCTTCCCTAAAGCAACCGAACAAATTGTCTGAGAAAAAGCAGAGCTGCCAGTGAGGGCTGCTGCCCCAAAGCAACGCATCCCGGTCTGGCTTGTTTCCGTCCTACTCAAGCTGGAGCGGAACCTTCCAGAGGAGGGGCCTCCTTTACAGACCCGGAGATCAGGGCTCTGCCATTGCAGTGTTTTAAAATGTGAATGGACAACAGGGGCTCAAGGGCACTTGAGAGGATTAACTAAGAAAGGCAAAGAGAAACAAGCAAAAGAAAACGACCCAAAAGAAAGCAAATTCAAGAAATAAAACTGTACTTTGAAAAATCCTAATGGGTGTCCTCAGAGAGGTTTGAGACAGTATGAAATCCATAATACATAAACAGGATTTTAAAACGATGTCTAGAGAACAAGAATGGTCCCTCGTTGAGCAGAAAGAAAAAAAGTCTTCAAACTGCAAAATTCAACAGAAGGTTTAACAATGAAATCAAGGAACTCTCTTACAAGAGAGATTATAAAGTTTATAAAGTAGAACAAAAACAGAATGAAACAAAGATACAGAAATGTGTGCAAGCACCTAAGTGACAGGAGAAAATGAACTTATGGTTGCCAAGGAGAAGGGATACTTAGGGACTGCGGGAAGGACATGTACACACCGCTATATTTAAAATGGATAAGCAACAAGCACCTAATGTACAGCACAGGGAATTCTGCTCCATGTTATGGGGTAGCCTGGATGGGAAAGGGGCTTGGGGGAGAATGGATACATGTATATGTATGGCTGAGTCCCTTCACTGTTCCCCTGAAAATATCACAATCTTGTTAACTGGCCATACCCCAATACAACATATTTTAGGTGTTAAAAAATTAAAAGTAAAAACAAAGAAATGTGTACAAGCACCTAAGTGAGAAGAGACCAACAAAGACAAATTAAAAGGCCAACAGATGAGAGAAACTAAAACACAAGGGAATCCGGTTTGGAAGGAATATTAGAAGGTAATTTCCGAGAGCTGAAGAAGGTAAGTCCTTGGACTGATATGATCCTCTGATCCTACCATAAAGCAGGAGAAAAATTACATTGATACACATTTTAATGAAGGATAAAAATATGCCACCTAGATGCCCATCAGCAGATGAATGGATAAGGAAGCTGTGGCACATATACACCATGGAATATTACACAGCCGTTAAAAAGAATTCATTTAAATCAGTCCTAATGAGATGGATGAAACTGGAGCCCCTTATACAGAGTGAAGTAAGCCAGAAAGATAAAGAACATTACAGCATACTAACACATATATATGGAATTTAGAAAGATGGTAACGATAACCCTATATGCAAAACAGAAAAAGAGACACAGAAATACAGAACAGACTTTTGAACTCTGTGGGAGAATGTGAGGGTGGGATTTTTCAAAAGAACAGCATGTATACTATCTATGGTGAAACAGATCACCAGCCCAGGTGGGATGCATGAGACAAGTGCTCGGGCCTGGTGCACTGGGAAGACCCAGAGGAATCGGGTGGAGAGGGAGGTGGGAGGGGGGATCGGGGTGGGGAATACGTGTAAATCTATGGCTGATTCATATCAATGTATGACAAAACCCACTGAAATGTTGTGAAGTAATTAGCCTCCAATTAATAAAAAAAAAAAAGAAAAATAAAAAAAATAAAAAAGAAAAAAAAATATGCCAATTAATAGAAGATTCTGAAATCCTCCAGAGAGTAGGAACTGTTTACTTACAAAGGATCAAGTCAGTCTCCCTGTAGAATTCTTACAAGCTTAATGTCACAAGACAAGGAGGAATGTCTTCTAAGTTCTGAGATAAGTGATATACAGCCTAGAATTCTATGTGCAATAAAATTACCAACTAAGTCTGAAGGCAGATTATGAAAGAACCTAGAGATTATATTTCCAAGACAACCTTTGTGACAAGGCTATTCGAGGATATGTTCCAGCAAAAGAAGGAAGTAAACCAGAAAAGGAAGACTTAGGGTCCAGGAAGAATAGATTTTTACCAAGATGGCAGCTCTGCAACAAAACTAGAGAGAGATTATTGATTGTTACCTTTTAGAACTGGAGACTAATCATAATAGTGGTTACAGAACAAAAACTCATGTATTATTAACCCCGACATTGAAAAAACAAAAGTTTTTAGCAGTCTGGAAAGGGTTTAAACCTGGATTTAAAATTAATCTCCTATTCCTTGGCTTTCCTCTTTAATATTCTCAAGTAAGGAGCTCAGTGTATTCTGACCACTGCATTTTCTTGGATGCTTCTATGGCATACCAGTAACAAGGATACATGTCCAGAACTTCTCCACTTCCTAAGGGCTTCAGTTCTAGTTGGGAAATAATGAACAGGCTTCTGTTTGGCACATGTCCTGCCCCGCCACCCTCAGATCAAGTCCAAGTGACTATCTTCAGGTATCAGTCTGGCTTGTCTGTTTCTTTTTCATTTTAACTGTTTGCTACCCATGCGGCCTTTCTTGCCTGTGGCTGTACTTCTGAATGCTGCATTCCCTGTGCACCTGTGTGGTGATGGCTTCATAGCCACAGTACAGAACTGTCCCCAAACATAGTGGGGAGACATGGACCCAAGGAAGCACTCAACCCCTGTATTTGGCTTTAGCCTTACAGTGGCACTGATGCTGTGCTGTATTTACTCATGCTGGCCTGGCTTTCTTTTGGGAGAATGTCACATTTAGAATGGAAACCAATGGAGATGATGATCCAGGTGTCTTTGCTGATGGGTACAGTTGTATTCCTGCAGTTGGATATTGGAAGCGGGTAGAGGTCTCTGGATTTGCCTGCCTCCATATTTTATTTGTCTGCCTTATTAAGTGACCTTTCTTGATATCTGAGACTAGTTTTTGCTTTGATTAAACAGCTATAAATGCCAATAGTACAAAGCATCATGCCCGTGATGTCTATTTTTTAAAGGGAGTGAAAATGGGCCTCTCTAAATTCCTCCACCCAGATCCCCTAGAGGGGACCTGTCTCAGTTTGTTCAACCTCCTGCAACAGGACATGATGATGGTAAGAGTGTGGGGGAAGATGAGGGGTCAAAAACCTGGTGAGAGCCAAGGGACACTTTGACCCTGGGGAGAAAGGGCTATCTCCTCTCAGGGATGCAGGTTATCTCCCCTTCCTCCAACAGGAAAGGCTGGGTCAGCCTGGCTAGTGCTCCACAAAACCAGGAGGGCTCAGAAACTGGAGGAGCACTTCCCTGTGTCTTCCTGGCATTTGGGCACAGGCCCAGCATGGAGTGAGCAAGGGGTGAGGATGCTGAGAAGAGGAGGTAAAGACTGGCGGGGGGAGAGTGGGTGGGGTGCGGCCTGTGGTCCGGCTGACATGCATGCATTACACTGTTGTCATTCTTTTAAGACATATTTATTGACTGGTGCTATGAGAGGTGCAAAGACGACTCAGACACAGGTCTTGCCCCAGAGCAACTTGACAGTCTAGCAGAGGAGATACGGTGCATGCAGGGAGTACATGGTCAGAGCTGGGTTTCCCTAAGATGAGTCTAACACGGCGGATAAAGTCGGCTGGACTTAGGAAGAGGTGGAGGAAGCCGAGTGGCCATTGACATCAGGCAGGTGAGGAAGGAAGAGGTGTGAGGGGCTGTTGAGGCGGCACCCAGGGGACTTGGATGGGGTCTGGATATTGGGAGTGAGGGAAAGGGAAGCAGGTGACTTAAACGTGTAGCAGGGGCTCTGACATAAATGGAAAGAGCAACAGAGTAGGTTTGAGAAAAGAAATGAAGATGGGTGCACACAATTCTACTTTGTTTTTCTTTACATTTAATTTGCAAAATATGCATGTTCATTGCAGAAAGAAAAACACTTCGGAAGTATAGCCAGTTGCCCTGCAGGAAAGGCAGCTCTCCCCTGTTGGGTGTGTATCCCCTGGGCGTTTTTCTCCTCTTGTTCTGAAACTGCCTACCCCCACCTTCCGAAGCATTTCTGCCATGACAGCACATCTGACTCTGAGGGGGGCTGCTCCCCACATTCTCCCCCACGTTTGCCTATAACACCTCTTCTCTCCCCTCAGCCACCTCTGCCAGCAACCTGCTTGGCATCTCAGCACTCGTTTCTGAAGCTCTGGGGCTCTGGCTGACATCCTGACCATTCTCCAAGGTCAGCAGCATGCAGGGCTGTGCCCAGAAGGGATATTTGCTTACCTCTCTGTCCTGCTGCCCAGGAGCCAAACCACACTGAGTCATTCCTTGACTCAGCTTTCTTAATGGAAGCCACCTGTGGGTGTGTGCCTGCAGGTATGCGCTTATAATGAGTTTGGAAGCATTTAAAATAGAATCTCACTTACACACACACACACACACACACACACACGGACAAGAATCACACAAGCTCCCCAGAAAAGACTTCAGTTCCCTAAATGCCTAGATCTCAGACAAGGCGGGGTGCAAATATTGTACATTACAGTCAAGGAAAATGCTCAGCTGATTTCCAAAATACACTGATCCTTCCTAGAATCCCTACATGTTATTTCTCTTTCGTACAGTGTCTGAGTCTCTATTCTAGTCACAGGCCTGAGGCTGTCTGTCTCTACCTCACTGTCAGAGCATGATCATTTATGTGGAGCCTCAGTTCTTATTTTCATATTGTCTCCCCTTTGTACCAACAGTACATGGCGGGAGAAATAAGGAGACTATAGAACTGTTTCTCGTCTACTTGGGGGTACAGCAGGTCTGGGCCAAACAATGGAATCTTTGCCAGCTTTTGGTAAAGAAGGAGAAAAAAGTTGCTTTCTCCAACTGATGAGATTTACTACATGAGATTTTAGCTGGAGGGCTGATGCTTGGTGAGTCCTGTTATTAAGAGAATTAATCATGGTGGCTGGAGGTCAGATGGTGATGATGGTGATGATGGTGATGATGACGGTGACCCAGCTGGTGTCTAAGAACGGAGTTAAGGATGCAGCCTTTCCGAGTTTGTTAGGAACACGTTTCTCTCCTGCTTCTGGCAGTGACCATCAGTGTAATAAAAGGAAGCCAAAAACATGTCTCTTTTCTCTTACCTATTATTATAGCTTACAGGCTTGTTATTGTAAAAAGGCTCTTTAAAGCCACTAATTTTTTTGAACATTAAAGAGTTTAAATTTTTCCTTTTTTATAAAAGCAGTGCTTTTTAAGTGAAAAAAATCAGAAAAATAAAGACAAAGTAAAACAACATTTATTACCTCCCCTGTTCTCAGCCCCTCAAGTTTATGTAACTTTCAGCTTTTATGCACACACATGTACATGCTCAGTCACTTCAGTTGTGTCTGACTCTTTGTGACCCCCTGGAACTGTAGCCCACCAGGTTCCTCTGTCCATGAAATTCTCAAGGCAAGAATTCTGGAATGGGATACCATGCCCTCCTCCAGTGGATCTTCCCAACCCAGGAATTAAACCCGTGGCTCCTGTGACTCCTGAATTGCGGGCAGTTTCTTTACCGCTGAGCCGTTGGGGAAGCCCTTTAACATACACAGAAATCACTAAGAATTTCATCATATTGTAGAACTTTTTCAACTGCCTTTTCATTTAAATTTGGAACACTGATGTCCCTGAATTGTTAGTATCTGCACTCATCTTAAGAGTATTCTGTAAATTTCTTTTGATAGCAGAATCGAAGGTCTCTAGTTTGATATTTAGTTTGTCAATGTGAGAAATGAACTAATAAGTATTACTGTACACTGCAGTAAAACTATGAATGATCCAGCTGTAAATTCTGCTTTGATTTTAAATATCAAAATAATGAGTGAGAGAAAAATAAGATAGTTGGTGCAGCATGCATGCCTGTGCCCAGGGTTGGGGGAGTTTGCGTCCTTAGGTAAATCATTTACTTTCCACTTTGACTAGGTCTAATTACCAATTGCCTAGCAGCCTTGTGTTCCCTGGGAGCTGGAGGGGGTGCCACAGGGAGGTGCCTTTCAGACTGTATTGTGATGTCCACATTCTAGAAACCTATGGTCAGGTTTTTCTCTACATGAGATGCAGTTGAATACGCTCTTTGCCCTTCAGCCGAAATCCCAGTGCTTTCCAACCTAAAATGAAGCAGGCATGGCTTCATGAAAAATCACGACCTCGGTGGAGACTCTCAGCACTGGTCCCCTAACCTTCACAACCGATAGACCGCAGTTGTACGGTGGAGCTCACTAACACCCTAATGATATCTCTAGATGAAGCCAGAGGTTTCCAAGGCAACTGAAGTGATAAGCAGTCCCTCAGAATGAAGTGTCACACACAGACCCATGAACTGGAGAGAATAATGGATGTGATCAGAAGATGGGTGGGAGACCCCCCAGGAGACCCCTTTTCCTGCCTTTCCCCACACTAGAGGTGGGCTAGCATTAGCACCTTCCTGACTCCCTTTCTCCTCACTTTATTTCTCACTCCCATGCTGTTGGGGCTTTTTCATGAATTCCACCTGGCATCCTCAGCTAGGAAGCATCCCATGGACAAACCCTGTCCATTCCACTTTCCCTGTTGCAGTTTCTTCAGTAAGGATTGAGGCTGACCTGGAAGTACTACTACATTGAGGGTGGTGGAGGGCAAATATCCACTGATGAATTATTCTTGACAATATTTTGTATAACTAGGTGATTTCCACAAACAGGCTGTGTTATCCAGAATTGGCCAATAACTTGGGAGTTCCCATCTAGCCTTTTTTTTCTATTTATTTTTTTTTTATTAGTTGGAGGCTAATTACTTCACAACATTTCAGTGGGTTTTGTCATACATTGATATGAATCAGCCATAGATTTACACGTATTCCCCATCCCGATCCCCCCTCCCACCTCCCTCTCCACCCGATTCCTCTGGGTCTTCCCAGTGCACCAGGCCCGAGCACTTGTCTCATGCATCCCACCTGGGCTGGTGATCTGTTTCACCATAGATAGTATACATGCTGTTCTTTTGAAACATCCCACCCTCACATTCTCCCACAGAGTTCAAAAGTCTGTTCTGTATTTCTGTGTCTCTTTTTCTGTTTTGCATATAGGGTTATCGTTACCATCTTTCTAAATTCCATATATATGTGTTAGTATGCTGTAATGTTCTTTATCTTTCTGGCTTACTTCACTCTGTATAAGGGGCTCCAGTTTCATCCATCTCATTAGGACTGATTCAAATGAATTCTTTTTAACGGCTGTGTAATATTCCATGGTGTATATGTACCACAGCTTCCTTATCCATTCATCTGCTGATGGGCATCTAGGTTGCTTCCATGTCCTGGCTATTATAAACAGTGCTGCGATGAACATTGGGGTGCATGTGTCTCTTTCAGATCTGGTATCTCTTTCAGATATACAAGCAACTCCTGAAGCTCAATTCCAGAAAAATAAATGACCCAATCAAAAATGGGCCAAAGAACTAAACAGACATTTCTCCAAAGAAGGCATACAGATGGCTAACAAACACATGAAAAGATGCTCAACATCACTCATTATCAGAGAAATGCAAATCAAAACCACAATGAGGTACCATTACACGCCAGTCAGGATGGCTGCTATCCAAAAGTCTACAAGCAATAAATGCTGGAGAGGGTGTGGAGAAAAGGGAACCCTCTTACACTGTTGGTGGGAATGCAAACTAGTACAGCCACTATGGAAAACAGTGTGGAGATTTCTTTAAAAACTGGAAATAGAACTGCCATATGACCCAGCAATCCCACTTCTGGGCATACACACTGAGGAAACCCATCTAGCCTTGATGGTTAGAGGCTAGGTTGAGAATGATGAGCTGAGAAGGATGGCACTGTGATCAACTAGTGGTGTCTGCCCGGTGGGTGGGAAGGGAGTTGGTGATGGGCAAGCCTGGCACAGGCTAACCTGCCTTTCATCCAACTGCAAATATCAGATAGTAGGGAGGCTGTGCAGTAGAAACAACACACAAACAGAAAACAACAGCAGCTGAGGGGCTCTGTGATCTCTCTGCACGTAAGCATCCTTGTTTGCACACCAGTTTAAAAACTCTTCTCTTGCATGAGTGCTCAGTCACTTAGTCATGTTTGACTCTTGGTGGCCTCGTGGACTGCAGTCTACCAGGCGCCTCTTTCCTGCGACTTCCTAAGCAAGAATACTGGAGTGGGTTACCATGCCCTCCTCCAGGGGATCTTCCTGACGCAGGGATCTATCCTGTGCTTGCTGTGTTTCCTACATTGCAGGTGGAGTCTTACAGTTGAGTCACCAGAGAAGCTCACCCTTCTCTTACTACACATTTTACATCATCAAAGTCCTGGGGGAAATTGACCAATCAGATGGTGAAGAAGAAAGAACAAACTTTTTTGTTCGTAGTTGTCTCCACGACTCTGTGACTCTCCAAGTCGCCGTTGTCTCCATGACTCACATCTACATGGATATGTGGGTCTGAAAAAGATGGCTTTTTCTTATTTCTGATCATCTCGATTATCCCCTGAAGTCTCAAGAAAGCACCTTCTACAACTTGAAAAGTAGTGTCCTCTTGCTTTGGAGGAATGAATGGCTTCGTGATAATGGTCTATGTCCTCTTCAAAGTTTACTACTTGGGACTTCGAGCAATTAAGAATCCACCTGTCAGTGCAAGGAACATGGGTTCAATCCCTGGTGAGGGAACTAAGATGCCACGTGTCTCAGGGCAGCTAAGACCACATGCCTCACCTACTGAACCTCAGCACCAGAGCGAAAGAGCCCCCATGACTCAATAAAATTCTGTGTACCACAACTAAGACCCAACACAACCAAATAAATAAGCAAATATTTTTTAAAAGTCTGCTTCCCATTTTCACAGACAGGGAAAGACAGGGCCAGACATCTACCCAATCATACTTACATGTGCCTTCTAAGATACAGTCTGTTAGAAGCTTAAAACTATCCTCAAATTTTATTTCTATTTAGTTATACTTCTGCCCAAAATGGAGTATGGCCCTGATGAATGCTAACTGCATTTCAAGAGTATCTGGTTTGGGATGAAAAATTGAGAGGGTAGAGAGGTATAACCAACCCTGAAGATGGATGGAGGAAAGGACATTTCTTGTGTGTCTAAATGGGGTGACAGTGAGCCCCCATGAATGAGGCGCTGATGCAGTGAGCAAGGGAGGGTCCTTTGTACACTTTTCCCCTGGATTACCCAGAACGCTAGTTCCTTATTGCTATTTTGACAACTACAATCCCAGTTGTTTGAAATAACACACAATATTTACAGTTTTGGAGGTCAGAAGTCCTGAAATTAAGTGGTATTTTTAGGGACAAAGGTAGGGTTTGTTTTTATTATAAAACAAAACAATAACCCCTCAGGGATGTTGACAAAGGAGGGGAATATTTCACATTCAGAGACTAGACACCAGGGAACAAAATGACGAATGTTTTGCCTCCAGACCAGTCCCCATCTTCTCTAAGAGCAGAGATGAGAAGCAGACCGCTGAAACAAACAAGCAATTCTGTAAAACAAAGACTTAGGAACCCTGTAAATATGGCTAAAATCTAGGTCTGATTCCCTCCAAAGTCTCAAAGGCAGGCTTTGCCTTTTCCAGCTTCTAGAAGTCTCCTGCATTTCTTACCTCATGGGCCTTTCCTCCATTCTTAAGGACAACAGCCTAGGATCATCCAGGCTCTCTCCCATCTCTGACGTGGACCTCTGCTTCCACCAGCACATCTCTCTGGATCTCTGATCCTACTGCCTCCTTCTTGTAAGTATCATCATGATTAGATTGGGCCCAACTCAGATATCCCGGCTTCCCAGGTGGCACTAGCAATAAAGAATCCACTTGCCAATGCAGGAGTTGTAAGATACTCAGGTTCAATTCCTTGGTCACAAAGATCCCCTGGAGGAGGGCATGGCAACCCACTCCAGTATTCTTGACTGGAGAATCCCATGGACAGAGGAGCCTGGGGACTATGGTACACGGGGTCACAAAGTCCAGTCACACAACTGAAGCGACTTAGCTTGGCACACAGATAACCCAGGAAAGGGTCCCCATCTCAGGAAACTTAACACATCTGCAAACTCCTTTTTGCCCTGAGAGGTAACATATTAACAAGTCACAAGAAGTAGGACATGAACATCTTTAGGGGCCATTACCCTGAACCACACGGAGGGTCAGGAGCTGCCCCTGCAGCCTACTCTCCTCAGGGTGGGGGAACCTGGCTGAGATGTTTTGTCCTGTCATTAGGACTGAGCTACTGTCTGAATCCTGCCCTGCTTACCTATTTTCACCTTGAAGATAACAACAGTAAAACCCTTCAATATTTCAAAGAGGGTAAAGAGCATCAATTCTGCAATTAAAATGTAAATAGTCTCTATCCTAAGTACTAATGTTATAGTAGGTGGGATCCAGCCGTTTGCCGCTCAAAAGCCAATATTCGAGAGGCAAATTGGGTGGAAAGGAAAGTTTGCTTTATTACAGAGGCCAGCAACCCAAGAGAAGGGCAGACTCATGTCTATAAGTTGACTCCTTTCTATCAATCAGTGGGCAGGTGCTTTTAAGAGGGCGTTTCGGGGTGTACAGGCAGAGGGAGGGGCTCCATGCAGAAATTGCAGAGTCAGCTCTGACTGTCATCTGGAAATTGGTCATTGGTGGTGTGAGCAGAATATCTTGATTGTTTTAAGTACAGGTAGCCTTCAGTTCCAGGGTCTGTTTGTTCCCATTTCTTTGAGGCCAAATCTCAGAACTGTGGCAGCTTATATCATGGCTATAGCCTGGTCATCCTGTAGATAAGTGTTTGTATCTGGTGGGGGTTTCGGTGTCTATGAGACAGCTCACAGAGATGGCTCTGAATATGATCTATAGCCCTTGAGGAGGAACTAAAGGTCCTTGACTATGCTTACTGATGAAACTATTATTATTTTGTCTGGTTTGACTGCTTTCCTTTTACTCTGCATCTTCTCATTTCTCTCATTAAACTTATTGGCAAAAATTTTTCTACAGATGAAAGGCAGGTGGAGGCCATGGTGGGGGAAGGACCAGGGAGTTCTGCTCTGTTTCACTGGCTTTTCATGGGTAAAGGCAACTAGACCTTTATAAACAAAACCAGCACTCTCAAGACCTCCAATTCTCACAGGTGTGTTTTTCCAATTACAGCTCTTGGAAATATTTGCATGACCTGCTAGCTGTCCTGCTTCGAAAGGAGCTGATGGTGCTTCCCCGGCTTTTTTTTTTTTTTTTTCCAGAATTCCACTTCTGATATGGAGAGGTCTAATCTGAAAATTCCATGAACTGGTCCCAGCAGAGGGCAGGGCTATTGATTTTGTGCTCTGGTATGCTTTTTCCTTTCTCAGAGCTTAAGTCACTTTCAACAAACAGTGAGAGAGGTTTGATTACCTCTGGAAACAGAGGGCTCAGGTATGTAATCAGTGTTTAACTGGAAGGAAAAGCTAAAGACTGAGTTTGACCCAGGCTAGTGCGTACGGGCTCAGTCGTGTCCAACTCTTTCGCAACCCCGTGGACTGTAGCACACCAGGCTCCTCTGTCCGTGGGATTTCACAGGTAAGAATACTGTAGTGGGTTGTCATTTCCTACTTCAGGGAATCTTCCCAACCCAGGGATTGAACTTGTGTCTCCTGTGTTCCCTCCATTAACAGGTGATTTCTTTACCTCTACATCACCTAGGAAGCCCTGAGTCTGACCCATAGTAGATATTCAAACACTGGGAAACGCTGGTGATGATTAGGGAAAATTAAAATTTGGATCTCCTGTCTGGGTTGACAGCACTATGCAAAATTGCCAGCTTAAGGGCTTATTTTGGGCTTCCCAGGTGTCGCTAGTGGTAACGAACCTGCCTGCGAGTGCAGGAGCCATGAGATGCAAGTTCGATCCTTGGGTCAGGAAGATCCCATGGAGAAGGGCAGGGCACCCCACTCCAGTATTCTTGCCTGTAGAATTCTGTGGATAGAGAAGCCTGGCACCTGCAGTCCATAGGGTCGCACAGAGTTGGCCACGACTGAAGAGACTTAGCACACATCCAGTGTTTTACTTTGCTTTCAGAATTTATTATTTTTGGAACATCACTCTTAAGATTTATGTAAAGTGAGTGTATGATTAACTTACTCATAATGATTTTATTTTCAAGAATGCCTTGCTGTTATCCACCAGAACAACACACTGCTATAAACATGGCGAGAGGGGCAGGCCAGAGGAATTGATCAGGACTTGACCATTTATTTCCTAAGTTCTCCTGCCCCAGTAGCAGGAAATGTCCACCTCAGCCTCTCATTCCAGGGACAGGGCTTCCCATTCCCACCTTCAACGTGAGGTCAAAGGATTCCTCAAAACAGTCATATCTTTCTGCTAATGGCTAAGCTATTTTCAAAGGAGAATTCTGGCAGTGTTCTCTTTTCCCACCCGACTTCTTGGCCATTCATTTCTCACACTTGAAGATCTCAGTCAGTCAGTCAGTTCAGTCGCTCAGTCGTGTCCAACTCTTTGCGACCCCATGAAACGCAGCACACCAGGCCTCCCTGTCCATCACCAACTCCCGGAGTCCACCCAAACCCATGTCCATCGAGTCGATGATGCAATCCAACCATCTCATCCTCTGTCGTCCCCTTCTCCTCCTGCCCTCAATCTTTCCCAACATCAGAGTCTTTTCAAATGAGTCAGCTCTTCGCATCAGGTGGCCAAAGTATTGGAGTTTCAGCTTCAACATCAGTCCTTCCAGTGAACACCCAGGACTAATCTCCTTTAGGATGGACTGGTTGGATTTCCTTGCAGTCCAAGGGACTCTCAAGAGTCTACTCCAACACCACAGTTCAAAAGCATCAATTCTTCGGCACTCACCTTTTTTTATAGTCCAACTCTCACATCCATACATGACCACTGGAAAAACCATAGCC
The DNA here is from genome assembly GCF_019320065.1 of Cervus canadensis. NCBI lineage: Eukaryota > Metazoa > Chordata > Mammalia > Artiodactyla > Cervidae > Cervus > Cervus canadensis. Next base: position 18,735,082 of record NC_057392.1, on the reverse strand, counting down.
TTGACTAGACAGAACTTGTTGGCAAAGTAATGTCTCTACTTTTTAATATGCTCTCTAGGTTGGTCATAACTCTCCTTCCAAGGAGTAAGCGTCTTTTAGTTTCATTGCTTGAAGATCTATGGAAACTTAAATTTCCAAAGAAAGCCCAGGAAAGAATCCCTGGTTTGTAGCACTGTTATCTGTGTCATAATATCAGACATGTCCTTCCCTTGATTGTTAATGAACTTTTTGAGAGCAAACCAACATCTGAATGATAATAACAGCAGCTTTGATATTGTTAGTAAGTTGCTATTGAATAAGTTTTTCTTAAATATTTTTATTAAATGAAATTAGCAATAATAACTTCCCTTTCTTTTTCTCCTATTTTCCTCCTCAGCCCTCTCATCTGATCCTCCTCATTCCTAACATTTCTTAAGCATTAACTACGTGGCAGGTGCAGGGCTTAGTGCTTTATGTATTTTAAAAGTTAAGGAATTTCCCTGGTGCTCCGGTGCTTAAGATGTTGAGCTTCCAATGAAGGGGGCGTAGTTCAATCCCTGATCTGGGAGGTAAAATCCCACATGCCCTATGGCACAGCAATAAAAAAAAATAAAATAAAAATAACTTTGTTATTGAGGTATAATTTACATGCAGTAAAAGTAAAACCTTTTGAAATACATGTTTCAAGAGTTTTTATGAATTTATAGTCATATAACAACCACAATCATGTCATAGAACATTTTCATCACTCTAAGAATTCCCTTTTTATCTATTTGCGATACAGGCAGCCAATGATCTGCTTTCTGTTACCATAAATTAGTTTTGCTTTTCTAGAACATCATGGGTCTAGAATCATCATTATGCATTCTTCAGGGTTTGATTCTTTAGCTTAGCATATTTTTGAGAGTCATCCGTGCCATTGCATGCATCAATAATTCATTCCTTCCCTCTCTTCTTTTTTTTTTTTTTACTGAGCTGTATCTATTTTGTGGTTATTTTATAGTTGATTTACCTGTTCACCTATTTTCAACAGTTGGGCTGTTTCCTGTCTTGGGCTGTTTTACCTATAATAAAGCTGGTATGAACATTCATGTACAAGTTTTTATGGGGATGTCTATTTTCATTGGGATAAATACTTAGAACTGGAAGTGTGGGTTACATGATAAGTGTATGTATAACTTTCTTATTTTCTTCAAATATTAAAAAAATATAGCCATTATTTTTTAAAATATTTTTTCCTCATCATATTTATGGCCTCTCTTATTTTTCTAGAATGCCGATGATCTTTATGTTAGAACAATATGATTATTGATGATATCTTGATATAATCTCACACACTACTGAGGTTTTTTTTTCTGATTTTTTTTCCCTCTAGAGTTTGAGTGGATTGTATTGCTGTCTTCAAGCTTATTGACCTTGCTTCTTGCATTCTGAAATATTTAATTTACTGTCTCTTTTATCTATTCAGTGAAATTTTAATTTTAGATACTGTATTTTTTAAATCTCTAAAAGTTCCACTTTGTCTTTTATTTATATTTTTATTTTACTCACAATATTCATGTTTTACTTTAAATCCTTGAACATATTTATAGTATTTATAGTAACTGTTTAATGTATTTTCTGCTCATCTTGTTATTTCTTGATCTGTTTCTTTTGATGGATTCTTTATTTTGGTTCTTGATTGCATTTTTCAGCTCTTCTATATGTTAGTAATCTTTTAATTGTTGTGTTTTATGCTATTGAGTACTAAGTTTTGTTGCTTTTTAAAAGAGAATATTGAAATTTATTCTAGTAAATAGCTAAGTTACTTGTAAATCTGCTTGGTCTTTTCAAGTTCTTTTAAAAAAGATTATGTCATGGGTTAAAGTAGCCTATTTTTAGAGCTGGTTTATCCCCTCTACTAAGATGAAGCCCTTCTGATGTCTGTAAGGAATGCCCTATGTATGTAATGAACAGCTATTGCCTGGTGGGTACCTGAATAATTCCCAGTCATGAGTGAGCTCTGGAAATTTTTTAGCCTATGGTTACCAAAAATCCACATCCCAATTCCGAAGAAGGGTAGCACTAAAGAATGTTTCAAACCATCAGGACAATTGCACTCATTTCCCATGCTAGTAAGGTCATGCTTAAAATCTTGTATGCTGGTTCAGTATTACACGAACCAAGAACTTAGAGATGTCCAAGCTGGATTTAGAAAAGGCAGCAGAACCAGAGATCAAAATGCCAACATTTGCTGCACCATTAAGAAAGGAAGGGACTTCCAGAAAAACATCTACCTCTGTTTCATTGCCTTCGCTAAAGCCTTTGACTGTGTGGATCATAACAAACTGTAGAAAACTCTTAAAGAGATGGGAATACCAGACCATCTTACCTGTCTCCTGAGAAACCTGTATGCATGTCAGGAAGCAACAATTGGAACTCTGTATGGCAAAACTGATTGGTTCAAGATTGAGGAAGGAGTACCACAGGGCTGTCTGTTGTCACCCTTTTTGTTTAACCCATATGTTGAGAACATCATGAGAAATGTTGGGCTGAATGAGTTATAAGCTGGAATCAAGACAGGCAAGAGAAACATCAACAACCTCAGATATGAGGATGATACCACTCTAATGGCAGAAAGCAAAGAGGAACTAAAGAGGCTATTGATGAGGGTGAAGGAGGAGAGTGAAAGAGGCAGCTGAAAAGTAAATATTAAAAAAACTAAGATCATGTCATCTGGCCCCATTACTTCACAGAAAATAGGAAGGGAAAATGTGAAAATAGTGATGGATTTCCTCTTTGTGAGCTCTAAAATCACTGTGGATGGTGACTGCAGTCATGAAATCAGAAGACGATTGCTTCTTGACAGGAAAGCTACAACAAATTTAGGCAGAGTGTTGAAAAGCAGAGACATTACCCTGCCGACAAAGGTCCATACAGTCAAGGCTATGGTCTTCCCAGTGGTCATATACGGTTGTGAGAGCTGGACTGTAAAGAAGGCAGAGCACCAAAGAATTGACACCTTTGAACCGTGGTGCTGGAGAAGACTCCTGAAAGTCCCTTGGACAGCAAGGAGATCAAACCAGTCAATCTTAAGGGAAATCCATCCTGAGTATTTGTTGGAAAGACTGATGCTAAAGCTGAAGATGCAGTATTTTGTTCATCTGATGTGAATAGCCAACTCATTGGAAAAGTTCCTGATGCTGGGAAAGATTGAGGGCAGAAGGTGAAGAGGGAGTCATAGGATGAACAGGCTAGATGGCCTCACTGATGCAATGGACATAAACTTGAGCAAAGGAACCAGAGATCAAATGGCCAACTTCCATTGGATCATAGAAAAAGCAAGAGAATTCCAGAAAAACATCTACTTCTGCTTCACTGAGTATGCTAAAGCTTTTGACTGTGGACCACAACAAACTGTGGAAAATTCTTCAAGAGATGGGCATACCAAACCATAGCTTTGTCTGTATGGACCTAATGGATGATATCACTTAGCTAACAATCACTTAGCTTTGTAAGTGATTCACTCATTCATTCAGCAAACACTGATCACTTTGCTCCAAGCAAGAAAGCACATAGGGTCCTTGTGCTTATTCTTGATGTGTATGTGTTTTATTCCCTTTCTTTTTTTAAAAATTATGGATGTGTTGTCCAGCATGTGGGATCTTACTTCCCTAACCAGGGATGGACTCTGTACCAGTTGCACTGTAAGTGCAGAGTCTTAACCACTGAAGTTAATGTGGAGTCCCTGTACTTATTCAATGTGCAATTTCATGGTAATATACAGTAGTCTGCTTGGTATATTGTCAAAGATAAAGATCTGTTGAATTGATATCTATATACAATTGATGTCATAAAGGTCATTGCTTGTGTGTTGATGGGGGCCATCAGCCTCCTTCCCTGCTCTGTGTACTTCTAGAGGGTTCCTGGATCAGGGTTGTGTGGCTTTGGCTTGGTTACTTCCCATGATAGGGACCTTGTTATCACAGAAAGCACTTTTACATCCCATTTTGGACTCTAGTTAACTGCAAAGTCCCCAGCCAGGAAATTAAATGGGTACTAGGCTGCTGAAAAAGTATAGAGATTTTTCTGCAGAGGAGAAAGGGCATAGGGATCTTGGAAGCCACAAAGACAGATTTCATTTAACATTTTTCCCAGGGCTTTGGAGTTCCTCTCTCTGTGTCCTTGCTCAGCAGCTAGATGACAGCTTGTCAGAGATGCTGTGCAAAGAATTCACGTATGCTGAGTGAGTAGTGAGCTGGTGCCTGGCAGGGTGACCTCTGAGATTCTTCTGACTTGTGGGTGACTTCAGTTGGAGTTTTCTTTTTCCACTTCTCTTCAGAAGCTTTGTTACAGCCAGATCCAAACAAGTATAAAAGGCTAATCCCTGAAAATACACCATCCAACACGTTTTGTTTGTTTTTCTGCTAGACTTTATGAAAGATTTGTTAGGTAGTTAGAATAGGGAAAAGGAGTCCAGAATGGCAGTGGCTAAAAGACCTGGAAGGGAAAAGCCCCTGAAAATAGAACAAAGAAAGATCCGAAGACCAGAGTGAGGACCTCAGGTAGGACAAACAGCACTCCTGGCTGGCCCACTTTACATAGGGCAGGCCCAGGGAGAAAAAAAACATATAAAAAGAGGAGCCAAAGGGCTCTCTCTCTCTCTCTCTCTCCCCAGCTCACTGGGGCTCTCTTCTCTTTGCATTTTTGGACCGACATGCCCTCATGCCTTGAAGATGGATTTTCCTGCTATTTTTTAAATAAAATAGAACTGTAACACTGAGCTGCAACACTGATTTGTCTAAGAGCTATAACACAGTCCATTCGAGACCTGAGAGCTATAACATGGTCTGTCCAAGACCCGAGAGCTGTGACATGCCGAGGGGGGCTTTAATGTCCGTCACTCACCTGACAGGTTTATTTATGAAGGGTCTTTGCAATATATGATCCAATTGCATCTGGCCTGATTCTACATTTTTCTTCTCAGATTTCTGAATCTTTGCTTCCACTCTTAAATTCTACTGTATGCAGTTGATCTGGAATGTCAGAGTAATAAGACTTTTCTCAGCAGCGAAGTCCCTAGAAATCTATGCCCCCATGTTTTCATTTTTCTCAGGCGTCACTAGTGGTAAAGAACCTGCCTGCCAATGCAGGAGATGTAAGAGATGTGAGTTCCATTCCTGAGTCAGGAAGATTCCCTACAGGAGGGCATGGCAACCCACTCCAGAATTCTTGCCTGGAGAGTCCCATGGACAGAGGAGCCTAGGGGGCAGTGGTCCATAGTGTCAGAAAAGTCAGACAACTGAAGGGAATTTGCATGAATAGTTCCATTTAGGCTTTGGACACATAGTCAGGAAATACGGGTCTACTGTATAGGTACTGTGTTTGCTACCTGAGACGTTTCTTATGAAAGTTGCATTAATTTTAATAAAGCACTTTAATTTACTTTGGAGAAAATAACAAAAAAAATCTAATTGAAAATCAGGAATAAAATTACCCTGTGAATAACATTCCTTTATCACAGAGATTCCAAGCTTTGAGTAACCTTGTTAATTCAATTCAGCGATGTGCCTGGGCTAGCTGAGCTGATGCCTAATCCAAGGAGACAATGGGGATAAATTGGATTGCTAAAAGCTAAACTCACTTTCTGCTATGCTGGCCTCCCCCCTCAGAGCACAGCAGATGATGCAAGACCCTTGGCTTTAGCCATAAATAGACCACCTGCTCAGCTAACAGAAACATATATTTTAAAGATTTGTGGGTATGAGCCTTCAGAATAAAATACTATTTTAGATCACTTTCCATGCAAATATTTCAAAGGAAATGTAGGAGACAAAAATATTGATTGCTAAGACTGAAACACAGTTGTGTCTCTGCCGCACCTAATGGTCAAACTTAATTCAGTTGTCTAGCTGGACAAGTCACTAGGCCTAATTTGCAAGTCTCCAGTCAAGGATTTTCAAACCAATAGCAATCCTGGTAGAAAGTCCAGAATTCTGACCTTTGAAAGGTGTTATGCAGCAATTATATTAAAGAAGACTAAGCTACCCTTTATGGTCTTGTTACTCAAATGTTTTGGTCAATACACATTATTAACATTCATCTAATTAATGCACAATAAAAATACTTGGTATGATAAAAAACGTGGTTCTGTGTTCTGATACTTGGAATGCACGACCTTTGTATGGTTAGAAAATGCACAGTCTCCCCACTATTATTTTTTCTGCTTAATTTAACTCCTTGGGCTGTTTGCACCTCTCATTAGCCATACATACATTGTAGTCCTCAAAATCAAGTAATTGATTCTGTAAGAAATTCTCTTGACATGGTCTTGCATGAACAATACTAACTATTTTTGCTTTACATTCTTCACCTCAAGCCACATTCTGACCTCCTATCTTTTCTTTTTTTCTCTAGAGACTTAGCCCTGTACAAGAAAACATTGAGGTGAAAGACAACTTTGAAGATCGTCCAGATGATTGTTTTTAATTTTTTTTTCACTTGAAAATCTTATTGTAAAACACAGGAAATCCACTTCAGTTCAGTTCAGTTGCTCAGTCTTGTCCAACTCTTTGTGACACCATGGACTGCAGCATACCAGGCTTCCCTGTCCATCACCAACTCCCATAGCTTGCTCAAACTCATATCTATTGAGTCGGTGATGCCATCCAACCATCTCATACTCTGTCATCCGTTTCTCCTCTTGCCTTCAATCTTTCCCAATATCAGGATATTTTCCAGTGAATCAGTTCTTGACATCAGGTGGCCAAAGTATTCAAGCTTCAGCTTCAGCATCAGTCTTTCCAATGAGTATTCAGGACTGATTTCCTTTAGGATTGACTGGTTTGATCTTGCAGTCCAAGGGACTCTCAAGAGTTTTCTCCAACACCACAGTTCAAAAGCATCAAATCTTTAGTGCTCAGCTTTCTTTAAAGGAAATCCAGAAAGCCACACAAAACACATACATTGCTTAATTAGTCACCATAATGATGAGAAATGGAATATTTCCTGCCATATTGTAACAGGGAATAACAGAGAAGAGTCAGTTTTGACTCTTCCTTGCTAGATACATTTCTTTGGCCGCTTTTGTTATTATAATCACACATAATGACTGAATCCTGCCTCTCCGCCTGACTATTAAACTAAAGTAGCTTTGTTCAGGACCCTGTCCACCTGCAGATGGCAGCAAGGAAGAAATTAACACATCCCCCTGCCCTAGGCTTGCCATTCTAGGAGATATTTGCAAGGTTAAATGGCCTTTTTACTTTGCTTCCTCATTTCCCTCCATCTCTGATCCATAAAAGAACCTGGCATTCAGACCCCGACAAGACAGTTATTTTGAGACATTAGTCTGCCATCTTCTAGGTCATTCAGCTTTCTGGATAAAGTCACATTCCTTGCCTCAACATCTCATCTGTCTCTCAAATTCATTGGCCTGTCATGTGGCAAGCTGGGCAAGCATGGACTCAGTAACAATCTCAGTAAACAAAGATGTCACAGCCATCAGCAATTGCAGTGACCATGGATGGTGAGCTGGTGAGCCTGAGGGCAATTAGGAAGAAGAGGGCCTGCCATCTGGCAGCTATCGGAAGGCAGCCAATCCCTGCAGCGAGCCCCGAGGAACTCAGAATGTGAAAACACAGAATTCTGGCCCCAGATAGCTGAGGTGCATATCAAAGGAAGGATTTCAGTGGGCCCACACTCTCTCATCTTCCCAAACATACACAAGAGCTCACTTCCTTAACTTGAGTTATCTGGTTTTCTTTAATTAAAAATCATCTTTTGATGTTTTGACTACCTACCCTTTGTTGTAAAACTTCTATATAATCTGAATCTTTCCCTCACCTCCTTGAAGTACCTCCTCAAAGCTATCTGAAACACTCCCCCCTGCACTGCTGTCCTCATTTTGCCTTAAGCAAAACTTAACTCCCAATTCTCTTGTTATCCAAAGATTTTTCAACAATGGGGACACACTTGTAGCTGATATCCAGATCAAAAGTAGCACCATTCCATCCACACAGATTCTTCTCCATGTGTACTTTTTCCACTGCAGCAAACCCCCCAAAAGCAGTCCACTATTCTGACTCTTATGACAACTTCCTTCCAATTCTTTTAAAGTTTAATCTCCAACTTCGGCTCCCTAAATAGAATTGTTTAGTTTCATCTATTTTTTCCCCCCTAATTTGACAGTTTCTTAAGTATCTTTCAATTTACAGCCTTCCTAATGAATCTGTCTGCCAATACAGAAGACACAAGAGACATGGGTTTGACCTCTAGGTTGGGAAGATCCCTTGGAGGAGAAAATGGCAACCCACTCCAGTTTTCTTGGAAGATTCCTTGGACAGAAGAGCCTGTTGGGCTACAGTCCATGGAGTTGCAAAATAGTAGGACATGACTAAATAACTGAGCACACACCTGATGGAAATAGAGCCAGCCCTCTGCCTCTGAGGATGTGGAACCAACCTGAGGGCCAACTGTAAGGGACTTGAGCATCCTTGGATTTGAGCACTGGAGGAAGATTCTGTGGCACAGAGCCTGTTTTGAGGGTTATTAACTTGAAGACTGCACTGGGCAGGTTGTAGGCCTTATTTTCTATTGTCGTTTTATTGTTTTGGGGCATGGTGCAAAGAACATGTCTTAAGGGCCAAATAACATATTTTGGGGGTTATTAACTCACTGAACTCACTGGGCAGGGTGTAGGCCTCACTGCCACCATTGTTTTGTGGTTTGGGGACATGTCTCCCGCTTCTGTTACATGGTTTTGTTGCTAAGCAAGTTAGCTTGATTTTATTGTTAAGCAAGCAATCTGACTTTGATGCTAAGTGACTTATATTGCTTTATGAGTCAAGCAGGCCAACATTGCTGCAGAATTTTCCCATTACTTTCTTGAGTGATCATTAGTTTTACTGTGGTCTCCCAAATCCCCCTAAAGTTCCCTCTCTATCTACAATTCCCTAATGGGGTTTCTAAGCTAACTATTTGATCATTTTATTCTGTCACTATCATTTTCATCAGAAGGCATAGGATATCTGGTTATCTTCTTTATATATATATATATATATATGTATATATATATATATATATATAATATGTAGTCATTGGGGCTTCCCTGGTGGCTCAGTTGGAAGAATCCGCCTGCAAAGTGGGAGACCTGGGTTCAATTCCTGGGTTGGGAAGATCCCCTGGAGAAGGGAAGGGCTACCCACTCCAGTATTCTGGCCTGGAGAATGCCGTGGACTGTATAATCCATGGGGTTGCAAAGAGTCGGACACGACAGAGCAACTTTCATTCATTCATTCATTCATGTAGTCATTGATGCTCATTGCCTCAATCTGTTAATTCATGTTTGTTTTGTGATGGGAGCGATTTGCATGTCGGTGATTTCCTTTACATTTGTTAAAAGGAATATCTTTAAAAAGGGAGACTTCTTCATGTCTACTATCTGGATGCTCAGTAGCTTTGTTCATATTGAAACAGTAATAAATGTTGTGTGTTCTTTTTAAACAACTTTCAATATTTGCTTTACTTTTCCTCATTATTTTCCAGTTTTTAAAACAATTAATTAATTTTCTATCATTTTCCAAAGGTGACCAGTAGTTTTTTAAATAATATGTAATTATATGAAAGAACAGATATAAATATATTTGATAGGTTTTAATCTATGGTACTGCTATTGAAGCTCAAATTGCCTCATGTTTTTGGCTAGTGGGAGCTTCTGCAACTTGTCCTTCATTTGACATCATTCTAGTAATTTTTATAGCCCCCGTACTATACTATGTGAGAAATATTTTAGGCTTTTTCTAGTGCAATTCCTTGTCCCAAACTTGAAATCATCCATTTCTATAAGAAAGATTTTATTTTAATGGAAAATGTTATTTCTAATAACAAAGCAATAATCTGGTTTGAGGGATGCTGATGCTATTGGAGTCAGCCATTCCTTCGAAGACTCTCAGTGTTTTTAATAAAAGCATATGTGCTATGTGCACATAGACACACACACATATATTCTGTTTTAAAATTTATTTACATGTTTTTTGCATTGGGTCGTCTTTGCTATGTGTGAGCTTTATCTAGTTGTGGCAAGTAGGGGCTAATATTTGCTCTGGTACACAGGCTTCTCATTGTGGCGGCTTCTCTTGTTGCAGGGCGCAGGCTCTGGGTGGGCGGGTTGCAGCACTCGGGCTTGGTAGCTGCAGTGTTTGGCTCTAGAGCACGTGGGCTTCAGCAGTTGTAGCACAGAGGCTCAGTAGTTGCGGTGCACGGTCCTAGTTGCTCCAAGGTATGTGGAATCTTCCCCGGACAAGGATCGAACCCGTGCCCCCTGCATTGGCAGGCAGATTCTTATCCACGGCACCACCAGAGAAGTCCAGTCTTTATGAGTACATACTGATACTTCCAATTCAAAATAAAACTACAGTATATTCTTCCCATGCCTTCTGCCTGCTAAGTTGTTTCAGTCGTGTCTGACTCTTCAGAGACCCTGTTTACTATAGCCCACCAGGCTCCTCTGTCCATGGGATTCTCCAGGCAAGAATACTGGAAAAGGTTGCCATTTCCTCCTCCAGGGGATCTTCCTGACCCAGGGATCAAACCCGGGTCTCATTTGTCTCCTTCATTGGCAGGCGAGTTCTTTGCCACTGGTGCTAACTGGCAAGCCTATTTTCATACCATATGATCTGACAATTCCCTCTTTGGTATTTATCCAAAGGAGTTGAGAACTTATGTCCACACAAAAACCTGCAACTGGCTATTTATTGCAACTTAGTTCATAATTGCCAAAACTTTGAATAAATCAAGATGTCCTTCAACCAGTGAATAGTAGATAAGACTATGAAATGGACTAAGAGATGCACTAAAAAGAAATGTGCTATCAAGACATGAAAAGACATGGAGAAAACTCAAACATATATTACTAAGTAACCAAAGCCAATCTGAGAAGGCTACATCCTGTGTGATTACAACTAAATGAGACACTTTAGAAGAGGGAAACTATGGAGACAGTAAAAAGATCAGTAGTTGCTAGTGGCTGGAGTGAGAGGGATGAAAACCTAGAGTACAGAGGACTTTCAGGGCAGGGAAATGCTCTGTATGATACTACAGTGGTAGATGCATGTCATTACATATTTGTCGAAATTTATAGAATGTACACCAACAAGAGTGAGCCATACTGTAAACTATGGACTTTGGGAGATAATGATGTGTCAGTGTGGATCTATCAATTGTAAAAAACATACCTTGATAGTGGGGGATGCTGATGATGGGAGAGGCTGGGCATGTTGAGGGGCATCTCTGTACTTTCCACTCAATTTTTCTGTGAACCTAAAACTGCTCTAAAAACAAAATCTTAATAAAAATATGAACAAATCATAAATACACTTGCTCCTTGAAAGGCAAGCTATCACAAACCTAGACAGCGTATTAAAAAGCAGAAACATCACTTTGCCAACAAAGATCCAAATAGTCAAAGCTATGGTTTCTCCAGTAGTCATGAATGGATGTGAGAGTTGGACCAGAAAGAAGGTTGAGCATCAAAGAATTAATGCTTTCAAACTGTGGTGCTGGAGAAGACTCTTGAGAGTCCCTTGAACTACAAGGAGATCAAACAAGTCAATCCTAAAGGAAGTCAACCTTGAATATTCATTGGAAGGACTGATGATGAAGCTGAAGCTCCAATACTTTGGCCACCTGATGCGAAGAGTCAACTCATTGGAAAAGTCTCTGATGCTGGGAAAGATTGAGAGCAGGAGGAGAAGGGGATGACAGAGGATGAGATGGTTGGATGACATCACCAACTCAATGGACATGAGTTTGAGCAAACTCTAGGAGATAGTGAAGGACAGGGAAGCTTGGTGTGCTGCAGTCCATGCTGTCACAAAGAATTGGACATGAGTTACTGACTGAACAACAAATTATAAGTAAACTTCGGGGAGAGGCCCTAACCTCTCCTATACTACATCTGTCTCTCCTTTCTCCCAAACAAAGAATCCTGGCTCTCAATGACAAAGAGAATGACAGACATAGGATGCCCATAATTGCATGTTTATTCATCCCACTTTTCACACACAGAGTTCTCAGAGTAGCGATACTAATACTATCGACACCAATATGATTACTGGATGTTGTAAACGTCTTGTTTTCATGGCTGTCTCCGTTTTTCTGTGATACTAGGTCTCCGTTGTCAGAACATGTAGCCAATTCATACCACCTTGCTTTTCATTCATATTGAGACTTAATCGTAGAAGTAACTATATATTTAATGATCACCACCAGTGCTTATATCAGCATCTTAGAGTCATTTTGGTTTTTTGAAGACATTTCCTTAGAAAGTACCAAAAGAAGGCTCATGAGTGATGATACCAGTTTCTCTGTGCTTTTTTATATTTGAAAGTCAGTTTGTTTGACTATTAAACTTTGATTCACATTTTCTTTCATATTTTTGTACTGTCATTATTTTTGAGTTATTTTCTCTTATAGATTATTATAAGATATTGAATACAGTTCCCTGTGCTATACAATAGGTTCTTGCTGGTTATCTAGGGTCTCTTGCAGTGCAGGTGGACTGTTTGCTTTCTGAGCAAAGCTCATTTTATATGTAGTTGTGCCTATATGTTAATTCCAACCTTCTAATATACCCGCCTCTTCCCCTTTGGTAACTATAGATTTTTCTATGTCTGTGAGTCTATTTCTGTTTCATAAATATGTTCCTTTTTTTTTTTTTTCCTTAAGATTCCACATACAAGACAAGACACTTGTCTTTGTCTGGCTTACTTCTTTCATATTTTAATTGTTAGTCTATTTCTTATGGTATAAACCATTCCTGCCAAATCTCCTGTTATCAGTTCTACTTCCCCACTTAGAGTGATCTTGTTCTTTTGCCCAGATACCTGTTCATTTCCTTTAAGTTCAGTAGTCTTACTAGGGTGTATCTTTGTCATTCTGGGTCAGTATTGTCAAATACATGGTGTCTTTTTCAATCTGTAGCTTCCATGTGTAGTGTATGAATGTAATTGTTTTGCAGACATATTTTAATGTGCATAATTAAGTCTCAGCATTTTATTGTATAGTAGAATGGATTCTAGAATTCTGCAAAAAAGTTTGGGGAAGATTGAAGAAAAAGGCTTATCAAACCACAGCCTGTGGACTGAATGCATACAACTTCCTATTTCCTCTTGGCCCACAATCTAAGAGCAGTTTTTATATCTTAAATAATTAAATTGGAAATTGTTGCCTAAGTTCCTGCATAATATCCTCCATTTTGCCTCATGATGCTCAAAGCCTAAAATACTTGCTATCTGATTTTTAAGAAAAAGTACGTAGACCCCCTTTTCTAAAAGGACCATTGCAATGAGTGAGGGGAAGTACCCAGCAGATAAGATGAGGCCCATCCAACCATGACCTGCCCCAGACACTGTAGGCCTGCGGGTCCTGGTTCCTTGTGCTTTAGACAAACTCTGCTAGAACTTCCTGTAGAACCCGTAATCCTCTCTCCCTCTCTATCTCTCTGGATGCTCCTCTCCCTGAGGTGGGTCCATGAGTTAGTTCACATTAAAAAGCTCCTGGGGAAATGTTACTCATTCAGATAATTTTTCATCTTTATAGGAAATAATGACTTTAAGACAAAGGAAATGATATTTGATTTTTAATGCCTAGATTCAGCCTCTGTGTGTGTGTGTGTGTGTGTGTGTGTGTGGGGTTGTGTGTGGTCGCTGTGTGTGTGTATGTGGTGTGTATGTAGGGTGTGTGTGGTTTCTGTGTGTGTGTGTGTAGTATGTGTGTATGTCTGTTTCTGTGCATGTGGTGTGTGTATGTGTGTTTCTGTGTGGGTATGTGGTGTATGTGTGTGTGGAGTGTGTGGTGTGTGTGTGGTATGTGTGTATATGTGTGATGTGTTTCTGTGTGTGTGTAAACAGTATGTGTATGTGTATGTTTCTGTGTGCTTGGTATCTGTGAGCTTCTGTGTAAGTGTGTGTGGTATGTGGGATGTGTGTGTGTGTGTGTGAGGTGTGTGTGTGTGTGTGGTGTGTGTGTGGTGTGTGTGTGGTGTGTGTGTGTGTGTGGTGGGTGTGTGTGTGTGTGCATGTGTGGTGTGTGTGTGGTGTGTGTGTGGTATGTTGTGTGTGGTGTGTGTGTGGTGTGTGTGAGGTATGTGTGTGTGTGTGTGGTATGTGGGGGGTGTGTGTGTGTGTGTGTGTGTGTGTGGTGTGTGTGTGTGTGGTGGGTGTGTGTGTGGTGGTGTGTGTGTGTGGCATGATTGGTTGTGTGTGGGTGTGTGTGGTATGTTGTGTGTGGTGTGGATGTGTGGTGTGTGTTGAGTGTGTGTGTGTGGTGTGGTATGTGGTGTTGTGTGAGGGTGTGGTGGTGTGTGTGTGGTATGTGGTTGTTGTGTGTGTGTGTGTGTGTGTGTGTGTGGGTATGTGTGTGTTGGGGGGGTGTTGTGTGTGTGTGTGTGAGTGTGGTGTTAGGGAGTGTGTGTGTGATAAGTGGGGTGTGTGGTGTTTGTGTGTGTGTGTGTGTGTGTGTGTGTGTGGTGTGTGTGGGTGTGTGTGTGTGTGTGTGTGTGTGTGTGTGGTGTGTGTGTGGTATGTTGTGTGTGGTGTGTGTGTGTGGTGTGGGTGTTGTGTGTATGTTGTGGTGTGTGTGTGTGTGTGTGTGTGTGTGTGTGTGTGTGGTGTGTGTGGGTGCGTGTGTGGGTGTGTGTTTGGTGGTAATGGTGTGGCAGACGGGCCTTTCCCCAGCCTCTGATGTGCACGGTGGCTTTTCCCTGGATTCACCATGGGAACTGGTCTACGGACCTCATGGGCAGTTCCAAAACTTACCCAATATCCCCCTGGAAGAGCAGGCCTGGGTGAGCTGTTCTGGAAGAAGGTAGGGGCAAAGGCTTTTCTCACCCCCACCCGTAACTCACCTCCAACTCCCAGACTCAGCCAGGGGCCCTCAGGGCACCAGGATACAGGCCTCAGGGTCTGCCATGACTTTTTTGAATAAGCCCTGAGTAAATGGAAAGTTAGATCATGTTCTTGGATAGAAAGACATTATCTTATAAAAATACTGATTATTTCAAATGAGAATCTCAAGAGGATTTGGGGGGAGCAGAATTAAATAATCATATAGGGAAAAAAAAAACCTGAAAAGAATTAGAACACCAGGGAGAGAAATTTACATTTTAGAGTCATCAAATCAGTATTGTTTTAACATACCAACAGATGAATTAATGTAATAGAATAGAAAATCTGAAAGTCAATTCTAATACTATATAGGGAAATTTAATTTACGGTAAAGGTAGAATTGACATTTATTTGAAAAAGTCAACTTACTTGGAAAGTGATGCTGGCACAAATGTACTGGTTGTCTGGAAAAAAATAACTCCTATGTCAGGCTATATCCCTAAATAAATTGCAGATAGATTAAGGAATTATGTTTTTGAAAACTCGAAGTAGTAAAAGCAGTTCTAAGGGTAGGGTGATTTTGTTTACAAAATGGAAAAGTCACAAAGTAACACATAACATATATACATCTATATAAACACTCTTATGGGAGGAAGATGTCATGCTCTGGTTGTTCAGCTGCTAAGTTGTGTCTGACTCTTTGCAACCCCGTGGACTGTAATTCACCTGTCTCCTCTGTCCATGGGATTTCCCAGGCAAGAATACTGGAGTAGGCTGCCATTTCCTTCTCCAGGGGGATCTTCCTGACCCAGGGATTGAACCCAAGTCCCTTGTGTCTACTGAATTACAGATAGATTCTTTACCATTGAGCTCCTGGGGAAGCCCAGGAAGATGCCATAGACAAAACAAAAAGATAAATTCATATTTTTGGAAAATGTATTTGCAATGGGGATGATAAATAAAAGCTTTAATGTCAAAAATAACAAGAAGAAAGGAAGCAGCACAACAGAAAAATGGACTAAAGGTGAACAGGCAGACTGGAGACTCAGTCCCAGGAGGCATGTGCGGCACAGACTGTAGTGGGAAATGTCACTTCCCACCTCAAGGACCCCTGTGCCTCCAACCCATGCTCCTCTTTACCCTCCTCACGTGGGTGCTGGGTTCCCCCTCCACACCCTGCCCTGCCCAGAAGCTCCTGCATTTCCTCAGAGTCCCCTCCCAAAGTCTGCCCTGCATCCCAGCCAGGTGTCCCCACCTTCACCTCACAGCTGTTGCATGTTCCTGCAAAACTGGTGGATTAAAAATCTGCTTCAGATTCCATATATATATATAGTATTGACATATACATACTATCATGTGTAATTCAGACAGCTAGTATGAAACTGCTGTGTAACACAGGGAGCTTAGCTTGGTGCTCCGTGATGACCTAGTGGGGTGGGGTGGGAGGGGGAAGGAGCTTCAAGAGGAAAGGGATCTATATTTTTATTCATATATATATGATTATAACTGATTCACGTTGTTGTCTGGCAGAAACCAACACAACATTGTAAAGCAATTATCCTCCAACTAAACAAAAAAGCTGCTTTAAAAACAAGAAGAACTGGCAGCCATGTGTCTATATCCCAGTGGCTGCACATGCCTTCCTGAAGCTTCTGAGTGCTCCCTCCCCGCCCATACCCCAGGAACCTATCTGGCCTGTGGGCATTTGAGTTTGAAACCCTAGAATCTGGCCTCTCGCATGCTCTGGGCTGTCTGGAGTTTGTCTTGGTTTACAGTCTGCTCTATTAGAGTGGCCCTGAGATTTCTGGAATGACCCTACTGTGGGCATTGACTGTGCTTAAAGCTAAGTTTGCTTTGATGGTTTCTACGATTTCTACCTTTAGACTCAGTGGATCTGGTTCCTGGATTCCCAGGTCCTGAAAATGTTCTATGGTCTATATCTACTTATCATCTCAACCTATCTATTTATCTATCTGCCTATCTATGTCTATATCTATCTATCTACCTATCTATCATGTGTCTGTCTCTATCACCCATCCATATCTATCAGTTATCTAATTATGACATTATGATTTATAAATATATATATATATATACATATATATATATATATTTGGCCATTCAAGACCCAAAAGCCCTTGGAATTTCCAGTGTTGAGAATGACAAAGGCATCTCTTCTTATGTTAACGAGGTGACTGTTGGACCCCTTATTAACATAACAAGAGACAGCTTCCCATGCCTGCTCTCTGCATCTCTTCCATCTGACTGTTCCTAAGTTGTATCCTTTTATAAAAAACCAGTAATTTAGTAAGTAAAATGTTTCTCTGAGTTCTGTGAGCTGCTCCAGAAAATTAATGGAACCCAAGAAAGATGCTGGGAAAGATTGAAGGCAGGAGAAGAAGGGGACAACAGAGGATGAGATGGTTGGGTGGCATCACTGTCTCAATGGACAAGAGTTTGCGCAAGCTCCTGGAGATGGTGAAGGACAGGGAAGCCTGGCGTGCTGCAGTTCATGGGGTCAGAAAGAGTCAGGCATGACTGAGCGACTGATCAATAACAGCAAGAAAGGGGCTGTGGAAACCTCTTTTCTGTCTGTCCCTCAGAAGCACAGGAGACAAAGTGGACCTACGATTGACATCTGAAGGAGTGGGGCCATCTCCTGGGACAGAGCCCTTCACCTGTGGGATCCGATGGAATCTCTGAGTAGATGGTATCAGAACTGAGTTGAACTGAATTAAATCATAGGACACCTCGCCGATGTCAGACAATTGCTTCTTGTGAGTGTAGAAAGCCTTGCTTCTTACACAGGAATTGGTGTCAGGATCTATTTATTCTCTATCCCCTATCTATCTATCTATGTATCATCAGTCTATCTGTTTGTATGCACATATATTTACATATACACAGCAACATTTGTGCATCCTGCATATGTATACAGGTACGTATGTGCTTATGCATGCACATATGTGGACCCATACATGTATTTTTACATTTAATACATGTGTACAAACATATTCTTTCTCACATGTATATCTGTGGATCTCCATTTCTATCTATAGTGTGCTACAGTCCATGGGGGTTACAAAGAGCTGGACACGACTTAGCGACTGAACAATAAAAACCAACAATAGCTTGTATACTGCTTTCTTCTCAGGAACTAGGACCTGATTCTCCTAAGCCACAGACTCTCCTGTAGTTTATTTAGGGGATTCATTCATCCCTCCTCCACTTTCTCTCTGATTTGGGGCTGGCCCTCCAGAGCCTCGTTGGGAATTCCCCAATGGGCCTCAGTGGATCTCCATACCTGCTAGTTCTTCAGAGGGGCTCCAGTCTCACTGGCTCTTATGGGAATTAAAAAAAAAAAAACAAAAAAAACCCTTGGGCTTATATTTTTTTTTATAAAAAAAAAGCTTCTTTTCCTATGACTTATCGAGCTTCATATTCCTTATCTGAAAAAAAAATTAGAAATACTTTTGAGGTAAACCATTTAAAACACATGTATTTATTTTTTAATTATAAGATTTTAATCAAACTTTCAAGTCTCTTGTTGAGATGCAGAAGACTTATCACACTGGGCTTAGATTTCATCAGAAATAAACTGGCAACAGGACAGGACTCCTAGGCTTGCGTTTCAGACTGCATTGTCTCTGGGTTCTGGCTGGTGTTTTGGCCACATCTGCAAGATGCCCTGGCCCGACTCACTCATTCCTAATTCTTCTCTCTCAAAAGAAGTTTCAGTGGGGCCGTTTTCTGTATTTGTAGCTGCCTGATGAACTGCCTCCTTCAGTTTTTCTAGATCTTCCTGTGAGCTGATTGGAGATGTCCTTTGTCCAGTCAACTCTTGATATAATTTCCAGGCTTGACTCAAGGAAGTGGCTATTTTTCCCAATCTGCTCTTCTTGAAACCCTCCCAGAGACAGTGGTTTTCATCATCTCAAAACCAACCACCCAGCCTGGTGGCCCCATTCGCCTCTCTAACTAAGAATCTCATAGCAGTGTTGCACCAAATGGTAGGTTTCTGGAGAGAAGCTGAGCTGGCTGATCCACTGCTGCAGGTGAAGAGAAAGGACTTCGTGAAATCCTGGCAGCATCTGTACGTGGGGATGTGGAGCCTTCCTCCTGGGAAGCCTGCAGGTTTGCCCTGCCGAAGGAGAGATGGCCCCTCTAGCGCTTTCTCTGTTTCTCTAGTTGCTCTTTTCTTCTGCATGTGTGCAATCTGAAGCCACCTGGGTTTGTTCCTGCTGCTGTCCCAGAGAGTGGCCGTGATGGGGATGTACAGGTACAGCTCAGGTCTCATCTTGAGCCGGAAGAGCTACTGTTGCAGTGAAAAGGAAAAAAAAAAAAGAGGAATGTGTTTTTCTTTTCTTTCCAGAGAACAAAGAAGATGGAGAGTATAGTGAACAGACCTCACTTCTAGTTTTCACTTTAACTGTTGCTGATTAGGAACAGGACAGATTTTCTCTTCTTGGGCTCCAAAATCACTGTGAATGGTGACTGCAACCATGAAATTAGAAGATGCTTGTTCCTTGGAAGAAAAGCTATGGTAAACCTAGACAGCATATTAAAAAGCAAAGACATCACCTTGCTGACAAAGGTCTATATAGTCAAAGCTATGGTTTTTTCAGTAGTCATGTATGGATGTGAGTTGGACCATGAAGAAGGCTGAACACCAAAGAATTGATTCTAATTGTGGCGTTGGAAAAGACTCATGAGAGTCCCTTGGACAACAAAAAGATCAAACCAGTCAATCCTGAGGGAAATCAACCCTGTATACTCATTGGAAGGACTGATGCTGAAGCTGAAGCTCCAATGCTTTGGTCACCTGATGCAAACAGCTGACTCATTGGGAAAGAACCTGATGCTGGGAAAGATTGAAGGCAAGAGGAGAAGGGGGTGGCAGAGGACAAGATAGTTGGATGGCATTACCAGTTCAATGGACATGAACTTGGGTGAACTCCGAGAGATGGTGAGCAACATGGAGGCCTGGCGTGCTGCAGTCCATGGAGTTGCAAAGAGTTGGACATGACTTAGCGACTGGACGATAACAATCTATTGTCTATAACTAAGCTTGCTTTTCTGCCCACAGGCTCTGCATGAGCTACATTCTGCACTTATTATCCTTTATGCTAATCACATTCTATATCTGGTGCTCAACTTTGCAGCACTCTCTTTGCAGACCACCCCTTGTAGTTCCTCTCTTTTTGCATTATAGAAAGAAGACCACAGTACGATACACAAAAGACAATGGCCCAAACCAATGGGCTACCTGACACCAGCCTAGGACTGTTTTTGAAACAATGCAAGAGGAAGAAAGATACAAAATACTTACACCTTTGTTCCTCATCACCAACCCCTGACTGTAAGCCCTCGTCTTATATAATCCCCTAGATTCCTTATGGAAGGGAGGGCACAGTTCTTGAGGCAAGAGCCTGCTGAATCTCTCCTCTCATAAGGATTAAAGTCAGTTTCTATTTCCTTTAAATTTTGTCTCTGTATTTTTTTATTCAGCTTTGGCAGGCAGAGAAAGCCAAAATTTTGGTAGCATCACTATTGCTTTCAACTCTGGTAGAGATGTGTTTGTTCACACATATGACAGTTGAGCACATCGAGTCCCTGAAAATCTTAGTACCTGGCCATGGCAGGGTGAAGTTTTTTCCTGGAGCTGCCTGCCTCCCAGCCACAGGGCGATCCCTGTAGCAGAGAGCATCCCCTATGGCCTGGAGCAACACTGGTCCTTCCCCTACTGGCTGGGTGCTTCCCTCTCAGCATCTATACATTTCTTTTCTATACAACATAGATGATAAAGTACCTCTTCATAGGATTGGTGGAAGCAGTAATGAATTTATACATCTCAGCTCTTGGAAGGGCATCCAACATGTCGGTGCCACGTAAAGATAGATGTCTTCTTGTCTCAAACAGGAAGAGAACATTTCTTAGGGAGAAACCAAGCTAATAATTTTTTAAGTGTTTGTTAAATAAGTGTTCATTCTTTTCCATTCTATATTTTTCCTTTCTTGTTCTTTTTAGAACTGTAATCTAGATTTTAATTGTTCACAGTTCCTATTTTTCACACCCGCATGTCCAGATTATAAGCACGTGCATTATACATTTTTGTGAGTTCTTGTGTGTCATATCCCTGTGAATGGAGACCAGCTCTTCATGGTAGTTACACTGCATTTTGGCGAGATGGCTCTTTAGAGAAACAACCCTTGATTTGCAGGAAGCACATATAAATCCCAGTGACAAGGGATGTCAGGACCAGGCAGCCGTGTGCTCATCATCTCCAATTTGGACCTTAATGCTCACCTTGTGTTTAAGACCCTGCAGGGGCCTCTTAGAGTCTGTGAGACCACCTCCAAGGACCATGGCTCTTGTTTCCCTCACCCCCTCCCCACCCCCCAATCTATGCTGGGCATCCACTCTTGGACTGGACCCAGGAGCACAGGCAGATAATGAGAAGTTTTCATTGTATCTCTTCTGCCTTTTTTTTTTTTTTTGCCCAGGCTCTCAGGGATGTTGACTTAAGAAAATAGTCACAACCTAAAAGTTGAGAGTTATGTTTTATCTGATGGGAATTTTTTAGGACTTCAAGCCTGGGAGACAGCATCTTAAGTAACCCTGAGAGAACGGTTCTGAAGAGGTGGGAAAAGGAGTCAGGTTATGTAGAAGGTTATATAGAAGACTGCAACAAAGGGAGCAGGTAGTCTGAACATCAAAGATTACTGAAAACATCTAAGATTAAGGAAAACTAGACATCTTAAATTAAGAAATTCAGTGTTTTTCTATGTATGAGAAGGTGCAAACCTCTGGGCTCACTCACATGCTCCCTTTCATATGCATCTCAGCTATCTGGGACCAGTATCCTGTTTTTTGGTTTATTTGACTTCCTCATTTCCTTGCCCACTGTAGGGAGTGGCAGATGATTGCCTGATAGCCAGCACTGTTCATTCTTTTTGGAAGCCCTTGGGGCTCAGAAATTCACATTTGGAAGACTAAGATCACTGATGGCTGTGACATCCTTGTTTACTGATATGGCAGAAAGTACTCCATTTCACAGGGACGATGGACTTCCCAGGCCACCTCTGGGGGCCATGTCAACAAGCCTTCACTTGTACTGGGTGTTGTTATGGAATGAACTGTGTCCTCTACAAAATTCATACATCGAGACCTATCTGAAACGTAGTTAAGGTAAATGATGTCATTTAGTGTGGGCCCTAATCCAGTATGATCTAAATATCTTTATAAGAAGAGGTGAGGACACAGACGCACACAGAAAGAAGACCTTGTGAAGGCACAGGGAAAAGACAGCCACCTACAAGGCCAGCAGTGGACCTCAGAAGAAACCAACCTTACAGACATTTGGAGCTCAGACTTCTGGCC
Source organism: Cervus canadensis (assembly GCF_019320065.1). NCBI lineage: Eukaryota > Metazoa > Chordata > Mammalia > Artiodactyla > Cervidae > Cervus > Cervus canadensis. The sequence goes on along the minus strand of NC_057392.1, from coordinate 18,712,859 downwards.
GCCAGGAATGTGAGACTATACATCTCTGCTGTTTAAGCTGCCCTGGTGGTAGAGCTTTGTTATGGCAGCCATAAGGCAGCATTAAGAGCAAGGTACCAAGTCAGTTTGAATTCTTTCTCATCCTGGGTGAGCAGATGGAGCAGCTAGCAAACCTTTTCTCTGGCTTTGTCTTGAATAACGTATTTTTAGGGAGAGTTGGGAAAGACAAAGGATGCATACAGGACAGCCTCATATTATTTTTACATTGAATGCTTCCCTTCCCTCCATTCCAAATTAAATAACTATAACCCCATTTAAATGGATGGTATGTACATTTTAATAAGAAAAATAATCTTATTTTTAAGCATTTTTGAGCATAATCAAGCATTTTTACTGTTGTATTTTGAGAAAACTGAGGGTGGTTGGTAATCAGAGTTCTGGCAATAAATTATAAGACTCCTCATTGAATTCAAAAGAAATAGCTCTTTAGTTGGCATCTTTTGCCTTATGTCCTGTCTTATGAGAATGAATTAAGCAGAGGAAAGATGTGTACAAAAAAGTACTTAAGGTAAGAAGAAAAGTTTGTTTTAACACTCACAGCTTTTTAAAGAAACCGCACGCAGTATCATGCTAATCTATTTTATCTGAGGAACAAAATACCCTTTGATAAAATATCGCACTGGTTTCTCTTGAAACACTATATCTTCATGCTGCGTGTGTGTTCAAACATCTTTCCATGGTATTGCTTCCTAAACATTCTGTGGCTTTGGACAAGGATGGAAAGCAGATGACATCCAGCTCTCAAAGCGCTCATGGTGACAACCACAGGCCCGCACACTTAGTACAGGTCTTTAACACGTGTGCTCATGTCTGGTTGGTACACAAAGAAGTTTAGGGCAAAGTTCACTTGCTTACTTCCTTGGATACACCGAACAGTGACACCACAGCACAAATAACCTAGTGGTGTAAGCCTTGTTACGCACATGATGAAACATCATTGAATCTAGTTGCCATTAGAAGCCCAGCTTCCTAGCCCAGCCCTCCCTTAATCCTCCATTAAAATATACACCACACACTATTTGCAATAGCCAAGACATGGAAACAACCTAATTGCCCATTGACAGAGGAATGGGTAAAGAATATGCATAACTATACAATGGAACATTGCTTGTTCATAAAAAAGAATGAAATAGTGTCATTTGCAGCAAGGGCTTCCCAGGTTGGTCAGTGGTAAAGAATCCACCTGCCAATGCAGGAGATGTAGGTTTGATCCCTGGGTCTGGAAGATCCCCTGGAGGAGGAAACGGCAACCCATTCTAATATTCTTGCCGGGGAAATCACATGGACAGAGGAGTCTGGCTGGTTACAGTCCCTGAGGTAGCAAAACAGTTGGACTTGACTGAGAAATGGCAGGAGCATGAGTATGGATGGAGGGTCACACTAGGTGAAGTACGCCAAACAGAGAAAGATGGACACCACGTGGTATCACTTATATGCCGAACTTAAAATAAATGATACAAGTGAACTAATTTACAAGACAGAAATAGATTCACAGACACAGAAAACAAGCTTATGGTGACTAAAGGGGAAAGCGGAAGGCATAAACTAGGAATTTGGGGTTAAAATATACAGTGTTATATATAAAATAAATAACCAGCCAAGACCTACTGTATAGCACAGGGAACTATATTCATTATCTTATAATGACCTATAAAGGATGAGAATGTAAGAAAAAGAATATGTGTGTGTGTGTGTGTGTGTGTGTGTAACTGAATCACTGTGTTGTACACCTGAAATTAATACCACACTGTAAATCAAATATACTTCAATGAAAGAGTAATAAAAAACTCATAAAATATATACACCACAGAGTTGTGGTCCCCAGCTTTAAACCCCTCAGAGACTCTCTCTTGTACAAAGAATGAAATCCAAACTCCTCACTAGAGCCAAGGAGGTCTTGCAAGATTTACACCGTTGATCTTTTTTTTTTTAATATTTATTTATTTTTAATTGATTGATGATTGGTTTACAATATTGGTTTGAGTTCTGCCTTCCATCAATATGAATTAACCATAGGTGTACATATGTCCTTTCCCTCTTGAATCTGCCCCCTACCTTCCGCCCATTCCCATCTCTCTAGGTTATTACCGAGCCCGCATTTGATCTCCCTGAACCACACAGCACATCTCCATTGGCTATTTACATATGTTAGTGTGTATGCATCCATGCTGCTCTCTCCACTTATCTCACCCTCTCCCTCTTCTCCCCCGCCCTTGTCCATAAGTCTGTTCTCTATGTCTGCGTCTCCATTGCTGCTCTGCAAACCGAGCTTGACTCACCCTATTTATCCTCAATGTATGTGGTTCCAAAGACCACTGAGGGTTTTCAACAGATTCCAAGCCCTTTCCAGCTTCAGACTTGTCCCATCAATAGACAGAATGGAGAGGCAGCCCCAACTTCCATGTGATTCATGAGTCCTGTTCAACTGTGTCTTCGTGTCCACTCTTTTCCCTTATGGCTCCTGTCTTGTTGTGAAAATGCGTTTTTTTATATGGTCAGGCATCTTACCCTTTAAAACTGTAAGTTCCACAAGAAAGCCAACTTATATAGTTTGTTCATTGTTTTCCTCTGAACTAGTAACCATCCTTAAAGACTCACTAGTTTTTGAAAAAAGTGAATTAATGAAGCACAGAGCTATTGCCCAATAGCTATTGTTATTTTCATGAAAGTGTATACAAATTTCCTGAGCTTTTCTTCTTCAGGAAAATAATGCTATCTTGGGATATTCCATATTTTGCTAATTGACATTCATTAGCAGCTGGAAATGAATTTTTAAACAGTTTGAACTTGAGGACATGTTCACCACCAGAGTAGAGGAAATTACTCCTTAGTGGTTGTAAAGGAGGTCTGCTACTAATTGGGTCTTAGGCAGTTCCTTTGACCTTGGGCAATTGTGAATTTTCCTTACATGCAAATGAGCTGGCTTAGATACCCTTTCCTGGCCCTGACATCGACATCTGATGAGACCATAAGCAACTGTAATAGAATGTAGAATGCACTATGTTTGTGAGCATTTAATGGTTTACGAAGTGGCAATTTTGATTTGTGCATATATTCCAGGAAGGAAAGTGTTCTCCTGCATACCTCATTATAATTAATCCTCATCTCAGCTTTCAGGGCTTCCCAGGTGGCTCAGTGATAAAGAATCTACCTGCTAATGTAGGAAACTCAGGTTCAATCCATGGGTTGGGAAGATCCCCCAGAGCAGGAAATGGCAACCCACTCCAGGATTCTTGCCTGGGAAATACCATGGACAGAGGAGACTGGCAGGCTACAGTCTATGGAGTCACAAAAGAGTCAGACAACTTAGCGACTCAACAACAACAACTAGTGTCTTTCAACCAGACTGCCCACTGCCAACCGAGAGACTTGTTCTCGGGTCTATGCTCTACAGACCGAAAGTCCAATCTTGTCTAGTGTTTGTTCTTGTATAACTTGTGAGCTAAGATTGCTTTTCTTACATCTTCAGTTGGTTACAAAAAACTCATCAAAGGAATACTGTTGAGATACATGAAAATTAGATGCAATTCAAATTTCAGTATCCATAAATAACATTCTATTGGAGCATAGCCACTCCTGTTTGTTTGTTTACTTGTTGTCTACGGCTTGTTCTACAATGACAGAGCTGAGTAGTGGTGACAGATGGGGTCTGCAAAGCTGACAAGACTTTCTAGGTGGTCTTCTCTGAAAAAGTTTGCCAACATCTTGCTTACATGATGACACCTTCAAAGTTTGTATCTTGCCTGCCTGTCAGCTGGGTTTCTCTCCCATCCTTAGTATCTCAGAGTCATGCAACTTCTTCTGGGAAGCCTCCCTGACTCTAGGTCCTCATTCCCTGGGTTCTTTTAATTCCCCCACACCCCTGCCCATACTTTGCTTTTCTCTCCTAACACTTGCTACAGCTAATAATGGTGGGATTAGAGGGGGTTCAAATCCAGCCTCCTCTGTGGATCCTAAGCTCTGTGAGAGCAGGTCCATGTCTGTTTTAGTAACCATCATATCAGTAGTTTTCAGCATGTGCATGGATGCTGTTTCTTCAGCCGTGTCTGACTCTTTGCCACACTATGGCTGTAGCCCTCCAGGCTCCTCTGTCCATGGGATACTCCAGGCAAGAATACTGGAGTGGGTTGCTGTTCCCTCCTCCAGGGGATCTTCCTGGCCCAGGAGTCCAACTCACGCCCCCTGCATTACAGGCAAATTCTTTACCGCTGAGCCATTGTGGAAGACAAGTATTCAATACAGTACAGAAATATTTATAGAAGACAGGACTGAGGTTTTGAATGACATCTTATGCAGATAACAACTTCAGATACAGGACAAGAGGCTTCAGGAACTCAGCTGATCAGAACATATCATTTGTACCAGCAACAGTTTGTGGTCATGGCTACAAGATAAATGACTAATTAGACCCATGGGCAAAAAATTTCTCCTACTTTAACTCTAGAAATCTCCCAAGTATCTCTCACCAGAGGTAGAATATTCAGTGTCTACATTACTTGGTAGAAATCTTACCAAACCACAGAGTAGGTAGCAGCAAGCAATCCAAAGGACGCTTTCATATTAACTGAACATTTACACTACATCAGTTCAATTCAGTTCAGTAGCTCAGTCATGTCCAACTCTGTGTGACCCTACGAATGCCAGCACGCCAGGCCCCCTTGTCCATCACCAACTCCCAGAGTTTACTCAAACTCATGTCCATCGAGTCAGTGATGTCATACAGCTATCTCATCCTCTGTCATCCTCTTCTCCTCCTGCCCCCAATCCCTCCCAGCATCAGAGTCTTTTCCAATGAGTCAACTCTTCACATGAGGTGGCCAAAGTATTGGAGTTTCAGCTTCAACATCAGTCCTTACACTACATCAGTTCAGTTCAGTTCAGTCACTCAGTTGTGTCCGACTCTTTGTGACCTCATGAATCGCTACATACAGGGAGCTAAAATCTATGGGCATCAGTCACTCAGTCAGTTCAGTCACTCAGTCATGTCTGACTCTTTGCGACCTCGTGAACCACAGCACACCAGGCCTCCCTGTCCATCACCAACTCCTGGAGTCCACCCAAACCCACATCCATTGAGTCGGTGATGCCATCCAACCATCTCATCCTCTGTCATCCCCTTCTCCTCCTGTCCTCAATCTTTCCTAGCATCAGGGTTTTTTCAAATGAGTCAGCTCTTCATATCAGGTGGCCAAAGTACTGGAGTTTCAGCTACAACATCAGACCTTCCAATAAACACTCATGACTGATCTCCTTTAGGATGGACTGGTTGGATCTCCTTGCAGTCCAAGGGACTCTCAAGAGGCTTCTCCAAAACCACAGTTCAAACGCATCAATTTTTCGGTGCTCAGCTTAGTTTATAGTTCAACTCTCACATCCATTCATAACCACTGGAAAAACCATAGCCTTGACTAGACAGACCTTTGTTGACAAAGTAATGTCTCTGCTTTTCATTATGCTGTCTAGGTAGGTCATAACTTTCCTTCCAAGGAGTAAGCGTCTTTTAATTTCATGGTTGCAATCACCATCTGCAGTGATTTTGGAGCCCAGAAAAATAAAGTCTGACACTGATTCCACTGGTTTCCCCATCTATTTACCATGAAGTGATGGGACTGGATGCCATGATCTTAGGTTTCTCAACATTGAGCTTTAAGACAACTTTTTCACTCTCCTCTTTCATTTTCATCAAGAGGCTCTTTAGTTCCTCTTCACTTTCTGCCATAAGGGTGGTGTCAACTGCATACATGAGGTTATTGATATTTCTCCCGGCAATCTTGATTCCAGCTTGTGCTTCATCCAGCCCAGCGTTTCTCATGATGTACTCTGCATATAAGTTAAATAATCTGGGTAACAATATACAGACTTGACGGATTCCTTTTCCTATTTGGAACCAGTCTGTTGTTCCATGTCCAGTTCTAACTGTTGCTTCCTGACCTGCATACAAGTTTCTCAAGAGGCAGGTCAGGTGGTCTGGTATGCCCATCTCTTTCAGAATTTTCCACAGTTTATTGTGATCCACACAGTCAAAGGCTTTGGCATAGTCAATAAAGCAGAAATAGATGTTTTATGGAATTCTTTTGCTTTTTCAATGATCCAGAGGATGTTGGCAATTTGATCTCGGGTTCCTCTGCCTTTTCAAAAACCAGCTTGAACATCTGGAAGTTCACAGTTCATGTATTGCTGAAGCCTGGCTTGGAGAATTTTAAGCATTACTTTACTAGCGTGTGAGATGAGTGCAATTGTGCAGTAGTTTGAGCATTCTTTGGCACTGCTTTTCTTTGGGATTGGAGTGAAAACACCTTTTCCAGTCCTGTGGCCACTGCTGAGTTTTCCAAATTGGCTGGCATATCGAGTGCAGCACTTTCACAGCATCATCTTTCAGGATTAGAAATAGCTCAACTGGAAGTCCATCACCTCCACTAACTTTGTTTGTAGGGATGCTTCCTAAGGCCCACTTGACTTCACATTCCAGGATGTCTGGCTCTAGGTGAGTGATCACACCATCATGACTATCTGGGTCGTGAAGATCTTTTTTGTACAGTTCTTCTGTGTATTCTTGCCACCTCCTTAATATCGTCTACTTCTGTTAGGTCCCTACCATTTCTGTCCTTTATTGAGCTGATCTTTGCATAAAATAGTCCCCTGGTATCTCTAATTTTCTTAAAGACATCTCTAGTCTTTCCCATTCTATTGTTTTCCTCTATTTCTTTGCATTGATTGCTGAGGAAGGCTTTCTTATCTCTCCTTGCTATTCTTTGGAACTCTGCATTCAAATGGTAAGGAGCAGAGGCTGTACTTTGCTGGAGCAGCCATGAAGAGATATCCAACATCCAAAGTAAGATAAACCCAAGTAAGACAGTAGGCACTGGGAGAGGGCATCAGAGAGCAGACAGATTGAAACCACAATCACAGACAACTAGCCAATCTGATCACATGGGCCACAGCCTTGTTTAACTCAATGAAGGTAAGCCATGCCGTGTGGGGCCACCCAAGACAGATGGGTCATGGTGGAGAGTTCTGACAAAATCTGGTTCACTTGAGAAGGGAATGGCAAACCACTTCAATATTCTTGCCTTGAGAACCCCATGAACAGTATGAAAAGGCAAAAAGATAGGGCACTGAAAGATGAACTCCCCAGGTCGGTAGGTGCCCAATATGATAATGGAGATCAGTGGAGAAATAACTCCAGAAAGAATGAAGGGATGGAACCAAAGCAAAAACAACACCCAGTTGTGGATGGACCTGGTGATAGAAGCAAGGTTTGGTGCTGTAAAGAGCAATATTGCATAGGAACCTGGAATGTTAGGTCCCTGAATCAAGGCAAATTGGAAGTGGTCAAACAGGAATGGCAAGAGTGAACATCGACATTCTAGGAGTCAGGGAGCTAAGATGGACTGGGATGGGTGAATTTAACTCAGATGACCATTATATCTATTACTGTGGGCAGGAATCCCTTAGAAGAAATGGAGTAGCCATCATAGTCAACAAAACAGTCCAAGATGCAGTACTTGGATGCAATCTCAAAAACGACAGAATGATCTCTGTTCATTTCCAAGGCAAACCATTCAATATCATGGTAATCCAAATCTATGCCCTGACCAGTAATGCTGAAGGAACTGAAGTTGAACAGTTCTATGAAGACCTACAAGACCTTCCAGAACTAACACCCAAAAAAGATGTCCTTTTCATTATAGGGGACCGGAATGCAAAAGTAGAAAGTCAAGAAACACCCGGAGTAACAGGCAAATTTGGCCTTGGAGTACAGAATGAAGCAAGGCAAAGACTAACGGAGTTCTGCCAAGAAAACACACTGGTCATAGCAAACACCCTCTTCCAACAACACAAGAGATGACTCTACATATGGACATCACCAGATGGTCAACACTGAAATTACATTGATTATATTCTTTGCAGCCAAAGATGGAGAAGCTCTATACTGTCAGCAAAAACAAGACCGGGAGCTGACTGTGGCTCAGATCAGGGACTCCTTATTGCCAAATTCAGACTGAAATTGAAGAAAGTGGAGAAAACCACTAGACCATTCAGGTATGACCTAAATCAAATCCCTTATGACTGTACTGTGGAAGTGAGAAATAGACTTAAGGGACTAGATCTGATAGACAGAGTGCCTGATGAACTATGGACGGAGATTCATGACATTGCACAGGAGACAGGAATCAAGACCATCCCCAAGAAAAAGCAATGCAAAAAAGCAAAATGGCTGTCTGAGGAGACCTTACAAATAGCTGTGGGAGGATTATTACAACTATTTTGGGGAAGGGGCAGAGATTTCCAGGATTGGGCCACTGCTCACTCCTTGGTCTTTTAACAGTGTCTTGGAACTGTCATGGAATCTCTGGGTGTGTCATTTCACTTACTGATTGAGGATCAAGGTCTAGTCTTATCTGCCGTCTCCGTCCCATTTGATTCTAATGGGTTTTACCTTGTGTCCTTGGGCTATGTTGTTCTTTCAATAGTTGTGCCCTGCCCCCTTCCCTCTTGCTACAGGATGATTTGAGAGAATAGCACTGAGACATGTATATCACCTTATATGCAGTAGATGACCAGTCCAAGTTCGATGCATGAAACAGGCCACTCATAGCCCGTGCACTGGGACAACTCAGAGGGATGTGTTGGGGAGGGAGATGGGAGGGCGGTTTGGGACAGGGGGACATATGTACACCTATGGATGATTCATGTCAACGTATGGCAAAAATCACCACAATATTATAAAGTAGTTCGCCTCCAATTAAAATAAATTAATTGATTAAAAGAAAAAACATAACTCTCAACTTTTAGGGTGACTGTACCAAGAGTGATACAATTAACATCACTGTGCACAGTTGTTAGAGCTTAAAACTGATCAAGGGTTCATTAGACAATATATGATTGCCGTTGTCATTCACATTCTGCTCTGTTAGGTTTTTGTTACAACCTTGTGTATATTATAAACATATTTATGACCAGAAAATGTTCAAAAATGACATATCATGAAATTTCTCATTTCTAAAAGATCTGCCCAGAAGGATTCACCTTGTTGACTATCAGATAAAATAATAAAAAATGTAATAATAAAATAACAAAATAATTTTTAAAAAGAGGAAATAATACCCACAGGACTTTAAAAAAAATGTTGCCAGAAAGTGTAGAGTCTGCTCTTTTAGAGAAAAGTGCAGTGAAGCATGGTGTATTTATAATAGATATTCTGTCCCCTGCACAAAGGTGTCTGCTACACAGCCTGCCACACTCTAATGAAATACTAGAATGCTTTAATAAGACGTGCAAAGTTTCAAATAAATCATTAAGTGCAAAAAGTTGTTGGTATTTACTCAAACTCAAGTGTTTCCATATTCACTTATGTAACAAATCATCAGCCACAGGTGTTAGTTTTCTGTGAAAATCCCCCAGTCAGTAATGTGATACCTCATGTGTAGCTAAATCACTTTGCTGTGTACCTGAAACACTGTCAACTATACATCAATAAATGTATATATTAAGGTAAAAAATAATATAATACCTTTGTCCAGAATCTGGATTAAAATCTAGATCTATTGGTCCCATCAGTCAGTCAGTTCAGTTGCTCAGTCTTGTTCAACTCTTTGCAACCCCATGATCTGTAGCACACCAGGCTTCCCTGTTCATCACCAACTCCCAGAACATGCTCAAACTCATGTCCACTGAGTTGGTGATGCCGTCTAACACTCTTATCTTCTGTCATCCCCTTCTCCTCCTGCCTTCAATTTTTCACAGTACCAGCGTCGTTTCTGAGGAGTCAGTTCTTCACATCAGGTGGTCAAAGTACTGGAGCTTCAGCTTCTGCATCAGTCCTTCCAATGCATATTCAGGACTGATTTCCTTTAGGATTGACCATTCCTCCGTAATGGATAAGTAGCCCCGAAATAGGGTTGAGTGCAAGTCACCTTCGCTAAATACTGATTCCACATGTCTGCCAACACCTTGGCCTTTCTGGGGGAATTTTGGATGACGTCAATCACATGTGAAGAGTGGGCTCCAATGCACAGCCATGGGAACATTTCAAACCCAGTAGCTGCTGATGCTGCAGGACACCCTCCTTGTAACTAAGGATGTGTTTACAACTCAGTGCTGCTAAAATTACCCATTTAGAAAGTCTTTTGCTTAAGATTTCCCTTGGGTGAGCCTGAGGGGCAAAGTAATTTTGAATTCAAAGGCCCACAGTGTACAGTACCATGTAATGGAAATAATGCCAGCTTAACTGCTCAGGGCCTCTGGATTCAAAATCGAGCTAAGGATGCCCATAAGAGACTGTTTTTTGAACAATGGCTAGTACTTATAAACCACAAATACTGTATACTGTGAATGCAACTTTTGATCATCATCGGCTAAACAACTCCCAATTAATACAATCAGTCAATATAATTCTCTCATCTTCATATCCAACTTGAAAGTAAGCTTGAGCATTTTTTTGCCCAATGGATTGTAGCCCACCAGACTCCTCTGTCCTTGGGATTCTCTAGGCAAGAATACTGGAGTGGGTTGCCATTCCCTTTTCCAGGGGATCTTCTAGACTCAGAGATCAAACCTGGGTCTTCTGCATTGCAGGCAGATTCTTTATCATCTGAGCCACCATGGAAGCCCCCATAAATAAGTAAATATACATACATCCAAGCCTTTCAGTTTCTGCTTCAAAATGTTAAGAGCTTGAAAGTCATAACTGCAATCTTTGTAAGACACAGCTCAAAAAGCTGAAAATCAACAATTTTTTTGGACCCATCAGAGAACTGACAATGAAGGAAAACTGACACTCCAGACAGATGTATGTAGAGAGATACAGCCACTATGATCTACTTATCTGGAGCAAATTCACTGGAGCCATTCACGCTTAAATGGTGATTTTGATGAACTGTGGAGTCTGAGTATGGACTTGTTATTAGGGTAAGGGACACCTGGGAGTAGCAGTCTTTGGGAACCCCCGTGCTTATGATAGTGTATTGCCAGGAACACTATCTAGTTCTCTCTTTAAAGAACAGAGGTTCTCCTATGTCCCTGACCAGAGGAGGGGCCAGGTAAGTACTCTGAAATATTCCCCAGGCATTCTCCTAAACCAAGGCCAACTCAGCATGGGAAAGGTTTATCAGAAACTTATCCCAACACAGAGGAAAGGAAATGTCTCATCCTGGCTCCCTTTAGCCTTCTTGTCTCACAGAAGGGGTGAGAAAGCTAAGAAACACTTGAAAAGATCACAGTCCAGGGGCACAAGCCCACTAAAGTACAAAGACGTCAATTGTGATATTTTATAACACTTCCTCTCCCCACCTTTCCACACCAACATGGTGCCCAGGTGGCACTAGTGGTAAGGAATCTACGTGCCAATGCAGGAGACATAAGAGACTTGGGTTCAATCCCTGGGTTGGAAAGATCTACTGGAGGAGGGCATGGCAGCCCACTCCAGTATTCTTGCGTGGAGAATCCCATGGACAGAGGAGCCTGGCGGGCTACCATCTATAGGGTCACAAAGTGTCAGATACAACTGAAGTGACTGAGGATGCTTGGAGCTAAATAAATTGTAACATGCAAATGAAAGTTCTTAGGGAAGCACTAAAATGTAGTAGAGATGTTAGATGTTTAGCACTATGAACCGAATACATTTATTGTAGTCCCGGCTCCTTTGTATTAATAGTAAACAACTGTGATTATAATATTTCCTTTGAACTATAAAGTCAATACATCTCAGAATTTGAAAACATAGATAAAATATCCATTACTCCTCCACATTGATAAAACACTTTAAAAAATATTCATTTTTATTTACTTAACATGCTGGGTCTTAGTTGTGGCATTCAGGATTGGCATGTGGGATCCAGTTCCCCAACCAGGGGTCGAACTTGGGCCCTCTGTACTGGTAGGGAGGAATCTTAGCCACTAGACCATCAGGTAGTTCCCTACAAAGCACTTTTAAAACACGTTTAAAAAGTCTCTTCCTCATCATTCAAATCTGGGCCAGATGAATTTATGTAAAATGACACCAACATGCAAGAGAAAGGAACTGTGTTTCTTTAATTCAAGTGTTCTGATGGGCAGCCTCAGTTTCTTTATGCTGAAGATCAGAAGACAAGAAAAAGAGAAGTAGAACACCCTTGATAGTTTCCTCAAGGAAAGCAGAAATTACAGGATTTTCCCAATGTAGCTCTTTTCAGCAGAAAATGAGTTTCTTCAAAGATGTTTGTAAAAGCATACATCAGGATATATGGATATCCAGATCCTCTGATATTCACAGGCATCTTGTAAAGTGTTTCACAGTTTGGAATACTTCTTTTGCAAAACATATTTTCCCCTCAAAATGCCCCTGGGGGTGGTGCATGACATGAATATTTAGGAAACATTGCCAGGATGTGTGGTCCATGACAAGCAAGGAAGATGATTTTACATAGCAAAGGAGACCCTTGGGACTCTGACTGAGAAGGGATAGAATCACTGAAGTTCTTCCTAAGAAAAGCATTGAAGGCTAAAAAGAATCTGTTCTGGTGTCTTAGCATGCACTGCGTTCCTCTCCACTGCAGCAGACATGTCCATCTGTCCTGTCCAGCCCCCAGCTGGCCAGATTCCACATGTGTGCTTGAGGCAGAAAGGAGAAGGCTGGTTTTATTTGCACTGATGTACAGTGGCTTTATTCTTAGAATATTCTGGTCTCTAAAGGGCCATGTGAGGTTTAAAGCAATATTTTGTTGTTTTTCTGTCAATAAGTCATGTCCAGCTCTTTGCGACCCCATGAACTGCAGCACACCAGGCTTCCCTGTCCTTCACCATCTCCTGGAGTTTGCTCAAACTCATGTCCATTGAGTAGGTGATGCCATCTAACCATCTCATCCTCTGTCGTCCCTTTCTCCTCTTGCCCTCAATCTTTCCCAGCATCAGGGTCTTTTCCAATGAGTTGGTTCTTTGCATCAGGTGGCTAAAGTATTCAAATTACTCACTTGTTCAAATTAAGAAAAGATAGCTCCTCAAGAATCACGCTCAGTCTCCGCTCTGAGGTGACAACCTCCTCAGGGGTTCTTCGCTTTTATTTCTCTCTGTTATGTTAGAAAACCCTTTCCTCTGATCTCTTTTTCTCCGTGTTTTCACCAATAAAAATCTGTAGACAACCCTTTGTGCAGATCTGTTTTACAGCGCACTTTTCATACTTGGTCTCATTTCATCCTTGCAGCGTCATTTTATGAGTGAGCAAATGAGACTTCCAGATATTTGGTTGCTAGAAAATGGTGTCCAGGGGCTCACATGCACATGCTGTGATTGTGGAACCAGTTAGTCTTGATTATTGGACATGCTCACCAGCTCTTCTTCAGGCCTGCAGGAAGTCGTTTCTGTCCTCTGCCCTGTTCATCCCTTTTAAAGGGGGCAACTACACGAGCTTGTTTCTGCCACTGTTGGTAAACTAGGCAAAACCTGTCTGTTCTAGAGCTAATGAATGTTTCCTAAGGATTCCCTCCACTGTTATGCATCACCCTTCCCAGTCTGTAATACGATCACATTAAAATTCTAAAGGTTAAAGGGAAATAAAGTCATTTAAAGGGGAATTATCAAGGTCATTGTCTATTTTTTTCTTTTCATTCTAGTGAAAGAGTTATTAGAATTTGGTGTGTGGTATGTGTGTGTGATATATGAATGGTGTGTGCACACTGTGGTGTGTGTGTGTGTGATGTGTATGTATGTGGTATGTATATTTGATGTGTGTTTGGTGTGTGTGCACATTATGGGGTGTGTGTGTGTGTGTGTGGTATGTATATATGTATGCATGCATGTATGTATGTGGTGTGTGTATGTGATATGTGTTTGGTGTGTGTGTGCACATTATGGTGTGTGTGTGTGTGTGTGATGTGTATGTAGGAGGTATGTATATTTGATGTGTGTTTGGTGTGTGTGCACATTATGGGGTGTATGTGTGTCTGTGTGTGTGTGGCATGTATGTATGTATGTGGTATGTGTATGTGATGTGTGTTTGGTGTGTATGCACATTATGGGGGTGTGTGTGTGTGTGATATGTATGTATGTATGTATGTATGTGGTGTGTGTGTGTGATGTGTGGTGTGTGTGTGCACATTATGGGGTGTGTGTGTGTGTGTGTGTGTGGTGTGTATGCACACTGATGTGTGTGTATGTGTGTGTGAGCATGTGTGTACGGTGTACTCTGTGTGTGCACGTGTACTTGCTCTTCCCAAGTGAGGGCAGGAAGCTTTAAGAGAACAGCTCACACATATAGAAAACTGAGCAGAGTGCAGTGAGAGAGTGCTGGAGAATTTATTCAACGTTCCCTTCCTCAAATAAATAATGTGCAGGTTGTGTGTGTTTTCATCTTGCTCCAGAGTTAAAAATGATAGTTCAGATCCTCTTTTAATCACAAGTGGAAAATTTTTTCCTGCAAGTAACAAGGATGCATACAAATTAAATCAAGGATTGTGTAAATGAAAACATAACTTGTCTCTATCAGAAAAATATGTCAAATGTGCCACTAATCTTCAAATATTTCAAATAGAATAAACACACTCAATAAAAGCTACAGATTAAAGGAGTTAATTCCTGTACTATTAAATAGAAGAGACTGAGATTCTGAAATGGAGACCTGAAGAAAGAAGAAAAGGAAGATGAATTCAACTTTGAAATTTGCATAGGTTCCACGAGACCAGCATCTAACATGGCAGCAATAAACTCCATTTGGAAAAAATTACAGTAAGAAAGACTGGGGAATAAAAAATCTCAGGAAGACCAGCCAAATATTTTTGAGAACTTCAAGGCTAAAATTTGAGTTCTGGAAACACATTCTTACCCAATGTGAACCATAGTAGAAAATTCAAATTTGCTGCTTTAAAAGGTAACAAATGTTGCCCCTATATCCCTTTAGGGAAATGAAATTTTAAGTTCAAAATAATTTCTGGTTTTATATTTTTCAGTTTGTATAATTAATTCCCAAATGCCAAAATTCATTTTGCAATTGTGGAGATTAATTGCACCTCCACTTCCATGCCAGCCAACATACATGCATACACATCTTACTTAGGGTTTTCTGGGATGCTACAAGAAATTGAACTAAAGATTGAGATTCATTAAAAAAACGTCTACAAATTTATTCCATTCTGGTGGGCGTGTAATAGTGTCTCATTGTGTTCTTAATTTGTATTTCCTTGATAAACAATGACATTAGGCACGTTTCAGTATGTCTAATAGACTTTTGGATATACTCTTTTGACAAGTGGTTACTCTGTTCTTTTGCCCATGAAGAAATGGGTTGTCTTTTTCTTGTCTTATAGTTTTAGAATTGCTTTAAATATTTGGAATATGAGGCATTAGTCAGATGTAAGTACTGAAAATATTTTCTTCTAATCCATTTGTCCTTTCACTCTTTTTTATGGTATCTTTTGATTGGTGCAACTTAATTAATCCAATAGATCAAAATTTCTTTATGGTTAGTATTTTGAGTCACGTTTAATTTTTTGTTGTTTACACAAAGATCAAGATGATATTTTCTTGTCTTATTTTATAAAAATTTAATAGATTTCTTTTTTTCATTTAGTTGTGTTTCAGATTAATTTTCATACTAGGTTGTTATAGGAGGTAAGAGTTAAGGTTGTTTTCTGTTTGAATTAATTTTTATTGGAGTACAGTTGATTTACACTGTTGTGATAGTTTTTGCTGTATGCTAAGTGAATTAGTTGTACATATACATATATTTGGGCTTCCCAGGTGGCCTTGGTGACAACCCATCTGACAATGCAGAAGACATAAGAGACCTGGGTTTGATCCCTGGGTTGGTAAGATATCCTGAAGGAGGGCATGGCAACCCACTCATGTTGTTGCCTGGAGAATCTCAGGAGCAGAGGAGCCTGGTGGTCTATGGTCCACAGGGTCCCAAAGAGTCAGACATGACTGAAGCGTCTTAGCATGCATGCATGCATGCATATATCTATTCATTTTCAGATTTTTTTTCCCAGATAGGTCATTACAGAGTATTGAGTAGAGTTCCCTGTGCTATATACACTCAAAAAATTGTTCTAATATTGCTTTATGTAAAGTCATCTTTCAGAATAATTAAAATAAAAACATGTGATTTTATTCTTTATTTTTTCTCACAACACTGTTTGGTTATGTTGATTCCAGGTTCTGGCTTGCATCATTTTTCTCCTTCCTGAATGACTTATTTTAACATGTCTTGGAGGGCAGATTTACCAGCCAAGTATTCATTTGGTCTTTGTAGGCCTGAAAAAGTCTTCATTTTTCTTTCACTTAAAAAAAGGCATTGAACTTTATGATTATTAATTCAATATATTCATGGCACAAACTATTAATCATATATTAGGCAACAAACAAAATACCTTTACTTATAAAAAAGAATAATTGTACAGGCTACAATTTTTTTTAAACCAGAATTCAGTGAGACTGAAATGTGTTATCAATATATATATAAAAAATACACATAAGCATTTAAACATATATACATACATGATAGACACAGAATCCTAAATAATAAAAATAGCTTTTAATAATGAGACTGATAAACATCAAAATATGATAGAAACAAAGTTGCATTTAGAGGAAAGCTTTTACTTTTGTATAGAAGCAGTAGAGTAAATTTATTTCAGATGCAACTTGAGATTTAGAGAACTCAAAAATAAACCTAAGAATAACTGTTGAAATTAATTTAAATCATGAAAATGGAAAAATGTTTAGAAAAAATTAGAAAAACATATTAGTAAGGAAGTCTTTAATCACAAGTAAACTCTAGTTCAATTGACTCAATTGAAGGAAAAATATTTTATAGAGCATGAATCCAAATTTAGAGCTATTCCATGCACAGAGTAGTCAATGCTGCAACGATAGCCTCCACTCCTACTCTTCTTTGTATGCTGTATTTCATCAAGGTCATCTCTTCTTATGGGTACCAAATGGCTTTAACATTCCTAGGTGCCCCTCCCAGGCATGACCACATCTAGATATGTATCATCTGTGACTCTTTTGAAACATAAAATATCCTATCCTATCTTTCACTTTTAAAGGATAAATTGTGTAGGATTCTAAGTTGATTCTTTCTGTTGTTTAGTCACTAAGTCATATCTGATTCTTTTGGGAGTCCATGGACTATAACCATCAGGCTTCTCTGTCCATGGGATTTCCCAGGAAGAATACTGGAGTGCGTTGCCATTTTCTTCTCCAAGTTGATTCTTTACATCTTTCAAAAAATTTAGTATTTCACGTCACGCTCTTTTGCTTACATTGTTTCTGACTAGGAATCAGGACACTTCCTATTATTCTGTAATTCTTTTTTTAAAGTCTCATCCTCCTGCCTGGTTGTCCTGCTTTCTTTTTTTTTTTTTCCATTTATTTTTATTAGTTGGAGGCTAATTACTTAACAATATTGTAGTGGTTTTTGCCACACACTGACATGAATCAGCCATGGATTTACATGTGTATTCTGTAATTCTTAACCCTTGCTGTAGTTTTATTCTTTGGAAAAAAAAGCCTCACTCTTTGCTACAATGAGAAATTGCTCTAAGGATAAGTGAATTTTCCACTTCTGGTGATTTTTCCCTTTCTCTGGCTTTTTGGGAGATTTTCTCTTTCTACGGGTTTTCTGTCTTTTGAACCTGGTGTGCCTCGGTATGGTTTTCTTTTCCCTTTGTTTTTGAGGGATGGGTATTTATCCCATTTGGTGTCCTCTGAACTTCCTGGATCTGTAGTTTGGTGTTTGTTACTCATTTCAAAATTCTTTCCATTATATTTAAATGTTCCTTCTGCACATTTCTTTTTTTAATTGTAGAATAATTGCTTTACAGAATTTTGTTGTTTTCTGTCAAGCCTCAACATGAATCAGCCACAGGTATACATACATCCCCTCCCTTTTGAACCTCCCTCCCATCTCCTGCCCCATCCCACCCCTCTAGGTTGGTACAGAGCCCCTGTTTGAGATTCCTGATCCATACAGCAAATTCCCGTTGGCTACCTATTTTACATGTGGTAATGTAAGATTCCATTTTGATCTCTCCATACATCTCACCCTCTCCTCCCCTCTCCCCATGTCCATAAGTCTATTCTCTATGTCTGTTTCTCCATTGCTGCCCTGCAAATAAATTCTTCAGTACTACTCTTTTAGATTCCATATATATGCATTAGAATGCAATAGTTATCTTTCTCTTTCTGACTCACTCCACTCTGTATAATAGGTTCTAGGTTCATTCACCTCATCAGAACTGACTCAAATGTGTTCCTTTTTATGGCTGAGTAATATTCCATTGTGCATATGTACCACAACTTCTTTATTCATTCATCTGTTGATGGACATCTAGACTGCTTCCATGTTCTAGCTATTGTAAATAGTGCTTCAGTGAACAATGGGATACATGTGTCTTTTTCAGTTTTTGTTTCCTCAAGGTATATGCCTAGGAGTGGGATTGCTGGGTCATATGGTGGTTTTATTCCTAGTTTTTTAAAGAATCTCCATACCGTCTTCCATAGTGGCTGTATCAATTTACATTCTCACCAACAGTGAAATAGCATTCCCTTTTTTCCACACCCTCTCCAGTATTTGTTGTTTGTAGACTTTTTCATGATTGCCATTCTGACCGGTATGATGTGATATCTGATGGTAGTTTTGATCTGCATTTCTCTAATAATGAGCGATGTTGAGCATCTTTTCATGTGTTTGTTAGCCATCTGTGTGTCTTCTTTGGAGAAATGTCTGTTTAGGTCTTTTTCCCACTTTTTGATTGGGTTGTTTGTTTTTCTGACATCGAGTTGTATGAGCTGCTTGTGTATTTTGGAAATTAACCCTTTGTCAATTTGTATCAGTTACTATTATTTTCTCCCATTCTGAGGGTCGTCTTTTCACCTCGCTTATGGTTTCCTTTGCTGTGCAAAATCTTTTAAGTTTGATCAGGTCCCACTTGTTTACTTTTGTTATTATTTCTGTTACACTAGGAGGCAGGTCATAGAGGATCTTGCTTTGATTTATGTCACTGAGTGTTCTGCCAATGTTTTCCTCTGATACTTTTATAGTTTCTGGTCTTACATTTAGGTCTTTAATCCATTTTCAGTTTATCTTTGTGTATGGTGTTAGGAAGTGTTCTAATTTCATTCTTTCACATGTAGCTGTCCAGTTTTCCCAGTACCATTTATTGAAGAGGCTGTCTTTGCCCCATTATATATTCTTGCCTCCTTTGTCAAAAATAAGGTACCCATAAGTGCATGGGTTTATTTCTGGGCTTTCTATCTTGTTCCATTGGTCTATAGCTCTGTTTTTGTGCCAGTACCATACTGTCTTGATGACTGTAGCTTGGTAGTATAATCTGAAGTCAGGAAGGTTGATTCCTCCAGGTCCATTCTTCTTTCTCAAGACTGTTTTGGCTATTTGGGGTCTTTTGTGTTTCCATATAAATTGTGAATTTTTTTGTTTTGTTCTGTGAAAAATGCTGTTGGTAATTTGACAGGGATCACATTGAATCTGTGATTGTGTTTGGTAGTATAGGCATTTTCACAATATCGATCCTTCCTACCCAGGAACATGAAATATCTCTCCATCTGCTTATGTCGTCTTTGATTTCTTTCACTAGTGTCATAATTTTCTGTGTACAGTTCTTTTGTCTCCTTAGGTGAGTCTGTCTTAGACATTTAATTCTTTTTGTTGCAATGGTTAGTGGAATTGATTCCTTAATTTCTCTTTCTGATTTTTCATTGTTGGTATATAGAAGTGTGAGTGATTTCTGTGCATTGATTTTGTATCCTGCAACTTTGCTAAATTCACAGATTAGCTCTAGTAATCTTCTGATGCAATCTTTAGGGTTTTCTATGTACAATATCATGTCATCTGCAAACAGTGATGCACATTTCTTGTTTTCTTTTTCTGGTGTATCGATTGAACATATACTACACCTTTCAAATTGTCCCACCATTTGGGGATGTTCTGCTTCTTCCTCCCACTCCCCCCAAATATTTTTCTCTCTGTATTTCAGTTTAAGAACCTTTTATTTACCTGTCTTCAAGTTCACTAGTACCTTTGCTATGTAGCACCAATGAATGAGCCCATCAAAATGGCCTTAATATATCTTATGGTGTTCTGAAGTTCTAATTTTTCTTTTGATTCTTTCTTAGCGTTTCCAACTCTGCTCACATTGCTAATCTTTTCTTACTTGTCTGCCATTTCTCTCAGAGACATTAACATAGGAGTCATAGTTATTTTAAATTCGTGGTCTGACAATTCCAACATTTATGTCATATATAGTTATTCTGTGGTATCCATTGTGTACTAAAGTTTTTCTTTGCTATCCAAAAGGCTCCACATATATCAGAATCTCTGGGTGCTCAGTTTCTTATATATTGGGTTGGCCAAAAGTTCATTTGGGTTGTTAGTAAGATGTTATGGAAAAAATTCAAATGGAATTTTTGGCCAACCCTAGAGAATGGTATAATACAGTAAATAGAATTGGTCCTTTATATTTAGGGGTTTGGAATCCACAGATTCAGAGGGTCAACTATACACCTCTGGTTCTGATGCTTGCTTTGTCTTTTCAGGTTTTGCTTTTTCATGCTTTTTTGTATGCTTTGCAATTTTTTGTCGAAGGCTGGATGTTCCCAGCTAACAGGAACTATAGTAAATAGGACTATGATACTGGGTTTTGTGTTCATCTGACCAGAAGTTAGATGATATTTGCTCTGGCTGCCAGGGCCAGAGGCTTCCTATTCCTTCTGTATCATTTGTTTTCTTCTCCCCTGTTGACTTTGGATACCTGTATCCCCACCACACACATAAAATCTGCATTCCACACCTCTTTTAACTGTAATCCATTGTTTTTCATACTAGAGCACTGGTGGTAATGAGGGGGAAAAGTGTAAGTCATTCAGTTATGTCCAACTCTTTGCAACCACTTAGACTGTAGCTTGCCAGGCTCCTCTGTCCATGGATTTCTCCAGGCAAGAATCAACTGGACTGAGTTACCATTCCCTTCTCCAGGGAATCCTCCAAACCCAGGGATCAAATCTGGGTCTCCTGCACTGCAGGTGGATTCTTACCATCTGAGCCAGCAGGGAAGCCCAGTGAAAAGGAAGGGGAAGCACTTTATAACCTTGTGATGAAATCTCAGTGAGTCATGTCTCTGGGCTAGGACCTTCACAAAAGTTTTTGCATTAGCTTAGCTTTTTTGTTGTTGTTCTTGCTTCCCACTCTCTTTCTTGTATGAAGCATTTCTGACCTACTTCTTTGGAGCTTTGACCCCTGATAAGAGCATTGTTTTCCCCATAGATGAGACTGGAAGTATGCATGAGACTTGATTGGATAGATTGGCCTTTATGCTGCTGGGATAAGGTTCTGGGAAGTTCTTCTGTACTGCAGAGTAGCCCTCTGCAATGACTGATGCTGAAGCTGAAGCTCCAGTACTTTGGCCACCTGATACGAAGAACTGACGCCTTAGAGAAGACCCTGATACTGGGAAAAATTGAAGGCAGGAGGAGAAGGGGACAACAGAGGACAAGATGACTGGATGGCATCACCAACTCAACAGACATGAATTTGAGCAAACTCCAGGTGATGGTGAAGGACAGGGAACCTGGTGTGCTGCAGCCCAGGGGGTCACAAAGAGTCAGACGTGACTGAGTGACGGAACAAGAGCAGCCTTTCCCCTGCCAGAGCTGGGAACACCTTCCTCAAATCCTCACCACAAGAACTACTTGTGATTTCTAGAAGCAAAGCCCATGAGCGTCTGGGGCCTCCTTCCGGAGTTGCTCATTCTTATGCTGGCTTACACTGAAGCCTCTAGCAATTTATTAAAATTCACATTTAAACTTCTTACCAGTTTAGGGCTCTGGTGGCTTCTGCCCCAGATAAGCAGATATTAACAATGATTCTCTGTATTTGGCTGTCTCTCCAAATTCTGTGGTGATGTTTTATCCTGTGACCTCAATTTTCTGAGGCATTCAAGTAAAGTTATTAATTTTTACTATGTTCATATTTTTCTCATTTTACCTATAGGGTGATGACTTCCAAGCTCTTTACATGTGAGAGTTGAAATCAAACACCTCTAATTTTTAAATAACCTTTCTTTGGTTATTGGTCAAAATAGATGTTTAATGATATTTTTATTATCTCCCAAGACTTTGCATATAAATAAATCAAATGGTCTAGATAAAATCTTTCATCAGTGAGTGTCTCCTCTCTCTTGTGGTCATATAGGATGAGGGGCTGATCACTTCCATCCACCTGAGATTATCTTGGTCTGCATGGGTGCTCAGTCGTGTCTGACTCTTTGTGACCCCAGGGAACCCACCAGGCTCCTCTGTCCATGGTGTTTCCCAGGAAAGAATACTGGAGAGGGCTGCTGTTTCCTCCTCCAGGAGATCTTCCCAACTTAGGAATCAACCTGAGTCTCTTTTGTCTCCTACATTGGGAGGTGGGTTCTTTACCACTAAGCCACCAAGGAAGCCTGTCTTGGTCTCTGAATTTCAATTTTAGCAAGATTTGTTTTGCATCTGGTAAGTCCCTGTTTTTTAGTGTTTCTCCTAGATTTTTGCTTTGTCTCCTCATGCCGGAATGTTCTGTTCTTCAGAGAGTGAGTTTACCTCTTCAGTATTTCACTTTAGGTGAAGTCACTCAGTTGTGTCCGACTTTTTGCAACCCCATGGACTATAGCCTACCAGGCTCCTCTGTCCATGGAATTTTCCAGGTGAGAGTACTGGAGTGGATTGCCATTTCCTTCTTCAGGAGATCTTCCAGAGCCAGGGATCAAACCCAGGTCTCCCGCATTGCAGGCAGGCACTTTACTGTCTAAGCCACCAGGGAAGCCCTATTTAACTTTATACAAGGTCAAAAATCTACCTAATGTTTTGACCTATCATTGGGGCTTCCAAGGTGGTGCTAGCAGCAAAGAGCCCACCTGCCAATGCAAGAGGTTTACGAGATGCCGGTTCAACCCCTGGGTTAGGAATATCCCCTAGAGGAGGGCATGGCAACCCACTCCAGTATTCTTGCCTGGAGAATTCCATGAACAGAGGAGACTGGTGGGCTACGTCCATGGAGCCACAAAGAGTCAGACATGACTGAAATGGCTTAGCCTGCACACACATATTTTTGCAGGCCTCCTCCATCTCATGGGACATTGTCTCCTAAGAGAGCCACAGGGAGAATTCACTCTGCTTTAATGCCAAGCTGCCTCATCAGGTATGCTTTTCCTAGATGTGTAACTGGAAACTCTCTGTTTTCTCAGCTCTGGATGCCTTGCCCTTCAGAGTTTTTGAGCATAACCCTCCCCTTGCTCCAAGTTGAAACATGGTTAATGCTTTGAGAGAGATACTAGATTTGTGTTAGTTCCAAAGTTTCCCTTCCTTGGACTTCTCTGGGGGTTCAATGGTTAAGAACCTGACTGCCCATGAAGAGAATGGATTTGATCCCTGATCAGGACGATCCCACAGGATCAGCTAAGCCTGTGTGGCACAACTACTGAGCCTGAGTTCGAGAGCCTGGGAGCTGCAACTGCTGAAGCTTGTGTGCCTAGAGCCCATGCTCTGCAACAAGGGAAGCCACTGCAGGAGAAGCCCATGCACAGCAAATAGAGAGTAGCCCCTGCTCGCCACAACTAGAGAAAGCCCGAGGGTGACAACCGAGACCCAGCACAGCCAGAAATAGACAAATAAAGGATTTTTTTTTAAAGCTTCTCCTTCTAATGGGTCTTGGTCTCTGAAGCATATACTCAACTTACATGAAGTTGAAGGCTGTCTTCGTGCCTAGGTTCTCCAGTTTCCAGCAGAGTTCAGCGAATGTCTCATGGGGAAGATGTTCTTGTTTGGAATTTCTGCTATATTCAAATCCATCATTCCTTCCCCAAGTGACTGCCTAAAGTCTACCAGTAACATCCCTCAATTTGGGCCAAGCCTGATCCTCAACTCATGTCCAGAACTGGTAATTATGCCAAGAGATGGTAGAGCCAGTAATAACCATCTTATCTAGGAGGAACTCTGCCCCTGGTGGGACTTTTACTTCTTCTAGTCTTCAGTACTTCCTCAGATCAGTTCAGTTCAGTTTCTCAGTCGTGTCCGACTCTTTGCGACCCCATGGACTGCAGGACACCAGACCTCCCTGTCCATCACCAACTCCTGGAGTCCACCCAAACTCATGTCCACTGAGTTGGTGATGCCATCCAATCATCTCATCCTCTGTTGTCCCCTTCTCCTCCTCCCTCAATCTTTCTCAGCATCAGGGTCTTTTCAAATGAGTCAGCACTTCGAATCAGGTGGCCAAAGTATTGGGGTTTCAACTACAACATCAGTCCTTCCAATGAATATTCAGGACTGAAGTCCTTTAGGATGGACTGGTTAGATCTCCTTGCAGTCCAAGGGACTCTCAAGAGTCTTCTCCAAAACCACAGTTCAAAAGCATCAATTCTTCGGCACTCAGCTTTCTTTATAGTCTAACTCTCACATCCATACATGACTACTGGAAAAACCATAACCTTGACTAGATGGACCTTTGTTGGCAATGTCTCTACTTTTTAATATGCTGTCTATGTTGGTCATAACTTTTCTTCCAAGAAGTAAGTGTCTTTTAATTTCATGGTTGCAGTCACCATCTGCAGTGATTTTGGAGCCCAGAAAAATAAAGTCAGCCACTGTTTCCACTGTGTCCCTATCTTTTTGCCATGAAGTAATGGAACCAGATGCCATGATCTTAGTTTCCCGAATGTTGATCTTTAAGCCAACTTTTTCACTCTCCTCTTTCATTTTCATCTAGAGGCTTTTTAGTTCTTCTTCAGTTTCTGCCGTAAGGGTGGTGTCACCTGCTTTTCTGAGCTTATTGATATTTCTCCCGGCAATCTTGATTCCAGCTTGTGCTTCATCCAGCCGATTTTTCTCATGATGTACTCTGCATATAAGTTAAATAAGCAGGGTAACAATATACAGACTTGATGGACTCTTTTCCTGATTTGGAACCAGTCTGTCCAGTTCTAACTGTTGCTTCCTGACCTGCATACAGATTTCTCAAAGGCAGGTCAAGTGGTCTGGCATTCCCATCTCTTTCAGAATTTTCCACAGTTTATTGTGATCCACACAGTCAAAGGGTTTGGCCTAGTCAATAAAGCAGAAATAGATGTTTTTCCAGAATTCTCTTGCTTTTTCGATGATCCAGTGGATATTGGCAATTTGATCTCTGGTTCCTCTGCCTTTTCTAAGACCAGCTTGAACATCTGCAAGTTCACGGTTCACATATTGCTGAAGCCTGGCTTGGGGAATTTTGAGCAACTTTACTAGCCTGTGAGATGAGTACAATTGTGCAGTAGTTTGAGCGTTCTTTGGCATTGCCTTTCTTTGGGATGGAATGAAAACTGACATTTTCCAGTCCTGTGGTCACTGCTGAGTTTTCCAAATTTGCTGACATATTGAGTGTAGCACTTTCACAGCATCGTCTTTTAGGATTTGAAATAGCTCAGCTGGAATTCCATCACCTCTACTAGCTTTGTTCATAGTGATGCTTCCTAAGGCCCACTTGATTTCACATTCCAGGATGTCTGGCTCTAGGTGAGTGATCACACCATCATGATTATTTGGGTTGTGAAG
This sequence comes from Cervus canadensis, assembly GCF_019320065.1. Classification (NCBI taxonomy): domain Eukaryota; kingdom Metazoa; phylum Chordata; class Mammalia; order Artiodactyla; family Cervidae; genus Cervus; species Cervus canadensis. The sequence continues at coordinate 18,687,263 of NC_057392.1, read as the reverse complement.
ATCTTTTTTGTACAGTTCTGTGTATTCTTGCTACCTCTTCTAAATATCTTCTGCTTCTGTTAGGTCCATACCATTTCTGTCTTTTATTGCTTAGCTCACTGATCCCTTAAAAATATGAGCTGGAAAACTTATCTAGCTTTAAAAAATTGTTGTATTGTTAGTATAGTTCCATCATGTCTTACTATATTTACCTAGAATCAGAAGCCATAGAACGTCACTTTTAACAAGAACAATTAGAGGTCTTTTATTTTGCCTTTGCCTGTGATGTATCATCTCTAGTAGCAGATCTCAGAAAAGCTGACGAATCCTCAGCTAATGGCTCATCAAGTTAGCAGGGGATATGCAACCATCCCACATGTTTAGTGTTGGATTGTCAAAAAAAGAGGAATCTAATATTTGTGTTTCAAACTTTGAAAAGTTTAATAAACATCCACATAGCTATGGTTGTTATGGGCATTTAAGGAGACACAGTAGAGGGGAATTCAGCATCCATAAAGAGGAGCAGGAAACACAACAGAAAAAATTGCACAATATAACATGGAACAGAAAAAACTGGGGTATCCTGTAGGGTGCTTTAATTAGAGCCCAGAAAATTGCAATTTCTTTAGAAACAACACAGAGAACGGAAAGCATCCAGAGTAGATTCACTAAGGGCCACTTAGAGATATGCCAAAAATATTATACTGGAAATGGTAAACAGGGGAGAGAAACTAAAAAAATAAAAGGAAAGAAGAAAAATTTACTTCAAAGAAAAAACCCTCAAAATATCTCAACATTCTATAATGCCAATTAGGTTAGCATGCTGCAGAAAACCCAAAAAACCATCACATTAATTTCTCAACATTTTTGGCAAGGATGTGAATTGTCAGGTACTTGTGAAAAGAGAAACAGTCTGTGTGGATTCAGCTTGGTTGGATGACAAGATAGATAGTGAGGGAGGGGATGGGGAAGGATGGTAGGAGTCTTTGACTGCAAACAGAACTTTGTGCATTTTGGGTTGAAATGACTGCCTCTTCAAAATATGGAGGTGTGTTATACACATGCATTTGTGGTGTGTGTGTGTGTGTGTGCACTAAGGCAAAGACTGAAGAACTGTGTGACACTAAGTGTTACTTGTAGATACAGAAACTGTCTTTCCAAACACAAATGAGAATAGATCATCTGACATAGGTGTTTGTATATTAAGGGGTCCCAAGGGACAGAGTGTCTGAAGTCAACAATGTCCTGGAAAATTCGAGGCATGGGGGCTGCCATGTTGGAACAGTACAGAGAAAGTGGATTCTGAAATCAGAAGTGAAAGTGTTAGTTGCTCAGTTGTGTCTGACTCTTTGCAACCCCATGGACTGTAGCCACCCCCCTCCCCACCACCCAAACCGGCCGCCCACATGCCCAGGCTCCTCTGCCCATGGGATTCTCCATGCAAGAATGCTGGAGTGGGTAGACATTCCTTTCTTCAGGGGATCTTCCTGACCCAGGGATTGAACCTGGGTCTCTTGCATTGACAGGTACATTCTTTACCATCTGAGCCACCAGGGAAACCCTTGTGGGTTCATATGCTGATACCACACTTAACTGATGGGTGAACATGAGGAAGTCCTTAACCCTTCTGAGGTGTAGTCTCCTTGTGTGTAGAGTGAGGATAACATCCACTTCACTTGTCTACAAAACAGAAACAGGCTCATAGGCATAGAGAATAGACTAGTGGCCAACTGGGAGGGCACCAGGGAGGAAAGGACAGGGAGTGAGGAATTAGCTGATGTGAACTATTATATATAAGATGGATAAACAATAAGGTCCTACTGTATAGCCCAAGGAATTGTATTCAATATCCTGTGATAAACTGTAATGGAAAATAATATTAAAAAATGTATATGTGTGTATAACTGAGTTACTTTGTTATACAGCAGAGATTGGCACAACCTTGTAAATCAACTATACTTCAATGAAAAAAATTAAATAAAAAAAGAATTTATGATGTCTTGGTACAGTGGCAAATAATCTACCTGCAGGAGATACAGAAGATGCAGGTTCAATTTCTGGGTCAGGAAGATCCCCTGGAGTAGAAAAGGGCAACTCACTCCAGTACTCTTGCCTGGAACATTCCATGGACAGAGGAGCCTGGCGAGCTACAGTCCATGGGGTTTTAAAGAGTCGGATGTGACTGAGTAACTGAACACACACACACACAAGTTAAAGAGATATCTAATAATTTTTTTAAAGAAAAAAAGTAAGGAAAAAAGTGTAAAAATGTAACATGCAAAGAGAGGCAAAACAAATAACAAATGACTACAATGGGAATAAGAAGAAAACAAAGCAGCGGTCATAGTGGGCCACTAGACACACATTGTCATTTAAGGGCTTGCTGAGGAACAGATAGTAACAGGGGATGGGGAATGGGGAGATGCAGCAATTCCAATTTGTGCAATAAGGTTAAATAACTCTCTTGGCAGAGTGGAATGGGGGTGGGCAGTGAAGGTCAGGAGGAAAAGACATTAGCTCAGAACCCAGTGCTTCCAGGAAGTGAGAAACGTGGCTACTTCCTCCTTGACAAGGGGTCACTGTGCAGAGAGGTTTAGAATGTAACTCACATTTGCTGCTATGGTTGGAAGGCTTCTTCCTCCTTCATTTTTTAGCCTTTGGCCCCGGCATGATTTGGCTTGCTGAGTATCTAACCTCTTAATTCAATTTACCTGATGAAGGAGACATTTTCTGGTTAGTCAAACAGTGGATGAGGACAGAATTGGGAAGCACATAGGCAAGATGGAACAAAACTACTTCTCCTGAGGTCAGAAAAGAATTCCAAGGAGAATCCAAAAGAAATTAGTGTGGATGAGGGAAGGACAGACCAGACTGTCTGGAGTAGAAGGTTCTGGGTGTGACGTGCACAAATATTAAGTTAAGGGCTTCGGGTTCTGCCCAGGGATGAAAAAGTGAGGAGTCAGTGTGATCCTGGGTTTCCTGCCACCGAAGGTTATAGTGCAACAAAAGTTTATAATGCAGCATTTTAATTCACTGTTTCTGAAGTGGTTGGACTTTATTCCCCTCATCCCGGTATCATTCTGTAAGTCAAAGTGATGGTTTTGTTGTTGTTTAGTCACTCAGTCTTGTCTGACTGTTTTGCAACCCCATGGACTGTAGCCAGCCAGTTTCCTCTGTCCGTAGGATTTCCCAGGCAAGAGTACTGGAGTGGGCTGTCGTTTCCTTCTCCAGAGGATCTTCCTGACCTGCGTCTCCTGAATTGGCAGACAGATTCTTTACCACTGAGTCACCAGAAAAGCCCTATGGGTCTGTATGGTCAAAGTCATGGTTTTTCATGTATAGATGTGAGAGTTAGTCCATGAGGAAGGCTGAGCACCAAAGAATTCATGCTTTTGAACTGTGGTGCTGGAGAAGACTTTTAAGAGTCCCTTTGACTGCCAGGAGATCAAACTAGTCAATCCTAAAGGAAATCAACCCTGATTCTTCATTGGAAGGACTGATGCTGAAGCTAAAGCTCCAATCTTTTGGCCACCTGATGCAAAGAGCCGACTCATTGGAAAAGACTCTAACACTGGGAAATACTGAAGGCAGGAGGAGAAGGGGGTGACAAGGGATGAGATGATTAGAAAGCATCACCAAGTAGCTCACTGGACAAGAATGTGAGCAACCTCAGGGAGACAGTGGAGGACAGAGCAGCCTCGCACAGCTACAGTCCATGGGGTCTCAAAGAGCTGGACATGAGTTAGCAACTCAGCAACAACAACATAACACGATGAATGATGAGATACGATTTCCTCCCCTGAGAGCACTATTGCAGGATAACCTGCTACAGAGAAATGCAGAGGGCTACCCTGCAGTTCACTTTTTTCTCCTTAGCATTTCCCTCAATGGTGAATAATCAGAATTGCTGCAAGGTGATGGTAACAGCCTCTCCTCTGAACAGGTGCAGGGAAGCCATGCAGGGGAGAAACACTGAGTCTTCTCTATTTTATTCTCTCCTGCAGTGGACAGATCCCAAGGTGATCCCCTGTGATCCCTATCTCCTGGAGTTCATGTCTTTGTGAAATCCATTCCTGTTGAGTTTGGTCAGGATCTATGACTTGCTCTTTATCAGAAGTACATGGTTCCTATTGTTGATTCATGTTAAGGTTTGACAGAAAATAGAAAAATTCTATAAAGCAATTATTTTTCAATAAAAAAATTAATTTTTAAAAAAACTACGTGAAATGCTAAAAAAAAAAATAAATAAAGAAGTACATGGTAAAGGCGGTAAGATCTCTCTCCTGTGATTACATTGTATCAGACTTTGACTAGTGACTGACCCTCACTCTCCTGCAGGTCATTTTAGAGAAACAATATGCCATGTTGTGCACAGGTTAGGAGAAGGGCTCCTTGGTGGGAATCTGTGAGCACCTGTAGGAGCTGTGGACAGCCTTCAGCCTACAGTCATCAGGAATTCTGTGGAAGCTTCAAAGTGAATTCCTCCTCAGTCTAGCTTCCATATGAGAACACAGCCCAGCTGACAGCTTGATGACAGCCTTGTGAGATCTCTGAGCAGGGAACTCAGGTAAGTTGTGCTGGGAAATCCTGACCAACAGAAACTGAGATAATGAATGGGTATTGTTTTAAGCCACTACGTGTTAACTTGTTAGGCAACCTAGAAAACCATCACACCTCCCCAGGCCATATTGTGCTTGAGGGTTTTGACACCTTTGAGGTGAGAACCCTTGAAACCTTGGATGATGGTACCCAGCTCTGCATCTTTCAGGCTGTCTACAGTGACAGGGAAGAGTGGCCACTATCCATGATGGTATGACCTTCTTCTGAAACATATCTTTAATCTTGAAACACAGCTACAATCAACGCAGATACAGTAGACAAAGCTTAATGAACAGAGGATGAGATGGTGGATAGTCTCACTGACTCAATGGACTCGAGTTTGAGCAAACTCTGGGAGATACTGTAGAACAGGGAAGCCTGGGGTGCTGTAGTCCTTGGGGTTGCGGAGTCGGACACGACTCAGTGACTGAACAATGAACACAGTGCTTCCTTTCTGCATGGATTCACCTGTTTTCTGATCCTCCTGTTGTTGTCAGATCCTGGTTTAGGACACTCAGCAGAAATATAAAGGGTGAAGACAAGAAACTGCCCAAACTCTGGAATCCAGTGGAGGAGAGGAGTATTTAGATTAATAACCTCAATTTAAGGCACATCTGTGGTCTACAAATGAAACAAATTGAAGAAAACATGAGATGCTTTTGTATTCATTCCTCTCTAAGCATCTTCTTGATGGTTTTGACATCACTTTCTACGGGACCAGACTTCTGGCCCTTCCCTACCCACATGCCCTCTCTTGAACTGACTTCTCTGACCATTCCCCAATGTTCTAAAATAAGAGTAGTAAATGGATCTCATTTCATATGCCAAAGCTGGCTGTCTTTTACGGCATTCTCAAACTCTGTGCATTTCTGTTTTCTAAATGTTTTGATACCCAGTGGTGCTCATTCTGCAAAATTTTGTGTTCAATTAATCTAGGTGTCTGTGGCATCTCTATCCTTTTCCTGTCACAGTGGTCTTCCTTTTCCATTCAGGAATCTGATGGCTTCTTCTCTATCAAATGCTGAACTCAAGAAAAGCATCTGCATGCCAGCCATTTGTCTCATGTGCTCTTTCAGGTCGACCTACATGTCTGTGATACTGTTCCCAGGAGTATTGGTAGATGAAGTCTCATCACTGTAGATTGAAAGACCTGGTTACCATTTACATGGGTAACTTATGGGAATGTCTAGGAAGACCTCTTCAGGCTAGAAAGAAATACTCCAATTTGCTGATTGCCTAGTCACTGAGTTGACTCTTTGCAACCCCATGGACTGTAGCCCGTGAGGCTCCTCAGTCCATGGGATTCTCCAGGCAAGAACAATGGATTGGGTTGCCATTTCCTTCTCCATCAATTTGCTGATTGCATAAGACCAACTCCTCTAGTCTCACCCATGACTACTACGTGAAAACACACTTATCCTGTCACTTGTGCATGTAAAACAGTGGTTCTCAACCAGAGCAATTTTGCCCCCTACTGGGAATTTGACAAAATTTTTTGTTGTCACAACTTAGGAGTGGGATTCTTTCTATTGGCATCTGTTCTACAATAAACAAAACACCCCCCACAACAAAGAATTATCCAGCCCCAATTGTTAGCCATGGAATTAAAAGGCATTTGCTCCTTGGAAGGAAAACTGTGACAAATCTAGACAGCATATTAAAAAGCAGAGACATCACTTTGCTGACAAAAGTCTGCATAGTCAAAGCAATGGTTTCCTAGTAGTCATGTAAGGATGTGAGAGCTGAAACATAAAGTTGGCTGGGCACTGACAAATTGGTGCTTTTGAATTGTGGCGTTGGAGAAGACTCTTGAGAGTACCTGGGACAGCAAAGAGATCAAGCCAGTCAATCCTAAAGGAAAACAGTCCTGAAGATGCATTGGAAAGACTGATGCTGGAGCTGAATCTCCAATGCTTCGGCCACCTGATGCAAAAAGCCAACTCAATGGAAAAGACCCTGATGCAGGGAAAGATTGAAGGCAAAAGTAGAAAGAGGCAGCAGAGGATGAGATGGTTAGATAGCATCACCTAGTCAATGGACACGAATTTGAGCAAATTACGGGACTTACGGTGGACAGGGCCTGGACTGGTGTGCTACAGTCCATGGGGTTGCAAACAGTTAGATATGACTGAGTGGCTGAACAATAAGAACAACAACAATTGTTAGCAGTGCTGAGGTTGAGAATCTCTGATTTAACAGACTCACATTCAACTCCATATATTTGGCAAAGAAATACGCAATGATAACAAAAATTGATAAAGCGAGAATTCCCTCCATATACCCCATTCTTTTCCTTCAGGCCAGCGAAGCTCAAAGAGAAATAAAGTATGCTATTTTTCCTTTTGAATTGTTGTTAGGTTTTCATATTCATTTTTATTAACTTTATCCTGAATATGCACACAAAGTTCTCTGGATTAGTGACAGATGATCATTATTTCTGAAAGCAAAAAATGACCTCACCTCAATTCTTATCCCTGGGGTTTTGTGATGAGAACCAGGCCAAATGTCCTACACATACACATTTCTAAGTCTGTACATAAGTGAAGAGTGAGTTTTCTCTTCTCCTGTACAGGAGAAAGAGGCAGTTGCCTCCCTTTCTCTCCTAAAGAGGGGAGGGAAAAATCTTTGCTGCTTGCAGATGGGAGAGAAAGGGCTGTTGGTTCTCATTCTAACCTCTTGGAGTGTAAATGCATCCCTTCCAGGGTCAGGTGAGCCCTGGTGTCCAACTTTTATGACCTGGAGATGTTTCCAAGTTCCAAGGCTTCGTTTTCTCCTTGAAAGTTTCTCTCAAGTCTCTCTTCAGCTGTGAATTAACTTCCCAAGGCTCACTCTAAACCCAGGGTCCCCAACTTGCACACAAATTTATACAGAAAGCCCCAAAACTGCTTGTGCATGCTCAGTTATGTCTGACTCTCACCAGCGTCCTCTGTATGGAATTTTCCAGGCAAGAATACTAAAATGGTTGCCATTTCCACCTCCAGGGGATCTTCCTGACCCAGGGATGGAACCCACATCTCCTGAATTGCAGACAGATTCTTTACCACTGAGCCACCTGGGAAGCCCTCCTACCATCATACAGATGGTATATTTACAGTTTAGAAGGAGCCTGGTAGAGTTCAACATCCACACCCAAAAGATTATGTCGGGGTGGAAATCTGTTCCTACAGGTAGCTAGTGGTAGGTACACTTCTAAGTGCCCTTGGAATGAGTCTCAAGGGAGCTACCACTTGCACCTGAGAGACTGGCATCTGTGTGTTCCCATCAAGACAGCCCTGACCAGGGAGGGTATCTCCTTTCCTGGCTGCTTTATGCCTTTGCTGTACACACAGCCATTTGCTCTGTTCTTCCTGGCAGTCAAGGACAGTCGTAGCATGCTCTTTGCATTCAGAGATTACTGAAAGCAGTGTTAAAATTAAGGCAAAGTTTTTCTATGATTCCTTCCAACTGCACAATTTGGGGGTCAATGTGCTCTAAATTATTTCCAAGGGGGGAAAAATAGAGCTGTAAGTCACTGGTAAACCCCTAGAATAGAAGAGACTGAATAGCAGATATCAGGAAGCAGGTGTTTATAATTATTGAAATAAAGCTTGAAGGTGAAACATATTAAATGTATGACTCACACCCTGTTTCAGAGGTTTAAGTACACACTGGGGAGAATTGATGATAAGAAATCAGAAGCTGAGCTTGGATTCTGAGCTTGGATTCTCATCCACACTGAGCATCCCCAGTGAGAAGGGCCATTCAGTCTGAGACCATTTTTCAGGAGGTTGGTGACAAGCAGGTTGTCAGAGTCTAACATTAATGTCAAGTCCCCTAATGGCAGTAAATTGTAAAGATTAGCTACCAGCCACTCTATCCTGTGATTTTATCATGTGACAAGAAACTCATTCTGGATGTTTTAAAGCAATTGTTGCTGTTGTTCAGTTGCTAAGTCATGTCTGACTCCTCGCAACCCCATGGACTTCAGCACACCAGGCTCCTCTGTCCTCCACTTTCTCCCAAAGTTTGCTCAAATTCATGTCAGTTGAGTAGGCTATAGCATCTAATCATCTCATCCTCTGCTACCTCCTTCTCCTCCTGCCTTCAATCTTTCCCAGCATCAGGGTGTTTTCCAATGAGTTGGCTCTTTGCATCAGGTGGCCCAAGTATTGGAGCTTCAGCTTCAGCATCAGTCCTTCCAATGAATATTCAGGGTTGATTTCCTTTAGGATTGACTGTTTTGATTTCTTTGCCATCCAAGGGACTCTCAAGAGTCTTCTCCAACAACACAGTTTGAAAGCATCAATTTTTCTGCACTCAACCTTCTTTATGGTCCAACTCTCACATCTGTACATGAGTACTGGAAAAACCATGGTTTGACTATGTGGACTTTTGTTGACAAAATAATGTCTCTGCTTTATAATATAGTGTCTAGTTTTGTCATAGCTTTCCTTCCAAGGAGCAATTTAATTTAAAGCAATAAGCAGATATTTTCCGAGTGGGTTCCATTTGCCCTGAAGCACAGCCGTCATCCAAAGGAGTCCATTGAGTTTGTAATTGTCCTCTGACTACATGAGTTAATACAACCCAGTCCTAATTCCTGGGAGCTTCCAATCTGTAACAGGCAGAAAAACTACTGAAAGAAATTGATGCATCTGCCCTGGGATTTATTTTCAACCAGATAACTTTCATTGTTTTAGGATGGAGGGTGAGATGTATTCTCTGAAAACATGTAGGAGACTAATGTTTCTATTTCTCTAAGAGCAGCTCAGACATGGCCTAATCTGACATCACTGTTGGGTGAGATGCCCTCAAGATTCTTAGATTCCACCTGAGATAAACTTAGGGCACTTGGGACTCAGGCTGAGAAGATTGCCAAGGCAGACAGCCAAGGAAGCTCCTCTGTGAAATGGTCACTGGTCTTCTCTCAAAGTCCCCAGGGTAAAACGAAGCCATGTTTGCAACAGTTGAGTAAATGGTAGACTTGGGAAAAGTCTACAAAAGGGTGCACTGTCCTCTTTGGTCTCAGGAGAGACCACCTGCATGTAAATAAGCTTGAATGTCTTCAGCGACATCCTCTGAGCTCATTGACTGAATAATTAATCAGGGAGGGTTGACCAGATGGCTCTGGGGATGAGCCCATGGATAAGACAGATACAGTGTCTCTTTCATAGTGTTTATAATTCAATGGAGAAAAAAGAACCTGAAAGATGATGGCAGCCACAGTGGGCCATGTGCCTGTAAGGGAAGGGCTCAGCTGGCTTCAGGGTTCATGGACTGTCTTCCCAAGCAAGCACTGTCAGGGCAGAAATAGCAGGGTGGAGCAAGCTGGTCAAGCAGACAGTCTGCAGGACAGCTGCTGCTCAGGGACCCATTCGGCACAGTGAGGGACACAGAGCCATGAGGAGTCTTTCAGGTAAAATAGCTGAGGATTTATTCTTTTGTTCCCTACAGTCAGGGAAACCATGACACCCCTCCCACTGCAACCATGGAGACCGGTTTATGGGAGGCAGTGTTTGTTGTTGTTTTTTAATTTCTCCTTCTTCCCTCCCTGCCTCCCTTCCTCCTCTCCTTCCCTCCTTCTTTCTTCTCTTCCTCCTTCTCTTACTTCCTTCCTCCCTCTCCCCCTCCATCTTTCTCTTCCTTCCTCCCTCTCTCCTTCTTTCTTCCTCCCCTCCTCCCTCCTTGTCTCCTTTCCTTCCTCTCTTCCTTCCTCACTCCCTCCTCCTTCCCTCCCTCCATCTTTTTTCCTCCCTCCTTTTCTTCCTTTCTTCCCTCCCTCCCTTCTTTCATCTTTTTTTTTTTTTTTGTAGAAAACCTTACCCTAACCCATTCCCACCTGTCAGGAATCATCCCTCTGGCCTTTCAGCTTCTGCCCAGAACTGTTTGGCACTTGGACATCCTACAGGAGACTCAGAGGTGGGAAAGCAAAGAGACTGAACATTTGTTACCTAAGGAAGAGGCCAGCAGTCATGTGAGAGAGATTGATAGCTCCCACCAGAAACACACTCCAGTTGTACATGTATTTTGTGATATTTATCAGCTTTCAGAAAACTATTTTTATTATTAATCTTTGATGTCTCTTTGGCCCCTGTCTACTAATTCTTGTGCACTTTGTAAAGCCTGATGACTCAGCCCTTTCTGGCTCATAAACGATGAAATCTGGAACTGCTGAGCTGGTGTGGGAGCCACTGAGCTGGTGTCTAGGGAGGCAAATCTGCCCTTGTTACAAAATGGTGCCTGGATGGAAGAGTACAGTCTGGTTCTTTTTCCATTACATGCCCCTAACACAGGTTTACTGGGAAGAGAACATGAGGTAAGATGGCTCGGCTCCTCCTCTTTCTCTGAGACGCTGTGGTTTGTGAACATGGAGCCTGGCGGTCTCGGTACTCACCTGCAAACAAGGGAGGGGGACTTGCAGCCCTGGTAAGGACAGCAGGACGTCTCTGGAGGCGCTCATAGTGCAGAGGGTCAGGTGAAACTAGCTATGGCCCCATTTCACAATGACTCATTGATTAAGGGGTGAAAAATAGGTCAGATTTCCATTTCAAAGTAGAGTGGCTTGTAGAAATTCAATACTATGCAAATCAGAATTTTGTACGACAAAACAGTATCTTTCCATGTAAGTTTGGTTGGACAGTTGTGGTAATATAAATGCTATTAGCAAGTACAGTCTCTTAGCCGTGGGGTATGACTTAATGGTCCCAGATACACAAAATTTCAATCAGTCATTTAATGAGCTTTGCTTTTTTGCTTTTTTTTTTTTTTTTTTAAGAAAAGCAAATGTGGACCATTACTGCTATGGCCCTACATTCATGCTGGCATGCTTTGCAAGAAATCTCATTGCATTATTTATTTCAGAGTCAAAGTGCTTACTTCATAGAGAAGGTAAAATTTCACCTGTAGGAAAATTGGCACAATTTCCTATTTTAGCATCCTCAGTGCCAAGCATTAAAAAAGGCCCTTTCTGTTTGGGTAATTTTCCACAGCAGGAACTTTAAATTATTTACAGCTTCTCTTATCTGAAACCAGAGGAAACACGCCATTTTCCATGCCACGATTTATACTGTGAACTGTTTGTAGGAAAAAAAATGTGGGGAGCGGGGAGTAAATTACAGATGTGAGCAAGAATCAGAGATAGAACAAAGGATTGTCACAAAACCATGGTGTCTTTCTCTTGTGGAAGCTGAGGTGGGTCTAAGGGGCCCTGGGAGGGCAGGGAACATCAAGATGGCTAGAAATTGCCTTGTTTGGGGGAACTTCTGCAGTGGTTCCCAAGTAAGCAACAGTGAATGACCAAAAGCTGGAATGAAATGAGCAAAACCTGGGTGGGTAATTGGAGGCAGTGCTAGACAAAGGCCTTGATCCCTGGGTCAGGAAGATCCCCTGGAGTAGGAAATGTCAGCAATTCCATGAACAGAGGAGCCTAGTGGGCTACAGTCCATGGGGTCACAAAGAGTATGACATGACCAAGCATGAGTTCTAGCTAGCTAGACAGAGGCTAGGGCTGGTGGCTCAGGTTGTAGCAATAAGGCTTGGCTGTGTCTATGGGAAATACCAGCGAAGTATGCTGGTGGACAGAGCATCTGTGTTCCTGGAGAGGCCAGAGGCATTTTCCCTTCCTCCCTTCTCAGCCTTCAGCCTTCCTCAGCCTTCTTATCACACTCCCTTCCTACTGAATTGCGCTGTCCTGAAGGCATCCTCTGAATAGCGTTGCCAGATGTTCCTGGTCTTGGTCCCCTCCTCTGATTAAGAATTTCACATCTTGGGTTTGAACTGATCTCCTGTCAGTTTAATTAGTGAGGGTGAGTCCGTCCAGCCTGATTTTCTGGACCTGTATGGTCAGAGTCACACCTTACAACTGAGAAAGCAGACTCTCTGCAGCTCTCCTGTGCCCTCCTTCTGCTTCTATTAATTGGCTCAGTTCAACTAAACACAACAATAACAACAGGGTTTATACCGATTAAGCTGCATAATGATGAGTATCAGAAGCGTTGTCTCCCTTGATTCTTAGCTCAATGAAATGCATAGACTAATATGCATTTTGCAGCTAGAGAAATTGAAGCTCACACAGGTAGGCAGAGGTGTTGGCAGGATTCACACAAGACACCTGCCTGCAGAAAACAACTTCCCCACCTCAGAAACCACCTGTGATGCTGAGGATCAAGTGAGTCCTCCTCACTGGACCTCATCGTGTGTTTGATGTCATTCAGGAGGCTCTGCCTTACCATCCATTTAACCTATTATTACCAACTGTGATACTGTTGTTAAGAACAGAACATGCATTGTTGTGCTGTTCTCAGTCACGTCTGGCTCTGTGATCCCATGGACTGTAGCCTGCCAGGCTCCTCTGTCCATGGAATTTCCCAGGAAAGAATACCGGAGTGGGTGTCCATTTCCTCCTCCAGGGGATTTCTCGAGTCAGGGATCAAACCCACGTCTCCTGCATCTCCTGCTTTGGCAGGTGGATTCTTAACCACTGACCACTTGGGAAACCCAAACATTTATTGAGTATGCTATAATTTTCAGAATGGTTCCTCATCATGTTCTCTTTTGAACCTCACAACAGGTGCAGGACAAATGTTTTCACCTTCTTTTATGGGAGAATAGCATAATTCAGGAGTGAATGCTTAAGGTTACCTGCCAAATGAACAAAGGATGAAACAGAGCCCTCTGATCATGAGGCCTGAGCATGCTGCCCTCCCTCATGAGCCCACTATACCTCTCCTGTTTCCAATCACGACAGTCATTCATTAAATTTTGGCAACAATGAGTGTCAGGGTGTCAGGGCTTCAGGTGAGGGGACCACAATGATGTGCAGCCAGGGGGCAGAAGGGGTCATATTATCTTTTCATTTCTGTGAGATTCTACACCCCAACCAGGAGACATGCTAGGGCTCAGGGCAAGGAAGATTTGAGTCTTGAAAAAAGTTGTCCCTGAGAAGGCTGGGCACAATCTCCTAGCAACTGTGCTGGGGGAGAGCAGAGCGATTCTTTAGTCAGAGAAGGACTGATACAGAAGACCCATCCCATTAAGTCAAAGACAGTGTAGAGACTGGCAAATGGTGAGGAGAATCGAAAAGCAAAGGGGAGATGGGTGCCACGTGTTTGAGCAACAGGAGCTTCATTGTGATTGTCGTTGTGACAAGAGAGTCTTTGTCTAAATAACAGCTGTTTAGACATAGGGCGGAGTGAAGAAACAGATTGGGAGGCCTTGGGGGTCCTGCCAACAGTGAACTTTGGAGTCATCAGAATTCTACTGCATTACATACTGGAACTGTAATCTGGACCAAGGAGCTTATTCCTCTTTGCTCCAAGTTGTCCAACTGAAAAACAGGAATAATACTTCATTCATGACAATGTTCTAAAAATTAAATGTGATGACATACACAGACAGCCTCACAGATGATCCGGCACACACTGGAGCATCAGTCCATGCTATTTCCTGTCTTTCTTCCACACTATGAATGAGGACCATGGCTCCATCTCATGGGATAAATGACTTACTCCAAACCCAACAGCTGGCACATTCAAACATCCGCCTAGTAGTGATCAGTCCAGGCAAGGAGAAATATGTCTTTCCTTTGAGAAGCTTCTGATCTTCATTGGGTGGGGAGAAGCATATGCTAAAATAACTAAACCACATTCAGTCCACAGGGTCGCAAAGAGTCAGACATGACTGAGCGATTCACAGGTTCATATATAAACTGAATCACTTTGTTGTACACCTGAAAATAACACTGTTTTATAAATTAACTATACTTCAATAATCAAATGGTTTTTAAAAAGAACTCACCTTATTCTAGATAACTAATCAACAATAAACTACCATAAAAGCACTTTAAGAAAAAAGTGAGAAAAAAATGTCAGGTCAAGAGCACTCAGCAGAAGAAAGTTGTCATAGAACAGATCAACACTGAAGCTGAGCCCATTTTCAGCAAGATGAAGATACTGATAATATTAATTTAGTTATGAAATGTTGATATGAATTTAGTTATCAGTATCTAGCAATGTAGGGCTTCCCAGGTGGTGCTAGTGGTAAAGAACCCGCCTGCCAATGCAGGTAGTTCTAAGAGACTTGAGTTCGATCCCCGGGTTGGGAAGATCCTCTGGAAGAGGGCATAGCAACCCACTCTAGTATTCTTGCCTGGAGAATCCCACGGACAGAAGAGCCTGGCAGGCTACAGTCCATGGGGTCACAGAGAGTCAGATACAACTGAAGCAACTTAGTAGGCACATGTGCACATTAAGCAATGTAAAGTAAAATAAACAAACAAAAAAAAAATGAGACATATAAGAGCTCAGGAAAAGATAGCAAGAGGGTGAAACATGAAAGTGACACAGTGTGGAGAGTAAAGGGAACTTACGCTGTTTCCAGGGTTTACAGGTGTTACCAGCAGGAGAACTGGCTTGCTGGCGGAACACATCATCACAGTGGAAGCAGAACTGCCTCCAACCGCTATTTAAATTACATCAGAGCATAGATAAACAAGAAAATCTTACTTTTTAAAAAAACCGAAACAAACATAACTTTGTCATCAAAGGTAAAAAAAAAAGAAACAATAGTATGCAAAACAAAAACCATAGGCAAATCTCACTGAGTGACATTAAGCAACACATTGGAAAAAATAATACCATGAGAGTTCTATTTGCATAATACAAAATTCCTTCAATATTAGGAAATCTTTCAGTAATAATTCACCACATTAATAGAACAAAAGACAAAAGGTTTATAACCCTCTTCTTGGATGCTGAAAAGACAGTAAATAAATTCAATATCTAAATTATTAACAAGAAAAAATACACCTCCTCATCAGTCGGAAATATATCCAACTTAAGATATAACAGACAAATGCAATTTGTGATCTCTGATTATTTCTTTCCGCAAAAGCAATTTGGGGATCAATTGGACATATTTGAAAATGAATTAGCTATTATAATGATTAATTTTATTTTGGATAATGATTTGTGTCTATGTAGAGAAATCTTAAGTTTTTGACAATCCATGATTTTTGTAATTTATTTTTTTAATGAAAAAATTTAAAATATATCTTTATTTTTCTGGTTACACCACATGGCATGTGAGATCTTAGTTCCCAGACTAGGGATCAAACCCATACCCCTGACAGCAGAAGCATGGAGTCTTACCACTGGACTGCCAGAGAAGTTCCTGTAATTTACTTTACTCATTCAGATATAGATAGAAATAGATAATGTATGTGTATGTGTGTGAGGCAATTCAGATAGAATGCTAACAACTGTTGAATCTAGGTTCTTGCATTTATGATGTTTATTATACCATACTTTCTAAATTTCTGTATTTTTTAAAATTTTTTATGATAAAATATTTTTAAAATATTCGTCTCAATCCAAAAGGTTTTCAGTGCCTCACAGGGAAATGTTGGGAGCATTCCCATATAATCAGTAATAAGACAAAAGAATGTTAAATATCACCACTCATTTATTTTAATCTGAGGCTAACGGTCAGTGAAATTAGAAGGGAGAAAAAATAAGGATGGATCAAGTAACACTTTTATTATGGAAAAAATTGGAAAACCAAGAGGAAACAGTTGAAAAGTAATAAATAAAATAAAAGAATCCAGAAAATGTCAGAATAGAGCTGTTAATATTCAACTATCAATTGCTACTTTATAAACAACATAGAGAGGTTACAGTGGAAGAAAAAGACCATTTATGATATTAACATGGCATAATTGGGGATAAGCTTACAAAGAAATGGTGACCATCATGAAGAAGAAAATGCTAAAACATTGTGACAGAACAAGACAGACAGCGGAAAAACATACTCTGTGCTGAGACAGAACTCAGCTTTATAGAGTTGTCTATTCTCCGGTAAAGCGTCTGCCTACAATGCCGGAGGCCCGGGTTCGATCCCTGGGTCGGGAAGATCCCCTGGAGAAGAAAATGGCAACCCACTCCAGTATTCTTGCCTGGAAAATCCCATGGACTGAGGATCCTGGTAGGCTACAGTCCATGGGGTCTCAAAGAGTCGGACATGACTGAGCAACTTCACTTCACTTCACTTCATTCTCCCTTAGTTAATCTATACATTTAGTATCATCAGGAAAAAAACTTAGTAGCAATTTTTAGAAGGGAGGAATAAACAATCTTTCTGAAAAAGAACTTTTAAATAAAATTGCAATATTAAATCAATGTGATGTTCATATTAAAAAAGACAGATAATTGGAAAAGAACCTCATGCGTGCTTGCATGCTCAGTCATGTCCAACTATCTGCAACCCTCTGAACTGTAGCCCACCAGGCTCCTCTATCCAGGAGGGATTTCCCAGGCGAGAATACTAGACTGGGTTGCCATTTCCTCCTCCAGGGGATCTTCCCAACCGAGGGATTGAGCCTGTCTCCTGCCATCTCCTGCACTGTCAGGCAGATTCTTTACCACTGAGCCACCTGGGAAGCACAAAGAACCTCATATTCAGTGGCTCAGTCACGTCTGACTCTTTGTGACCCCAAGCACTGCAATACGCCAGGCCTCCTTGTCTTTCACCATCTTCCCAGAGTTTGCTCAAACTCATGTCCATTGAGTTGGTGATGTCATCCAGCAATCTCGTCTTCTGCCATCCCGTTCTCCTCCTGCCTTCAAACTTTCCCATCATCAGAGTCTTTTCCAGTGAGTCCACTCTACACATCAGGTGGCCAAAGTATTAGAGCTTAAACTTCAGTATCGGCCCTTCCAATGAATATTCAGGATTGATTTCCTGTAGGATTGACCTGTTTGATCTCCTTTCAGTTCAAGGGACTCTCAAGAGCCTTCTCCAACACCACAGCTCAAAGGCATCAGTTCTTCAGTGCTCAGCCTTCTTTACAGTCCAACTCTCATATCCATACATGGCTACTGGAAAAACAACAGCTTTGACTACATGCACCTTTGCCAGTAAAGTATCATCTCTGCTTTTTAACATGCTGTCTAGGGTTGTCATCGGTTTTCTTCCAAGGAGCAAGCATCTTTTTATTTCATGGCTGCAGTCAGCATCTGCAGTGATTTTGGAACCCAAGAAAATAAAATCTGCTACTGTTCCCAATTGTTTTCCCATCTACTTGCTATGAAGTGATAGGACTGGATGCCATGATCTTACTTTTTTGAATGTTGAGTTTTAAGCCAGCTTTTTCACTCTCCTTTTCCACTTTCATCAAGAGACTCGTCGGTTCACTTTGCTTTCTGCCGTAAGGGTGGTGTCATCTGCATATCTGAGGTTGTTGATATTTCTCCCAGCAATCTTGATTCCAGCTTGTGCTTCTTCCAGCCCAGCATTTCTCATGATGTACTCTGCATGTAAGTTAAATAAGCAGGGTGACAATATACAGCCTTGACATACTCCTTTTCCTATTTGGAACCAGTCTTTTGTTTCATGTCCAGTTTCACTGTTGCTTCCTGACCTGCATACAGGTTTCTCAAGAGGCAGATCAGGTGGTCTGGTATTCCCATTTCTTTACGAATTTTCCACAGTTTGTTGTGATCCACACATTTAAAGCATAGTCAATGAAGTAGAAGTAGATGTTTATCTGGAATTCTCTTGCTTTTCCTATGATCCAACAGATGTTGGCAGTTTGATCTCTGGTTCCTCTGCCTTTTCTAAATCCAGCTTGAACTTCTGGAAGTTCTCGATTCATACTTACATCAAATTAGATATAGAATTTAAAGATGATATTTTAAATTAGAGAGGAAAATGTTAATTAATAAGTAAGGACTATGGAAATAACTATATAGTTTTCAGAAAAATAATTTGTAGAAAGAAAATTTTAAGTTGCTCAACTGTAAACATACAAAAGGAAACAATGAAAACACCAAAAGAAAATGAAAATGAGGAACTTCTCTATAAGTATTACACATGATCTCGTTTGGTAAATATGACTACATAAAGCCCTGAGTTAGGAAACACTTAACAAACAAATTAAAAAACCAAATGGCAAACTTGAAAAAAATTTTGCAATTTTTATCATGATGAAAGTGCTAATTATTTTAACAAGCCAATGAAACCAATGAAAAAATGCCTACAATGAAATAGACACTGCATAAGGGATATATACAGAGAGTTTCCACCCTTCCTTCCAACACAAATATAAACTTCTGAACATGTGGAAATGTGTTCCTTCTCATTTAAGAATGCTGCAAATTGAAACTATATATCCCAATTCTGTCATTCATCAACCAAATTGACACAGATCTTCCAACTGTGGTTCTAGAGAAGACTCTTGAGAGTCCCTTGGAGAACGAGGAGGTCAAACCAGTCAATCGTAAGGGAAGTCAACCCTGAATTTACTCAGTTCTTTCAATGAACTGAGGCTGAAGTTCCAATCCTTTGGTCACCTGATGTGAAAAGCCGACTCATTGGAAAAGACCCTGATGCAGGGAAAGGTTGAGGGTAAGAGGAGAAGGGGGGCAGCAGAGGATGAGGTGGTTGGAGTTCGTCACAGACTCAATGGACATGAGTTTGAGCAAACTCCGGGAGATGGTGACGGACGTGGAAGCTTGGTGTGCTGCAATCCATGGGGTTGCAAAGAGTTGGACATGACTCAGCAACTGAAAAAGAACAACAAAAGCAATACCACTTGCTGGGGGAAAGTAGGAGGAAAGACACAGGCTCTCTTTTCTCTGGGAATTATTGCTTGGAACATCTTCTGAAGCAAATTTGGTAATATTGATGACAAATTTTAAATGTGTTTAATTATGTTTCCTATATATCAATACTACTACTTACTAATAATATATTAGTTATATATTAGTTATATTAGTTATATATTTATAATATTTACTTATAAAATAGAAATACAGTTTTCCTTTGACTCGGAAATTCCTCTTGTAGTCATTCATCACAGATATTTTCACACATATATAAATTCCTTGTAAGGCCTTGTAAGATTTTTTTTTAATTATAGAAAGCTGGTAAGAAGAATAAGAAACAAACAAACCCTAGATATCTTATTCCGGAAATAGGTAAATTAGGTGACACATTCATTTAGTGCCATCAGTTAAAAAGGATGAGGTAAGTCTTTGATACTGACATTGAAACATCTCCAAAATAAATACAACGTGAAAAAAAAAATCAAGAATACCATGTTCAGGAGGCTCTTCTGGGTAGAATTTTCTTTCCCATGATTTTTTTTTGCATAAAGCACAGATAAATTCCGTTTCTGTGAGGATGAGCCTATAGCTGATAACGATGCTTGACTCGAGTAAGGCTGTGAAAAGGTGATTGGGGAGAAACTTACATCCTCCTGTATAATGTTTTTATCTGAAGTTGTTTTTAATCATTTGCATATATTTTTTATCCCTGCTGGCTCAGTGGGTAAAGAATCTGCCTGCAATGCAGGAGACCCAGGTTTGATCCGTGGGTCAGGAAGGTCCCCTGGAGAAGGGAATGATAACCCATTCCAGTATTCCTGCCTGGAGAATCGCATGGAGAGAGGAGCCTGGTGGGCTACAGTTCATGGGATAACAAAGAGTCGGACACGACTGAATGACTAACACCGTCACTTTCACTTTTTTATCCAAACTATGAACGTAATGTTGACAGTAGTAACTATGAGAGCAGACACAAGCGTTTGCTATGTGCCGGGCATGGCTCTAACTGCTTCGGAGACATCAGCTCATGCCATTCTCACCACAGCCTCAGGAGATAGGAACGTTATAGATGCTGAAACACACTGCAAGGAGCACAGCTTGCTAAGTGAGCAGCAGCACTGGATACCTTCCAGCCATTTGCCTCCGAGTTTCCATCTTATCAATGTTTCTGGAGGAAACCCCTGCAGAACCGGAGTTCTTCTATGGTTGATGATACAGAGAAGTAAGAGGGTACAGATGAAGGGATGGAAATGTCCAAGAGGTGTGAGGAGATGGGGTCCAGGACCAAGGCAGAGACTGATCTGGTTCGGGAGGAAGGACCCCTCTCCTTGGAGAAGGATCTGGTAGAGACCGGGCTGTCAGCACATGATTTAATACTGACATCAGATGTTTCAATGTCAGTATCAGAGACTTACCTCATCCTTTAAACTGATCCCACTAAATGAATGTGTCCTAATGGATTTATAAGTTTCTTAATGTAAGTATTTAGGGTTTGCTTATTTTTCTATTTTGTTATATTTTTTATTACATTTTATGTATTATACATCACAGTCCTAAAGGAAATGAGTCTTGAATATTCATTGGAATGACTGATGCTGAAACTGAAGCTCCAATACTTTGGCCATCTGATGTGAAGAGTCAATTCATTGGAAAAGACCCTGATTCTGGGAAAGATTGAGGGCAGGGGGAGAAGGGGGGACAGAGGATGAGGTGGTTGGATGGCATCACCAACTCAATGGATATGAATTTGAGCAAACTCCAGGAGATGGTGAAGGACAGGGGAGCATGGTGTGCTGTAATCCATGGGGTCACAAAAAGTCGGACATGACTTAGCAACTGAAAAACAGCAACAACGACAAATATTTTAATATGTATTTTGCATAATATGTAATCACATAATTCATATTGATGTGATTGCATGGAATCAGTAGTGAAAGAGGTGTTTCAAAAACTTGAAGACTTGCCCTGCAAATCAAAACCACATGAGATAATCAGGATGGCTAGAATCCAAAAGACAGACAGTAACAGGTATTGGTCAGGATGTAGAAAAATTGCAGCCCTCATTCACTGGAGGTGGGAATGTAAACTGTAGTCACTTTGAAAATAATCTGTCAACTCTTTAAGTGCCTAAATGAAGTCACCATGTGCATGCGTGCTAAGTGACTTCAGCGGTCTCCTACTCTTTGCAATCCTATGGACTGTAGCCTGCCAGCCTCCTCTGTCCATGAGATTCTCCAGGCAAGAAAACTGGAGTGGGTTGCCATGCCTTCCTCCTGGGAAGCCCCACAGTTATCACATGACCCAGCAATTCCATTCCTAGGTGTATACCCAAGACAAATAAAAATATGTGTCCACATGAAAATCTGTGCAAGAATGTTTATAGCAGCTTCCCCTCCCCCCATAATAGCCAAAAAAGTGAAAACAAGGCAAATATCCCTCACTAATACTTGGATAAGTAAAATGTAGTTTATTCATACAGGGGAATATTATTCTGCCGTTAAAAGGAAAGACATACTGACACATGGCACAGAATGGGTGAATCTTGAAAGCATTCTGCTGAGTGAAAAGAGTCACAGAGGCTGTGTATATGATCTCACTATTATGAAGTGTCCAGAATAGGCAAATATTTAAATACTTTAACACAGATTCTTGCTGGGCTAGGCTGTGGATGGGATAAGGGGTAAATGGGGAGTGTGTGCTTAATGGGTCCAAGCTTTCTTTTCAGGGAGATGAAAATGTTCTATGATGGACTGAGATGATGGTTGCCCATGCCCAACTCTGAATATACTAAAACCATTGAACTGTATACTTCCAAGGACAAATTGTACAGTATGTGAACTGCATCTCCATAAACAACTCTGGTTTCTTTGTGAAATAGATGGTGAGGTTGTCTCTTAGAACCCAGGGTAGGCAGTGGGGAGCTGCTTCAAGTGAAAAGTGAAAGTCCCTTCAGCCATGTTTGGCTCTTTGTGACACCATGAACTATAGCCCACCAGGCTCCTCTGTCTATGAGATTTTCCAGGCAAGGGTACTGGAGTGGTTTGCCATTTCCTTCTCCAGGGGATCTTCCTGACCCAGGGATAGTACCTAGTTTTCCCGCATTGCAGGCAGAATCTTTACCATCTGAGCCACCAGGAGCAGCCTTGAGGAGACAGGCAAAGGTCTGAAACAGCTGCTATGGGGCTAAGCGATGCCTGAGAAGGGCCCCAGGGCTGCTGGCTGTGGGCTCAGATGACATTAGCATCCTAGAGCTCGTGGCCACAGCAATCATGGCGGGTATGCTGTTTCTCCAGCATTCAAGGTACAGGTGCGCCCTCCTAGACTAAACTCCAACAATGCAGGTTTCCTCTTCACTTGCTGAACACTGGGTGTCCCCTGCAAGGACAACTGGGTGGAGCCCAGCCTGGGGTACCACACCCTGAGGACACAGTCATCGCCATCTTCAGTGTCCCCTAGGGTGGCACACCCCTGACTCTGCCCATCAGCTCAGTCTTTCCCAGTGGTAATCACCATAGTTAAAAAAATACACTGTGCCCTGATTTTGCTCCTGGAACTGTGCAGCCAGTGTGCATAGATCTCTTTAAATTTCCACAGCAAAGGAGTGTTGTTACAGTCATTGCATGGATGATGGACCGAGACTCAGGCGTGGGTGACCTGCTCAGACCCCTGCACCTGCAGTCTGGGGTGGAGGGTGAGTTTGGTCTTGCTCCTGGTTGGTAGGGTCTCCACAGGTCTGTGTCCCCCCTTCAAGATTTCAGTGGGTGCTTACTGACCACCCCCATGTGCCATGCTCTTGGCTGGGAGGTGAGAATGTAGAGATGGCCTGAAGGAACTTGCAAACCAGACAGGAGACCTGGGCCTCCCACGTGGCACCCATCATGACAGGCCGTCTGGCACAGGAAGCAAGACAGTTTCATGTGGCTGTTTGATTGGAGAATGTTTTGACACACGCGTTTTGATGTCACAGTTTGACATGAGCTGGGTCACAATGCCCCTATCAACATGTAAAAACTACTTGCAACAGGTGTTCTTGGACCGGACTATATCCCTGACTCCTGCCCTTGCTAAGAGGTTTTTCCACTTTCTATAGCAGCGTTTCTACAGCCTGCCATTCTTTTTTCCCCTGGAAGGTATTGCTTTTATGATCAGAAGAGTAATAAGGATTTTTTAAAACTTTATTAGAACTAGACTCACTTCCAAGGAATTTCAGCCTGCTGCTGCTGCTAAGTTGCCCCAAATCATCCTTCTTAAAGGGATATATGATATTAAATTCATTACCAAGAGTATAGAAAGGACATTTGGTTGTTTTTGAGGATTTCCTGCCATATCTAGACTCAAAGTAAAGAATAATTTTGTGGCACAAATTTTCTTTCCTTCTTATTCTGCAAGCTCAGTGGCTAATGTGTCAGTGTTAAGTCAGTTTAAAAAAAAAGTGAGCACAGTTGTGAAGCCAATGCCAAGCAAGGTTTACAGTGTGGATAACTGATTTTTTCTGCTTTTAATAACATTTGTTTTTAGATGCTACATTTTTACAATTTTTAGATGATTCATTTGCACACTGTCTGTAAAATTCAGAAGGGAATGTGAGATTTCCTCCAGATCTGTCCTCCAGCTCACTTCCCTCGAGGCAGCTGCGCTGTGCTCAGTCGTCCAGTCGTGCCTGACTCCTTACGACCCCGTGGACTGTAGACCCCAAGGCTTTCTGTCCGTGGGATTCTCCAGGCAAGAGTAGTGGAGTGGGTTGCCATTTCCTCCACCAGGGGTTAGGCAGCTGAGGTTACCAGAATCCGGCCAGAGCTGTTATACACATATACAAACAAGAGATTAGGTATGAACATATATACATATACATATATGTATGGATATACATATGTATTGCAAAGGTTCATGCTTTGCTTTCATTTTTTATCCTGACTCCTGCTATAATGAGTGATCTTCCTACAAACTGACATAAACTAAGATGCTTTGATAATAAGACAGCCTATTATTTTATGTGTCATTTTATGTGATTTTAAACAAAGAAAAGATACAGCAGCATTCATTATAAAACTCATTTCATGTGGTAGAAAGAGAGTGGCTAGCTCCACCACCTTTTCTTTCTTTTTTTTTTATTAGTTGGAGGCTAATTACTTCACAACATTTCAGTGGGTTTTGTCATACATTGATATGAATCAGCCATAGATTTACACGTATTCCCCATCCCGATCCCCCCTCCCACCTCCCTCTCCACCCGATTTACCACATGTGAATACAATAGGAAGACCAGGCAGGTATCCTGATCTTAGGCTTCTAGCCTCCAGAATTATGCTAAGTATTTTTCTCTTGTTTAAAAATCACCTTGCCTATGGTTCTTTGTTATAGTCTCAAACTAAGATAAATAAATACAATTATTGTGTCAAAAAAAGAAAAAACTCATTTCAATTTCCAAGATGCATCTTCAAAAATTGATAAAATACAGCATATTGTCACTCAAGGCTGTAGGATAAACTCCCAGGAGTATAACTGCAAGTTTAAAGTGTAGGCTTATTTGTAACTTTTAAAAACCCAATTGTGTCCACCAAGGCACACCCTGTGCATTTACAGCTGAACAACCCAGTAAATGAAAAAGCACCATTTCCTCAAATTCAGTGTGTTGTAAACAAAGGCAAAAAATCATTTTTCAAATCATTTTTCAATAGAGCAAAAATGGTATATAAGTATAGTTTCATTTTGTCCCCCCCCCCCTTTTTTTATAAGAGGTGAGGTATTTCACTGAAGAGCTGACACTGGAGATTTTGTTTTATATTGTTTTCTGAGAATTGTTATAATCTTTGCTCATTTTCCCACTGATTTGTGAATTTTCATTTGGCTTTATAGGTGTTTTTTATATTTTCAGGAATTGGATCCTTTGTGATATGAGCTGCAAATTTTAAGAATTTTCCATTTTGATTATGGTGTTTTGTTGGCAGATAAAAAAATCTGTATCTTCTCTCTTATGACTTCTAGATTTATTATCTTACTTACAGAAGCCTTTGAACTTTAAGATAATTCAATTCACCCATACTTATGATACTTCTATCATTTCTATTTTTTTAAATATAGAATTTGTTTTGATTTATGGTTTTAACTTTAGATTCTTTTTTGTTTTTTCTGAATGGCTGTAAGTTTTCCCCTGTGATATGAAATGTCCACTCTAAACATATAATAAAGTCCCACATGTGTTTGGATCTATTCTTGGAATCCTTTCAGGTTCTTATTTGCATTCTCCTTTGAATCTTATATCTTTCTACTGGATTCTATCCACTGGATTTTGGAATCGAACAGTGGTTTGGTTTTTTTTTTTTTGGTTTTGCTTTTTTTCCCGTAAAATAATACCCTTCCTGAACCCTACACTGACCCACATCTGAGACTACCCTTTTTCACCTTTGTATTACCAAACTTCTAGAAAGAAAGAAATTACACTTTCTGTTTCTTTTTCCTGACTTTTGGTTGGCTCTTCAGTTCTCTGCAACCTGGATCCCACCCAACATTACAGTGAAATAGTTATTAAAGCCATCAGTGGGGTTTCCAGGTGATGCTAGTGGTAAAGAACCCCCCTGCCAACGCAGGAGACATAAGAACCACAGGTTTGATGCCTGGTTCAGGAAGATCCCCTGGAGGAGGGCATGGCAACCCACTCCAGTATTCTTGCCTGGAGAATCCCATGGACAGAGGAGCCTGGGGGGCCACAGTCCATCGGGTCGCGTAGAGTCGGACTCGACTGAAGTAACTCAGCACACACACACAAAGCCATCAAAAACCTCAAATTCTCGTCTTCTATCTCTTGGGAACTTTTAGTGTTACTGACTTTCTGCTGTAGCATCTGTTCTCAGCCTCTTTAGCACCATATCTGGGTTTCCTCTCACCCCTTGGGTGAACCACCTTTCATTTAATTTGTAGGCTTGTCCTTATCTGCCCATCGAAGGTAGCATTTCAAGGTTTGGACCTAGCTCTTCTTTTTTCACTGTATACTCTCTCCCTAGGGAAGCTCTCCTACATCCACAGCTGCTTTTCATCCAGAAACCAATGACTCACGACTTTATTTCTCCATCCCTGCCTTTCCTCTGTGCTCTGGATGCATGTATCCAATTGTTGACTGGGCATCTCCACTCGGATGTTTTGTTGACATGTCTGATACTAATTTCCTGAGCCCAACCCTTACCTCCTCTATCCAAGCTGGAGTGATTCTCTACTGTGCTTCTTTTCTGAGTCACAGACCATCTACCTATGCAACCCAAGCTTCTAGCATCATTGCTGTAAGCATTCTTTCTATGCTATTTGTGTGACAGAGTTGACTTGTATTGACTTATGACAGCTGATGGCTAAATTTTTGAGAATTTTGTGAGCTGATTGTTAAGTATCAAATTATAAAAACAGTGATTAAAAATTAAATGATATTAATGTGCAAGTAAATAAATAAAACTAAACAAAGGTAATACGTAGTCAAAACCATCATTTCTGATTTTCCTATACTTTACTATTACCTGTGTCCTTGAGATTAGGTGGTTCACCTGTAAGGGCCTGCATGGAAACCCTATCCAGCCTGTATCCCTTCTCCACACTGCCTACAGTGATGTCACATTGGATCTTGAAATCCACCATGGTGAGGACAGCTTAGCCATGGAAATTGGCAAATGTTACCAATTGGAGCTTGATTAAGCTTGACTACTCCTTCTCTCCATGCTGGAGTGATTCTCTAAGATTAAGAGAGAACTGGGGGAAATGTATTAACATTTAAACTTGATAGTGTGAGATGTCTTTAGCCATGATGGTGAGAATAACTTAAAATTTTGAGAGAGTAGCCCCTGTTCAAAATTATTAACCCATTCAGCAAAGAAATAGGTCAGGTCTTTGACCAATGAGCGAATTCTCACACACATCTTCATTATCTCACTTTGTTTCTCTTACAAACCAATATTCAGGTCAGAAATTTTATCAGTTAGAACACAGTGTCTCTCTATATACAAATTCTACCAAAATAGATAAAAACATATGGTAAGAATCAACTTGCTATGTGGAATGTAGGACCCATTTGCTATGTGGAATTAACAATAAAGAATATTATATATGTTATTATTATTTGTAAATTGGATCCTTTTGTCCTTTATGAGAGGGAAATTCACTACTTTAGTCTAATCATTACCATTTCTCAAACGGGTTAAGCCAATCTCTACACTTAATGCCTCCCCAATCTTTTTAAAGTCCAAATGTGATCACCAATTAATACATTATACAGGAATTTATGGGCTTTCCTGGTGGCTCAGATGGTAAAGAATCTGCCTGCAATGCAGGAGACCTGGGTTAGATCCCTTGGTCGGGGAGACCCCTGGAGAAGGAAATGGAAACCCACTCCAGTATTCTTACCTGGAGAATTCTGTGGACAGAGGAGGCTGGCGGGCTATAGTATGGGTTGCAGAGAGTCAAACACGACTGAGGGACTAACACACACACGTATGCTGTATTCACTGCTGCTTATATCCAGATCCTAGAGTAGCACCCATAGCAGGCCTTGAATTAACTTGTAAATAATTAGCAACAATTTCTCTGGAGATTTAGAAATTAACAAGTGTAGTAAAGAGAAACAGAACAGGGATGGGGACTAGAGAAGTCCGGTAGGTTTGTAGTAAAAATAATATAAATTGCATGACAATATAGCTATGTACCGGGCTTTCCTGGTGGCTGACAGTAAAGAATCTGCCTGCAATGCAGGAGACCTGGGTTTGATCCCTGGGTCAGGAAGATCCCCTGGAGGAGGAAATGGCAACCCACTCCAGTATTCTTGCCTGGGAAATCCCATGGACAGAGGAGCCTGGTGGGCTACAGTCCATGGGGTTGGAAAGAGGTGTACACAACTTAGCAACACGGCATGCGTACACACACACAGCTACATACCATTGCTCCAGGAACCTGCTCGAGCTCTGCCCTGCTGTCGCCTCTGAAGCCAGCTGCTCCATCCTACTTGACCTTGGCCATAGGTCTCCCCAACCAGCTTTCCCTGTTCTCGCTTCCCAGTTCCCACTGAGACATTGAGAACCCAGCCCAGGTGAAAGCCTCAGGCTTATCGTTGGCTTGGGAAAAGAATTTGAATAAAACGCTAGAGCCTTATTCTTATTTCAGGAAAATATGTTACCCAACAGTGATTGCTAGAGGGGAAATATCTTGTGTGAACAAAAATGTCATTGGAAGTGCACATATTTTAAACTAAGGAGGTGGCATTACCTTGTGCTGTATGATGACTGCATCATAAGCTGTGTCTTATGCAAGTGAGCCTCTCTTTGAGGCTGTTCCTGTTGCTGCCGGAGGAGGAACCAAGGCCAGCAAACCGGGGCTTGTCTTGCCTGGTGAGAAGTGGGGCCTTTTTTCCACCGTGGTTGAGAAGGTATCTTCTTTTTCCATTGCTTCTATAACAAATTACTATAGACTCAGCAGCTTATGACACAAATCTGTTTTACAGTAAGTCCCCTGCATATGAATGAGTTCCATTCCAAAAGCATATTGGTAAGTCCAGTTTGCACATAAGTCCAACAAACTTAGCCTAGTTACCCAACTAACACATCAGCTATATAGTACTGTACAGTAATAGGTTTATAAAACTTTTCATACCAATAAAAACAAACACAAAAAATGAAAACATTTTTAATCTTACAATACAGTACCTTGAAAAGTCCAGTAGCCTAGTACAACAGCTGGAATATAGGGGTTGGCATCAAATGAACAGGCAAGAAGAGGTACTGATTGGAGGAGGGAGGAGAAGTGGGAGATGGTAGAGCTGAAGGGTCGTCAGCAATAGGAGATGGAGGGCAAGCTGCAGTTGCACTCATGCTTGACATTGATGGAACACAAGTTCAAATTTTTGAAAGTTTGCAACTTAAAGGCTTGTGTATAGGGGACTTGCTGTAATTCACATTTCTGTGGATCAGAAGTCCATAGCATGGCTGGATTCTCTTTTTCAGGCTCCACAAAGCCAAAATCAGGATGTTGGCCGGATGGGATTTATATCTGGAGTCTGTGTGGAAGAGGGAAAGAAGTGCAACAAGGCTGTATATTGTCATCCTGTTTATTTAACTTCTATGCTGAGCACATCATGTGAAATGCCAAGTTGGATGAATCACAAGCTGGAATCAAGATTGCTGGGAGAAATATCAATAACCTCAGATATGCAGATAATACCATTGTAATGTAGAAAGTGAAGAAAAACTAAAGAACTTCTTGATCAGGGTAAAAGACAAGAGTGATAAATCTGGCTTAGAACTCAGCATTAAAAAAACTAAGATAATGGCATCTGGTCCCATCACTTCATGGCAAATAGAAGGGGAAAAAGTGAAAGCAGCTACAGATTTTACTTTCTTGGGCTCCAAAATAACTGAGGATGGTGAATGCATCCATGAAATTAAAAGACACTTGCTCCTTGGAAGAAAAGCTATGACAAACCTAGACAGTGTATTAAAAAGCAAAGACATCACTTTGCCAACAAAGGTCTGTATAGTCAAAACAATAGTTTTTCCAGTAGTCATATGAATATGAGGCTGAGTGAGTGTGAAGAACTGATGCTTTCAAATTGTAGTGCTGGAGGAGACTCTTGAGGGTCCCTTGACTGCAAGGAGATCAAACTAGTCAGTCCTAAAGGAAATCAACCCTGAATATTCATTGGAAGGACTGATGCTGAAGCTGAAGCTGAAGCTCCAATATTTTGGCCACCTGAGGTGAAGAGTTGACTCATTGGAAAAGACCATGATGCTGGGAAAAATTGAAGACAAAAGGAAAAAGGAGTGGCAGGGAATGAGATGCTTGGATAGTATCACTGACTCAATGGACATTAATTTGAGCAAGCTCCAGGAGAAAGTGAAAACAGAGGAACATGGTGTGCTGCAGTCCATGGGGTTGCAAAGAGTTAGACATGACTGAATGACTGAACAACAACTGTGGAAGAATCCTCTTCCAGGTTTGCTCAAATAGGAAAATTCTATTGCATGCGTTTGTAGGACAGAAGTCCCCATTTCCTCACTGGCTGGTGGTCAGAAGTCTTCCTTAGTTTCTAGAGGCTCTTCTAGAAGCTCATGTTGCCTCCCTGTTCAAAGCCAGCAGTGGCCTACTGAATTCTTCTCATGTTTCAAGTCTCTCCATCTTCCCCTTCTGCCTTTTTTTTTTTTCATTTATTTTTATTAGTTGGAGGCTAATTACTTTACAATATTGTAGTGCGTTTTGTCATACATTGACATGAATCAGCCATGGAGTTACATGTATTCCCCATTCCGATCCCCCCTCCCACCTCCCTCTCTACCCGATCCCTCTGGGTCTTCCCAGTGCACCAGCCCCAAGCACTTGTCTCATGCATCCAACCTAGGCTGGTGATCTGTTTCACCATAGACAATATACATGTTTCAATGCTGTTCTCTCAAAACATCCCACCCTCGCCTTCTCCCACAGAGTCCAAAAGTCTGTTCTGTACATCTGTGTCTCTTTTTCTGTTTTGCATATAGGGTTATCATTACCATCTTTCTAAATTCCATATATATGCGTTAGTATGCTGTATTGGTCTTTATCTTTCTGGCTTACTTCACTCTGTATAATGGGCTCCAGTTTCATCCATCTCATTAGAACTGATTCAAATGAATTCTTTTTAATGGCTGAGTAATATTCCATGGTGTATATGTACCACAGCTTCCTTATCCATTCATCTGCTGATGGGCATCTAGGTTGCTTCCATGTCCTGGCTATTATAAACAGTGCTGCGATGAACATTGGGGTGCACGTGTCTCTTTCAGATCTGGTTTCCTCAGTGTGTATGCCCAGAAGTGGGATTGCTGGGTCATATGGCAGTTCTATTTCCAGTTTTTTAAGGAATCTCCACACTGTTCTCCATAGCGGCTGTACTAGTTTGCATTCCCACCAACAGTGTAAGAGGGTTCCCTTTTCTCCACACCCTCTCCAGCATTTATTGCTTGTAGACTTTTGGATAGCAGCCATCCTGACTGGCATGTAATGGTACCTCATTGTGGTTTTGATTTGCATTTCTCTGATAATGAGTGATGTTGAGCATCTTTTCATGTGTTTGTTAGCCATCTATATGTATACATAATGATCAAAGGATCAATCCAAGAAGAAGATATAACAATTATAAATATATATGCACCCAACATAGGAGCACTGCAGTATGTAAGGCAAACGCTAACGAGTATGACAGAGGAAATTAATGGTAACACAATAATAGTGGGAGACTTTAATACCCCACTCACAACTATGGATAGATCAACTAAACAGAAAATTAACAAGGAAACACAAACTTTAAATGACACAATGGACCAGCTAGACCTAATTGATATCTATAGGACATTTCACCCCAAAACAATCAACTTCACCTTTTTCTCAAGTGCACACAGAACCTTCTCCAGAATGGATCACATCCTGGGCCATAAATCTAGTCTTGGTAAATTCAAAAAAATTGAAATCATCCCCTTCTGCCTTTTTAAAGAGCTCATGTGATTACCCAGAAAGCCCAGGATAATCTTTCTATCTTAAGGTCACTTTATTAGTAGCCTTAATTCCATCTGAAAAGTATGTAACATATTCATAGTCACAACACCAGGGGTCAAAGTCATGGGGACCAAAATTCTGGCTATGACCGTCTGCTCTCTGGTTTCCAAGATCCATGCCCATCCCTCATGCTTCTGAAAGCCCCCAAGGGCTCATCTGGTCACAGCATCAACTCAAAGTCCCCAGATCTCATCTAAATCTCATCCTTTCTAAAGTACCAGAGCTCACCATCTGAAGCAAGTGCAGATAAGTAACCCATTAAGGGCACAATTCCTCCCAACCTACAGATCTGTACATCTTGCCCCCAAGATACAGCCAAGGGACAGGTGTAGGTTATCAGTTGTTCTAAGACATCTAAGACATCAGTTGTTCTAAGTGGTGGGAAATGGAGGGTCAGAAGAAGCCACTGATTCAAAGCTGTTTTAAAATTCAGCCAGGCAAACTCAATTAGGTTTCAAGGACTCGTAATAATTTTCCATGACTTTCAGTTTTGCCTCTGGACTCTCAGTTTTATTCTGAGCCATCTCTCCTTTCTCAAGAAAGGTAGCATCACTTTCAGCTGAACTGTTTTATTAACCTGCTTCCTGCCAGTAAGATTGGGGGTGGGGAGTAGGGATGGGGATGGGAGTGGGCAGGACAGGAAGGCTGCCCAATAGCCTCCTTTTATTTCATCCTCTGTCCCTTTTGTTGCAAACTGGTAGTGCTTCCACACATATGAAATTATTCAGAACATTGTGGGCCTCCTGGAATGTCACAGGGGTTCACTCCAGTGGACAAAAGATCAGTTCACAAATCCCTCATCCTAAAAATGCTATTATCCTCATAAAATTGTTATCGTTGGATTTGCTATTTAGGATGTTTTCCTTTCTTTAGAAAAATTTTAGTCCTTAAGTCACAAAGTGAGATGAGAGCACAGGTGTTCATTTGTCATAAGCAAACTTGATCTCTGGAAATCTGATTTAAGGAGAATAATAGAAGGGAAGTAATGTGATTCCTTTACCCTTGTGGGTTACAGAATCTGGATACTATTGAAGCCTCAGCCTCTGCAGAAGATTTGCTATTTGTTTTCTACAACCAGGAGTCATTTCATGTTATGAAAAACAATTTTATAAAATATCACTCACAATTCCACTTTGAGAACCTGGTCGAAGATAAATAATATAGTATTGCATATGTAAATGAGATCGACAGGAAGTACATGCACTCCTGGTTGGCTCTTGAATGGATATTCTAAAATTTAAATTGAGTAACCCCTGAGCCATTCATTCAAACACAGAAGATCATAAATGACAAACAGCAAATTGAAAGCGACTTAATATCAGAGAAATACACAGCTATTATTAAACATAAAGTGTCATTGGAAAAGACCCTGATGGTGGGAAAGATTGAGGGCAGGAGTAGAAGGGGGCAACAGAGGATGAGATGGTTGGATGGCATCACTGACTCAGTGGACATGAGTTTGAGCAAGCTCTGGGAGACAGTGAAGGGCAGGGAAGCCTGGCATGCTGCTCTTCATAAGATCACAAAGAGTCAGACACAACTTAGTGACTGAACAACAACAGAAAAAATTTAACAGAGGAATTAACAGAAAATCAAGAAGTTTAAGAGGAAAACAGGAAAAGATTACAGAAATATTTTGTTTGGGATTACCAAACACAGGGGCCACTGTTAAAAGCAATGTATTAGAGAGAGTCTAACCTTCTGTCTGTGATCTTTAATCAGAATTTTTGAGGGTGAAGATTTGAGAAGATCATTGGAAGATTAATAAAATATAAGCCAAATATAGGAAAACTGCAAGAATAAGTGTTAGGATAGCAAACTAGTAACTGTGTACATGTGTGTGCACACGCATGTGTATATACAAATATACATGTGTGAAATGAAATGTGTTCTGTTTTATGCTCTACCAGTAAACAAGCCTTTTACAAATGCAAATTTCTGAGCTGAGGTGAAGCAAAGTCAGCTATTTAGAAGCCATCAGCTATACCATCTCCCGTCTCCCGCAAGCCCCAAGGAGGGCTTCCTTGGTGGCTCAAATGGTAAAGAATCCGCCTGCAATGAGGGAGACCTGGATTCCACCCCTGGCTTGGGAATATCCCCTGGAGGAGGGCATGGCAACCCATTCCAGTATTCTCCCCTGGGGAATCCCCATGGGCAGGGCAGCCTGGCGGGCTACCGTCTATGGGGTCACAAAGACTCAGACATGACTGAGCAACTAAGCCCAGCACACATGCACACACACATATGTAGGCACACATACATGCAACCTCCACATGTTTGATTCTGCCATTGTTCTAGTGCACTTGAACTGGAATCTGAATGTAGCCACAAAATAGTAGGAAAACTCCATCATTTATCAAGTTGGATGTTTATCATTACATTTCAAGAATCAGGGAATGCTTTAAATTAAAGCCTACGGACCAAAGGGTGAGATGAATGGAGAGAGTACCATGGAAGCATATACACAAACATTTGTAAATAGATAGCCAATGGGAATTTGCTGTATGGCTCAGGAAACTCAAACTGGGGCTCTGTAATAACCCAGAGCGGTGGGAATGGGTAGGAGGTGGGAGGGAGATTCAAGAAAGAGGGGACATATGTACACTTATGGTTAATTCACGTTGATGTATGACAGGAATCAAACCACTGTTTGTAAAGCAATCATCAATCACGTAAAAATAAACAAATATTTTAAAAAAAGAAAACAAGGAAGATGCACTTAAGGATCTCACTTACATCATTTAATCCTAAAATCCATAGGTATTTTCATAAAGAACTAACTACCCAATTTTCAGAGTACAGTACAAAATTAAAATACAAGACCTCTTATTCAAATTTTTAAGAATTTCAAAATGGCATTAATCTAATTTCAGGGTCCTTGTAAACTTGGAACCCTTTGTAGCCTCACAGATCACACACCCTGTTTGTATAATAACAGAACTTTATGGATTGTGTATTTTACTGCCCTCAATTCACAAATGAGTAAGTATAAATCCAGGAAGCTTAAGTGGTTCACCAATGATCACAGAAGGTTTGGAGATGGGACATCCTAGGTTTCAAACATCAAAATAAAATGTGTGTTGCATTTTCTTAAAACATTTGTGATGACATCCTATAACTAAATAAATTTTGTAACTAAAAACAGAAAAGGAAACATAACTGAAAGATTTTCAAAAATTGTTGATAATATCTAAAATATGTAACAGAGTTATTAATTATTCAATGAATAGTGTAATGTTTACATAACATTGTGAATGTACTTAATGCTACTCAATTGTACACTTAAAAATGTAGATTTTATGCTATGTATGTTTTAACATAATAAATTTCTCTCTATGTATGTAACTGAATGAACATTTTGCCCAACGCTCTGTGTGTGTGTGTGTGTATGTGTGTGTTTGTATGTGTATAATCTACACATAGCCTAGTTATGTTTCTGTGGAGAACTTCAACTATGACACCCCGGGATCTCTATATTTAAAATAACAATAAAAAAATCAACTTTCAAGACCAAAAAAAGAAAAAGCCCCCAGGACCATCCCAAAGGTGAGAATTCCTGAGATCCTGATATTCACAATTAGAGGTTCCCAGCCTTGGTGACAGATGACCTTGGAAATCCTGTGTCAATTGGACTGGGGCATGAATATTTCTTGTCAGCATAAGAAAAGATAACTTTTCTGAATTACTTATTTATCAGTTTATGTGGGGAAAAAATGCTGTTGACAGAGTGAAATGGGTCTCTGGGCCTGCTGGGGAGATTTCTTTTTAAGTCTACTGGGAGGAGGGTCAGTCGTCAGGGGTCCAGGACAGAGAAAGGAATTAGTTGGCATAGAGGACGAGGAGAAAGAGAAAAGGGCCAAGTGGACAGTGTTAAGAGGATTGAGGGGAGTTGGTGGAGACAAATCAGAGACGTTGTACTGAGAAACATCTGAGAGATACCATGTGTGTGGGGCGCATGGTGACCCCCAAAAGATATGTAGGACAGAAACCTGGAGACGTGAACTTATTTGGAAAAAAGCATCTTTGAACATGTAATTAAGAATCTCAGATGAGATCATGCTGGTTTGGAGTGGACCTAAATGAATGACAAGCATCATTACCAGAGAAGAGAAGGGAAGAAAAGAGATGAGGAGATGATGATGGTGAAGATGTATGAAGAAGGGGTGGAAATCAGGGTAATTTGACTATAAATAAAAGAACAGCAAGGATTAGCACAGCCACGAGACACTAGGAGATGGGTAAAGAATGACTTCTCCCTCAGAACCCAGAAGAAACCAACTCTGGGATACCCTGATTTCAGACCTCTGGCCTGTAGACTTGTGAAAAAATATGTTCCTCCTGTTGTAAGCCACCAGGTTTGTGGTAAATTATTACTGTGGCCACAGGAAACTCATAAATCATGAAGCATGGGGTCAGGGGAGGGGGAGAGGAAGAGAGAAAGACAAAGGAGGGAGGGAGAAGAAGCAAAGAATTGAAAAATAGGCTTCCCCCTTTAAAGGGTTTTAGTAAATACATTTCCCTTCAACATTTTTAATACATTTAATACAAATTTCTTAAGTTCCTACTCTGTGCTTGGGATCACTCCAGACTCTTAGGATTCCAGAATCAATAAAAGAGTTACCAAAACCCTTGGTCCCATTGAAGTTACACTTTATTTGAATATCACACTGTCCTAAATTTAGGGCCAAAATATACATCTCTGTATGAGTTAGACATGTTCCTGTCCTGCTGTCCTCTGACTCGTCATCAGCCTCAAGTCAGCTATGACCCTGATTCTGGGCAGTGTTCAAAGTCTTCCTTAGAGATGTCAACTGCATATGGTAACTGTTTTTAGTGTCTTAAGGAGCCTCCATCTTATTCTCTTTGAAAAGTTAAAAATAGAATCACCATGTTATCCACCAATCCTACTCCTTGGTATATATTTTAAAAGATGAAATACAGGCACCTCATTGTTCATAGCAGCACTATTTGCAACAGCCAAGACATAGAAGCAACCTAAGTTTCCATCAACAGATGAATGGCTAAAGAAGATGTTGTACGTATACACAATGGAATGCTACTCAAGCATACATAAGAAGGAAGTTTTGCCATTTGCAGTATCATGGATGGAACTAGAGATTATACTAAGTGAAATAGTCAGATAAAGATAAACATTGTGTGATATCACTTATATGTGGATCTAAAAATGATACAAATGATTATATTTACAAAACAGAAATAGACTCAGACATAGAACACAAAATTATGGTTACTAAAGGTGAAAAGTGGGGAGGGATGAATTGGGAGTTTGGGGTTAGCAGATACAAACCACAATATACAAAATAGATAAACAACAGGGACTAACTGTATAGCACAGGGAACTATATTAAGTATCTTGTAATAACCAGAAAATAATCTGAAAAAGTATCAGTCAGTCAGTCAGTTCAGTCACTCAGTTGTGTCTGACTCTTTGCAACCCCATGAATAGCAGCATGCCAGGCCTCCCTGTCCATCACCAACTCCCTAAGTTTACTCACATTAATGTCCATCGAGTCAGTGATGCCATCCAGCCATCTCATCCTCTGTCATCCCCTTCTCCTCCTGCCCCCAATCCCTCCCAGCATCAGGGTCTTTTCCAAGGAGTCAACTCTTCGCATGAGGTGGCCAAAGTACTGGAGTTTCAGCTTCAACATCAGTCCTTCCAGTGAACACCCAGGACTGATCTCCTCTAGGATGGACTGGTTGGATATCCTTGCAGTCCAAGGGGCTCTCAGGAGTCTTCTCCAACACCACAGTTCAAAAGCATCAATTTTTCAGCACTCAGCTTTCTTCACAGTCCAACTCTCACATCCATACATGACCACTGGAAAAACCATAGCCTTGACTAGATGGACCTTTGTTGACAAAGTAAATATAAATATATATATATATATATATATATATATATATATATATATATATATAACTGAATCACTTTGTTGTACACCTGAAACATTGTAAATCAACTATACTTCAATTAGAATTTTTTCAAAGATGCAAATTGCCTTCCAATAATTTTCTGGATGGTAGGATGGCCTCACTGATTCAATGGACATGAGTTTGAGCAAACTCTGGGAGATAGCGAAAGACAAGGAAGACTGGCATGTCCATGAGGTTGCAAAGAATTTCACACAACTTAGCAACTGAACAACCATTTTGCTAGTAACAAGCCTGGGGATTCTTTGATGTTGTCACCATGTACAGATGGTCCTTCAGGCAGAAACAAGAGGGTCTGGTTGTATATGCTGCATATTCAGCTACTTTTGGAGCAGACTTACAACAACTTGCCCTCTACATAGGCCAGTATTCAATAAACCCTGTATTGTTTTGTGTGTATACCCCATAAGGCAGAAAGGGTTCAAAGGAACCAACAGGCATTGCCCCATCACCTGGGGAATCTGAATCATAACAACTGAGATAACACAATAAGATTCAGATGCTGAGTCATTTATCTCTGTGCAGCTCATGCTACAACTATTAGTCTCTCTTCATCTGTAGAAACAGATTTTCAGTAAGAATCAAGCTTGCAGTCCTCTGCTTTCCCCTGGTGGACATCCATGTTTAGAGGATTCTGATTCTCTTTTAGAAACTCTTCAGTGAATCTGATTCACCCTAGAGCAGAGAGCACCTGCCTGCCTTAGGAAGCCTCGACTTGCCTGGCAAAGAGGAGAGCCACATCTTAGAGAGTTTCAGCGACAGCACAGATAATACACTCAAGGTAAGGCCATCAAAGCATCATCACATGTGGTATGAATCTGGAGTATTACACAATTTATTGGGCAGCCTTATTTTATGTTTTTTTCTCTGTAAAAGCAGATACTGCATGCAAGAATATTAGTTGAAATTTTATCCCATGGATAAATGATTCCTTATATCTTCCAGTTTTGAGTTCATTTTCATTCATTCAGCAATTATTTCTTAAATTCTTACTCTGCCCCAAACCTTGTCTGAGCTGGTGGATCAGATCTTCCCTGTAGTTCATATGGTGAAGAATCTGCCTACAATGCAGGAAACCTGGGTTCGGTCCGTGGGTCGGGAAGAACCTCTGGAGAAGGGAATGGCAATCCACTCCAGTATTCTTGCCTGGAGAATCCCATGGACAGAGGAGCCTGGCAGGTTACAGTTCGTGGGGTCACGAAGACTAGGACATGACTGAGCGGCTAGCACTACTACTACTGCTTTTCCTGGCTTGATTTGTATGTCAGAGCTCATTGTTCCTTTTTCTGTTTCGGTAGATGGCCTCATTTGGTTTTCTGTTTATTGAGAAGTGTATTGTTAACATCTGAATTCACCTCTTCCACTTTGCTAGAGCAACAGCAGTAATGATTGTGATTCTAAGAGGTCAAGCTGATTCAATCTATTAAAATGTTAACTTGCTTGCCAATTTCAGTGCCAACAGATTTTAAATCACTCATATAAAAAGGGTTAAATGTGACAGGAAAAATAGAAAACCCAAGTACATTGTGCCCATCAATGACCTTGGGAACCTGTTATGAAATCTTTTCAATTTTGAAAGGATGAAATAAATGGTTGGAAAGAGACATTAAAAAATCATATGCAGTTCTAACAATACAGTCAGTCAACTAATTGGGGCCTGTTTGCGGTAATGATCTAAGCTGACATCCATCTCCAAGGCATCCGTCAGCACTAACAATGGTGACATTGTGTGCTCACGGGACCCACAAGGTTGTGATGTGAAAATTATCCTTCATTTGGCTCCTTCAGCCCCGATTCCAAAATGAACCCTTCGAGAAATATTTGCTTAAGACTGAGCTTTCAAAATAAAGCAAATGCGCTTTTAAAAATATCAAAAGAAGTTAGAGATGATGGTTTTACCAAAGCAAATGAATTAGGTAGAGTTAGGTGTAATTTTAGACAAAACAAGGTTAGTTTCAGGAACGTCACCAACAGGAGTTTTAAAAAGTTAAACAAAGCACACACAAATTCCAATGCCATGGAATTCCACACTGGCTGCCCAGTGATGAAATGAAAGTACAGGCTCAGAGAGGACCAGCTCAGAACAGTGATAAATGACTTATTAAGACCAAGGGAAATGAAAAGATTCAGACTACACTTACAGTTTTTTAAGGAATTTCATGGGTTTTTACCAAAATTGCTTAATATCACTAGAAAAAGCTAAATTTTCATAAGGTCTTCTAAAGGAAGATGAAATCAAGAACTGGACAATATAGGTCAAGGGAAGCACCTCTCTGAAGTAAAAACAAAGGTTTTACCTGTGGAGAAATGTCTATTTGGATCTTCTGCCCATTTTTTGACCCCTGGTGGCTCAGATGGTAAAGAATCTGCCTGCAATGCAGGAGACCAGGTTTAATCCCTGGGTGGGGAATATCCCCTGGAGAAGGGAATGGCAACCCAATCCAGTATTCTTGCCTGGAGAATCCATGGACAGAGGAGCCTGGTGGGCTACAGTTCATGGGGTTGGAAAGAGTTGGATTCCACTGAGTGACTAACACTTTCACTTTCACTTTAATATTGAGTCTTATAAACTGTTTGTATATTTTGGAGATTAATCCATTGTTGGTCCCGTCGTTTGCAAGTATTTTCTCTCATTCCATAGGTTGACTTCTCATTTCGATTTCCTTTGCTGTGCAAAAACTTTAAGATCAATTAAGTCCTATTGGTTTATTTTTGTTTTTATTTCTATTACTCCAAAAGATGGATCTAAAAAGATTTTGCTGTAATTTATGTCAAAGAGTGTTCTGCCTGTGTTTTCCCCCAAGAATTTTACAGTGTTTGGTCTTACATTTAGGCCTCTAATCAGTTTTGAGTTTATTTTTGTGTATGATGTTAGAGTGTTCTAATTTCATTCTTTTACACATAGCTATCCAGTTTTCCCAGTGCCAATTATTGAAGAGACTATCTTTTCTCCACTGTATGTTCTTACCTTTTTTTGTCATAGATTAATTGACCATAGGTTTATTTCTGGGCTTTCCAACCTGTTCCATTGATCTATATTTCTGTTTTTGTGCCAGTATTATTTTGATTTCTATAACTTTGATATCAAAGCAAAAACAGAAATTTGTTTGCCCAAGGTATCAGGATTAACCAGTATCACTGGGTGTTGGCCTCATCACACACAACAGCTGGCTGGATCTTCATGGCAATACTATTACTGCAAGTTCAGTCTGAGGGTGTAGTATTTTCTTAATAGCCACACAAAAGCCATGCTCTTCAACCAGGAATTCAAAGACTCCTCAGTCTAGCCTCATGTTACCTGTGATCCTGGATTCTTCTAGCATGTACACTATTGATTGATGAGCCCTTTCCTTTTTCCCTTCCTTTCTTTTTGCTGTCCTGTCTTTTCTCACCACTCCCCACACCCCACAGTCATTAAGACCATGAGCCCTTGGCTTATATTAAGCCTGGAATCTCCTCTGGCTTCCCTTTTGTTAAAAGCCTCTACTGGTTTCCCCATGGCTTAAATTCATGGCTTAAAACAGCAAAAAATAGGAACATATGTACAACAGAATATTACTCAGTCATTAAAACGAATGAAATCATGCCATCTGGAGGAACATGGATGGATCTAGAGATTGTCATAATGAATGAAGTAAGTCAGACAGAAAAGGAGAAATATCATATGACACCCCTTATATATGGAATCTAAAAAGAAATTATGCAAATGAACTTATTTACAAAACATAAACAGACTCATAGACTTAGAGAATAAACTTATGGTTGCCAGGTTGCGGGGCTGGGAAGAGATGGTTAGGGAGTTTGGGATGGACATGTACATACCACTACACTTAAGCAACATAACCAACAAGGACCTCCTGTTTAGCACAGGGAAGTCTGCTCAACTTTATGTGGCAGTCTCCATGAAAGGCCAGTTTGAGGGAGAATGGATACATGTATACGCATGGCTGAGTCCCTTTTCTGTTCACCTGAAACCATCACAACATTGCTAATTGTCTATCCCCCATTGCAAAATAAAAAGTTAAAAATAAATTTAAAAAATAAAATAAAATATATCTAAATCTTTTTTTTTTTTTTTTTTTTTTTTTTTAAGCACAAAATGCATTCTCCTGTGACTCCGGAGTTCAGAAGTCTGAAGTGGGTCTCACAGAGCTAAAATCAAGGTCTGGTTCATTTGGAGATGCCAGGGAAGAATCTGTTCATTTGTTGTTATGGATTGAATGTTTGTGTCCCCCCAAAATTCATATGCTGAAATCAGTCCCCAGTGTGACAGTTGTTTGGAGGTGGGGTTTTGGAGGTAATTAGTTTATGAAGGTGGAGCCCTCATGAATGGGATCAGTGGCCTTACAAAAGGGACCACAGAGAGCTCTCTAGTTATTTCTGCCAGGTGAGAACTCCTGGAAGGCCACCATCTGCAGCTTGTAACTGACCAAGCTGGCAGAATGGTTTCAAACTTCCTGCCTCCAGGACTATGAGAAATAAATGCCTGTTGTTTAAGCCACTGGGTTTGTGGTATTTTGTTGTAGAAGCTCAGACTAAGTAACTTGCCTTTCTCCGTTTCTAGAAGTTGCCCACAGACTTTGGCTTGTGGCCCCTTCTTGAAACACCCTGACCTCTGCTTGTCATCATGCCCTCAACTGTCCCCCTGGTGTCCTGCCGCTGCCTTTCCTAGAGACCCTCGTGTTTACACTGGACTCACCCAGATAATCCAGGGGTTCTCCCCATTACAAGATCTTGAACTTATCCAACCTGCACATTCTTTCACCATGAAAGGAAACATATCGACCAGCTCTGGGGACAGGATGTTCCATTCTGCCCACAGCAGGGCTCACTAAATTCTCCATCATGAGGTCTGTCCTATCTCCTGCAACCCGGCACCATCCCTCTCACTGCTCGGCTCCTCCAGCTGTCATGATCAGATGGTTTTAGTCATGTGCTTGTTTGAGGTTTGCAGCACTCACAATGTGCTGGACCCCCCACTCTGCTCTCAGATTCATTCCTTCAACCTTGTGATCTGTGCTCCCTGACATGATGAGGCTGACCCCATCACCAGGCTTCCAGGACTGACAGCTGGCTTCAGGATGAGTCCCTGCAATGGAAGGAAAGGAGAAGCCAGGATGATTCCCACCTCCTCTCTGGGTTGGAGGAGCTCCAGGCATCATCTGCACACCCTCTGTGGTTTCCTTCCTGCTACTGGCCCCACTTCCTCTTCTCTTTCCCCTCCTCGTCCCTCCAGCCCCTCTGGTGACTGGGGCTTCCTTGTGTTACTCATTCCTGAGTTGCCTCACTTCTCTTCCCTTCTTTCAATTTTTCCAAACATCTCTGTGTTTCATTCAATGAATTTTATTCCCTCTATTTAATTATCTGATAGGGATTTTGCTTTCCTGGTGAGTCCCTGACAGATAAGCCATTTCATTAGTGTGATGGAGGTGGAGATGAGACACCACTGCATCTGTGCTCTCAGAGGTTGACAACATAGCTGATGATGCATGGGAACAAGTGGCATCCTGTGATACAGGATGATGCATTCACAAGATGCTGGGGACACAGAGATGGGTTCTTCTAGAGACTTTAAGCTTAATGTCAATTTGGTTTGGAAGGATGGGGGGAATTTAGAACAATAAGGAGGGGAAAGGACATTTCAGGAGGGGTAGAGGAATTGACAGAAGCAACTTAAAAAGGACACAGCCTAAAAGTTGAGAGTTATGTGCTATTCATGGGAATGTTTAGGACTTCACGCCTGGCAGACAGCATCTCAAATGACCCTGAGAGAACTGCTCTGAGGAGGCGAGGGGAGAAGACAGGTCATATAGAAGTTATGCAACAAAGGGCGAGTAATCTTAACATCAAAAATTATTGCTAATTAAAGAAAACCAGATAACCCAAGTTAAGAGATTTAATACTTTTCCATGTATGGAAGATGCAAGACTCTGGACTCACTGAAATCGTTCCTTTGATATGCATCTCAGCTATCTTGGAGAAGGAAATAGCAGCCCACTCCAGTATCCTTGCCTTGAAAATCTCATGGACAGTGGAGCCTGGTGGGCTGCAGTCCATGGAGTTACAAAGAGTTGGGCACAACTGAGCAACTAACACACTTCAGCTATCTGGGGCCAGTATCCTGTGTTTTCACTTTCTGAGCTTTTTCAGGGCTCATCATGGGGAGTGGCTGCAGTCTGATGGCTGCTAAATGACAGCTTCTTTCCTTCCTGAGTTCCCTTAGGACACACAGGCTCACCTTAGGGGCTGTGGTTGCTGATGACTATGACATGCTTGTGTTTACTGGTATAATATTCCATTTCCCATGGGGTAAGGGGCATCTGGAGGTGGAGAGTAGCCCAGTGTGGCTTGGGGTGGGGGAGGGAGTGTGCACACGCACTCCCTAGTGAGGCAGGGGAAAGGAAAGAACAGAGGAAGGTGGGTGGGACTGGTTACCAGTTTCCACAAACCAGATTGCTTAAGACATCAGAAGTATATTGTGTCTCATCTCTGAATGCTGGAGGAACCCTATCAAGATGTCAGCAGTGCTGTGCTGTCTGAAAGCTCTTTCATCTTCTGATGTTTTTCTCAACCATCCTTATCTCATGGCCTGTACATGCATCACTCCAGTCTCTGCCTCTCTTTTCTCATAGCACACCACAGTGCATCTCTGTCTTGCCCAAATTTTCCTCTTTTTATAAGGATTTTTTGTTTTTGTTCAGTTGCTTAGTCATGTCTGGCTCTTTGTAACCCCATGGATGGCATCATACCAGACTTCCCTGTCCTTCATCATCTCCCAAAGTTTGCTCAAACTCATGTCCATTGCTCAAA
Source organism: Cervus canadensis (assembly GCF_019320065.1). Classification (NCBI taxonomy): domain Eukaryota; kingdom Metazoa; phylum Chordata; class Mammalia; order Artiodactyla; family Cervidae; genus Cervus; species Cervus canadensis. Next base: position 18,642,789 of record NC_057392.1, on the reverse strand, counting down.
TTCATGCCATCCAACCATCTCAACCTCTGTCATTCCCTTCTTCATTCCCTTCTCCTACCTTCAATCTTTCCCAGCATCAGGGTCTTTTCCAGTGAGTCAGCTCTTTGCATCAGGTGGCCAAAGCATTGGAGCTTCAGCATCAGTCATTCCAATGAATATTCAGGGTTGATTTCCTTTAGGATTGACTGGTTTGATTTCCTTGCTGTCCATGGGACTCTCGAGAGTCTTCTCCAGTACCATAGCTCAAAGGCATCAGTTCTCGGTGCTCAACATTTTTTATTGTCCAGCTCTCACATCTATACATGACTAGTGGAAAAACCATAGCTTTGACTATGCAGAACTTTGTTGGCAAAGTAATGTCTCTGCTTTTTAATATTCTGTCTAGATTTGTCATAGCTTTTCTTCCAAGGAGCAAGAGTCTTTTAATTTCATGGCTACAGACACCAGCTGCAGTGATTTTGTAGCCCAAGATAAGGATTTAGGGTCCACCCTAATCCAGTCTGATGTGAATAGATGATTCATCAGATAAGTCTCTGAAGCTGGAAAAGACTGAGGGCAGAAGGAAGAGAGGGCATCAGAGGATGTGATGGCTGGACAGCATCACTGATGCAAGGAACATGAACTTGGGCAAATTCCGGGAGATGGTGAGGGGCAGGGATGCCTGGTGTGCTACAATCCATGGGGTCACAAAGAGTTGGGTATGACTGGGCAGCTGAACAACAAGGACAACTAATCCAGTCCAACCTCATCCTAATTTGATGACATCTTCAAAGACCCTATTTTCAATAACACTTTCAAGTATGAGGATTAGAGCTTTATGCATTTGGGAGGAACTTGGCAGCCCATCACAGGCTGGTTTATGGAGAGCCCCCAGTGCCATGCTGAGGTGTGTGTGTTTGGTGACCTGCTGAGATTTCAGCTGGAGAGTGAGACAAGGGGACCCCTGTAACTAGTACATTTTCATGAGCATTTACACCAAACCCATGTTCCTCTTTATTAACAAAAGCAAAAGAAAACAGCAACGTGCCCAAACCCACATTTCCATGTGTTTCTTTTCCCCTTAGGAGAGAAGTGACCCGCACGTGTTATCCTCCTTTCCCCACCCGTCCTCTCTCCAACCTGCTGAAATATAGATTCTGTTCCCACTTCTCCCACTGGCTCTCTGTGCCACCCTCATCATTTTCTCTTCTATTTACTGATGGCACTGGGTGCTGAGGGCTTCCCAGGTGGCACTAGTGGTAAAGAACCTGCCTGTCAATGCAGGAGAAATAAGACGCGAGCTTAATCCCATGGGTTGGGAAGATCCCATGGAGGAGGGCCTGGCAACCCACGCCTGTATTCTAGCCTGAGAATCCTATGGACAGAGGAGCCTGGCAGGCTACGGTCCATAGGGTCAGGAGGAATCAGACACGACTGAAGTGACTTAGCATGCACTGGGAAATGGCACCACTCACCCGTCCTGCAACTCAACGTCTCCAAAACAGACTACTTGCCTCTCCAGCCTGTTCCTCATCTCCAGGCCCCTTGGGCAATGACCCCCAATGCCTCCAGCTTTCACACCAGCTTGAGAGTCACCCTTTTTGCCTTCCTCTCACTCATGAAACATTGCCATCATTCCACCATCTCCTCCAGATTGTAGCCATTGTTCCTAAATGATTCCCAGACCCTAAAATGCTCATAGCAGCCACAGCAATCTTCCCTGGATATTAATCTGTCATGTGACTCTTCTACTTGAACCTCCCCTTGCCTCCAATTGCCTACAAGATACACACTGACTCCTAGAGCTGTGAACAGACCCCACGGGGCCTGGACCTGGCTGTTTTCATTTCTCACCAGGTAGGACGTATGTTGCCAAATGTCGGCTCACACAAATACTATGCTATTAACACTGTTGTTGTTGTTGTTATTCTTTAGTTGCCTCAGTCACATCTGACTCTTTGCAGCCCTATGAACTGTAACCCCGCCAGGTTCCTCTGTCCATGGGAATTTCCAGGCAAGAATACTGGTGCTTGTCATTCAGTCATGGCTGACTCTTTCCAACCCCACGGGCTGTAGCCCACCAGGCTCCTCTGTCCATGGAATTTTCCAGGCAAGAATACTGGAGTGGGTTGCCATTTCCTTCTTCAGGAGATCTTCCCAACCCAGGAATTGAACCCATGTCTCCTGCACTGGCAGATGGATTCTTTACCACTGAGCCACCTGGGAAGCCCCACCCCACTCACATTTCTGTCCCGTAAAATATGCTGTGTTCTTCTCTTCCTACAAGGTCTTTGTGTAACAGAGAAATTCTTCTTCCCTGTTCATCTAGCCAGTACCTGCACATTCCATTTTAATAAGGCCTTAAGCAGAGAGAGTGAGTGAACAGCAGAATACTGTAATTATCTTTCCATAATGACCTACTCCCCCTCCCTCCAATTCTTCACTTAGGACAAAACTCAGGTGGCTCCTTTCCCAACATCACAGGACCAAGCAGACATGAATGCAGAACCAGCAGCTAGTCTACCTCCATCAGGCACCCTGAGAGGCCTTTTCCTCAGTGATGAGAGCATTTCAGACTCTTGTCAGACCCCAAATGGAGGGGGCAGAATTGGCAGTTCAAATAACTCTTTGATTTCTAAGCCAAGAAGATATAATTTACATAAATGACAGAAAACACAGGCTCCTTTACCTCAAAGTCCTGTACCATTCAGCATGGATCTGACCATCTGCAGAGGGTTTGTTTAACAGAATCCACTCCTAAGAGCACATCCCACTGAAATTCATTAATTTATATTTGGGGGAGACCAATAGTATCAATGGGCTTCCCAGGTGGTGCAGTGGTAAAGAATGTGTCTGCTGATGCAGGAGATCCAGGAGATGCTGGTTAGATCCTTGGGTTGGGAAGATGCTCTGGAGGAGGAAATGGCAACCCACTCCAGTATTCTTGCCTGGGAAATCCCATGGACAGAGGAACTTGGCGTGATACATTCCATGGGATCACAAAGAGTTGAATATGACTGAGCATGCATACACATAAATACATAATAGCATCAGTGCTGAGAAGGGTCATCACCTGGTGCAACAACTCTGCTCTCTGCAGACAAGAACAGATGGGAGCAGAGAGAGCAAATGCCTCAGCCAAGGTGGTCTGGCTCCACAAAGGACTGGAGACAGCCCTGCTGATGGTCTCAAGCCCCATCCTGGCATTTCTTCCACAGGCACCTGTTCTCTCTGATGACACTCCCCACTCTCAGCATCGTCTAGTGAAGAAAAAGTCAAAGGAGATTGAGATGCAGACCTGATGAGCTGCTCACCAGCTCTGAGATCCTGGGGAAGATGCTTGTCTAAGACGCCAGGTTTCCCTTCTGTGCGGTGCATAGGCATCTCTTTCCCGACCATCTCAAGTGGTCTGCACATTCAGTCATTATTCATTTGTCCTTATATTTATGCATCATCTTGCCAAGGCCATTGTGCTGTGTGCTACAATGCTGGGCCAAAAAAAGAATGTAGTCTCAACCTGAGTCCCCAACGTAGCATTTCTCTAACTTTGCACCTCAGGGCTCTGTGATACCTCAGAATCTCTGGACACCCATAGAAGTGCTGTGAGCAAGGGTTGCTTTCACTGCTCCTGGTAGGGAGAGCCTGTGCTCTGACATCAGGTCTTGCTGCACGGCCTTCCAGATTCCTCTGGATCCTGCTGCTGTGATACTAGGTATCTTGGTCTGTTGTTCTGCATCCCAGTCATGTCTAACTCTTCGTGAACCCATGGTCTACTGGGGCTTACACGGCAGACATTTATTTTATCAGAGTGCTGGAGGTGGAAGTCCAAGATCAAAGTGCAGGACGACTAGGCTTCTGGTGAAGCCTCTCTTCCTGGTTTGCCAACAGCCACCCTCTCACGTGTGAGCACCTGGTGTTCTTCTTATATGGACACTTGTCCTATTCACCTGGGCTTTCCTGGTGGCTCAGCGGTAAAGGACATGCCTGCAATGTAGGAGATGTGGAGACATGGGCTCCCTGGTCGGGAAGATCTCTTGGAGAAGGGAATGGCTACCCACTCCAGTATTCTTGCCTGGAGAATTCCATGGACAGAGGAGTCTGGCGAACTACAGACCATGGAGTCGAAGAGTCAGACACAACTGAAGCTACTTAGCAACTAAACAACAACAACTACTTAGGAACTAAAGAACAGCAACAACAAATCTCAGCCTGTCACCCATTATGGCCTCTTCATGGTCCCCGTGCTCTGCCTAAGAAACACGTGAAAATCACAGCTTCTCAGCAGACTACTAGTGAGCCGCAACTAAGCCAGGCCTCCTGACTCCTGTCAATGGAGCAGGGACATGAGGAGGCCATAATGGCTGTCTCTGATGACTGCCTAGGTCTGGGGGAGACCCAGTTACCAGTCCAGAGGTTACATGCCCATGACCTGTTTTCTATCCCTCGCCTGTTAACTATGATCTTCTTTATTACTTTATATTTTAAAAATTTGTCCTACCTACCCATGACATGTCTTATAGGCTACTAACGCACTTTCTATATTTAAGGTATCTCATCAACTTTGCCTGTTTCACAAGCTTTTTCATTATCTACATTTAATCCACTCTGTGCTTTCACTCTATCTCATAAATAGCTTACTTGAGATCTCTGCTTAATTATGTTTCCTAAAAAATTCTGTATGATCTCTAGGGCACCTGAATTACCTTCTTAAAAGCACTCAGAGTAAAACCTGAGCCACAGACTTACTGGGCTTCCCATGTGGCCATAGTGGAAAAGAACCTGCTTGCCAATGCTGGAGAAGTGGGAGGCACGGGTTCAACCCCTAGGTCAGGAAGATCTCCTGAAGGAGGGCACGGCAACCCACTCTAGTATTCTTGCCTGGAGAATCACAAAGTCAAAGGAGCCTGGCAGGCTACAGTCCATAGGGTCACAAAGAATCAGACACTAATGAAGTGACTTAGCACGTACGCATGCACACAGATGTATGGGACAGAATTACTTCTCAGAAAAACATACAGAGACTCAGTATACTACAGGGGAAAAGAGTGACATTGGACAATTTAGACAGTAAATCTGCGTCGTTAAACACCATCGTTTTTATTCCTAGCTCAGTTCAGTTCAGTTGCTCAGTCTTGTCCAACTCGTGGCAACCCCATGGACCGCAGCACTCCAGGCTTCCCTGTCCATCACCAACTCCTGGGGCTTACTCAAACTCACATCCACTGAGTCAGTGATGCCATCCAACTATCTCATCCTCTGTCATACCCTTCTCCTCCCGCCTTCAATCTTTCTCAGCATCAGGGTCTTTTCCAGTGAGTAAGTTCTTCACATCAGGTGGCCGAATTATTGGAGTTTCAGCTTCAGCATCAGTCCTTCCAATGAATATTCAGGACTCATTTCCTTTAGGATTGACTGGTGGATCTCTTTGCAGCCCAAGGGACTCTCAAGAGTCTTCTCCAACACCATAGTTCAAAAGCATCAATTCTTCAGTGCTCAACTTTCTCTATAGTCCAACTCTCACATCCATACATGACTTTTGGAAAAATCAAAGCTTTGACTAGATGGACTTTTGTTGGCAAAGTAATGTCTCAGCTTTTTAGTATGCTGTCTATATAGGCTGGTCATAGCTTTTCTTCCAAGGAGCAAGCATCTTTTAACTTAATGGATGCAGTCACCATCTATAGTGATTTTGGAATCCAAAAGAAATAAAGTCTGTCACTGTTTCCATTATTTCCTCATCTATTTGCCATTAAGTGATGGGACCAGAGGCCATGATTAGTTTACTGAATGTTGAGTTTTAAGCCAACATTTTCACTCTCCTCTTTCATTTTTATCAAGAGGTTGTCTACTTATTCTTCACTTTCTGCCATAAGGGTGGTGTCATCTGTATATCTGAGGTTATTGATATTTCTCCGGCAATCTTGATTCCAGCTTGTGCTTCATCCAGCCTGGCATTTCGCATGATGTACTCTGCATGTAAGTTAAATAAGCAGGGTGACAACACACAGCCTTGACATACTCCTTTCCTGATTTGGAACCAGTCTGTTGTTCCATGTCCAATTCTAACTGTTGTTTCTTGACCTGCATACATAGTTCTCAGGAGGCAGGTCAGGTGGTCTGGTATTCCCATCTCTTTGAGAATTTTCCACAGTTTGTTGTGATCCACACAATCAAAGGCTTTGGCATAGTCAATAAAGCAGAAGTAGCTGTTTTTCTGGAACTCTCTGCTTCTTCAATGATCCAATGGATGTTGGCAATTTGATCTCTGGTTCCTCTGCCTTTGCGAAATCCAGCTTGAACATCTAGAAGTGCATGATTCAAATACTGCTGAAGCCTGGCTTGTAGAATTTTGATCATTACTTTGCTAGTGTGTGAGATGAGCACAGTTGTGCAGTAGCTTAAACATTCTTTGGCTTTGCCGTTCTTTGGGATTGGAATGAAAACTGACCTTTTCCAGTTCTGTGGCCACTGCTGAGTTTTCCAAATTTGCTGGCATATTGAGTGCAGCACTTTTACAGCATCACCTTTTAAGATTTGAAATAGCTCAACTGGAATTCTATCACCTCTACTAGCTTTGTTCATAGTGATGCTTCCTAAGGCCCACTTTACTTCGAGTTCCAGGATGTCTGGCTCTAGGTGAGTGATCACACCATGGTGGTTATCTGGCTCATGAAGATCTTTTTTGTATAGTTCTTCTGTGTATTCTTGCCACCTCTTCTTAATATCTTCTGCTTCTGTTAGGTCCATATCATTTCTGTCCTTTACTGTGCCCATCTTTGCATGAGGTGTTCCCTTGGTGTCTCTAATTTTCTTAAAGACATCTCTAGTGTTTCCCATTCTGTTGTTTCCCTCTATTTCTTTGCATTGATCACTTATGAAGGCTTTCCAGTCACTCATTCTATTGAACTCTGCATTCTGATGGGTATCTTTCCTTTTCTCCTTTGCCTTAGCTTCTCTTCCTTTCTCAGCTATTTGTAAGGCCTCCTCAGACAACCATTTTGCCTTTTTTTTCCCCTGGGGATGGTCTTGATCTCTGCCTCCTGTACAATGTCACCAACCTCCGTCCGTAGTTCTTCAGGCACTCTATCAGGTCTAATCCTTTGAATCTGTTTGTCACTTCCACTATATAACAGTAAAGGATTTGATTTAGGTCATACCTGAATGGCCTAGTGGTTTTCCCTAATTTCTTCAATTTAAGTCTGAATTTGGCAATAAAGTGTTCATGATCTGGGCCACAGTCAGCTCCCAGTCTTGTTTTTGCTGACTGTATAGAGTTTGTCCATCTTTGGCTGCAAAGAATATAACCAATCTGATTTCAGTGTTGACCATCTGGTGATGTCCATGTGTAGAGCCTTCTCTTGTGTTGTTGCAAAAGGGTGTTTGCTATGACCAGTGTGTTCTCTTGGCAAAACTCTGTTAGCCTTTGACCTACTTCGTTTTGTACTCCAAGATCAAATTTGCCTGTTACTCCAGGTATTTCTTGACTTTCTACTTTTGCATTCCAGGACCCTATAATGAAAAGGACATCTTTTCTGGGTGTTAGTTCTAGAGGGTCCTGTAGGTCTTGATAGAACCGTTCAACTTCAGCTTCTTCAGCATTACTGGTCAGGGCATAGACTTGGATTACTGTGATAGTGAATGGTTTGCCTTGGAAATGAACAGAGATCATTCTGTTGTTTTTGAGATTGCATCCAAGTACTGCATTTGGGACTCTTTTGTTGACTATGATGGCTACTTAATTTCTTCTAAGGGATTCTTGCCCACAGTAGTAGATATAATGGTCATCTGAGTTAAATTCATCCATTCCAGTCCATTTTAGTTCGCTGACTCCTAAAATGTTGATGTTCACTCTTGCCATCTCCTGTTTGACTACTTCCAATTTTGCCTTGATTCATGGACCTAACATTCCAGGTTCCTATGCAATATTGCTCTTTACAGCATTGGACTTTGCTTCCATCACCAATCACATCCACAACTGGGTGGTGTTTTTGCTTTGGCTCCATCTTTTCATTCTTTCTGGAGTTATTTCTCCACTCATCTCTTGGAGCATATTGGGCACCTACCGACCTGGGGAGTTCATCTTTCAGTGTCCTATCTTTTTGCCTTTTCATACTGTTCATGGGGTTCTCAAGGCAAGAATATTGAAGTGGTTTGCCATTCCCTTCTCCAGTGGACCACATTTTGTCAGAACACTCCACCTATCTCTTATTCCTAAGTAGAAATGATTAATTAATACTCATCATTCAACCTCAAAGTGCTCTTTCCATTTTGTTCTTCGACCCAAGCTAGGAAATTGGTTAAGAATACCTTTTTTATTTGGAGAGCAGAGGTCTGCTTGGGGGATTGTATGCTGGGCAAAAAACATAGCTACTACTTCCAACTTCAGGAGGTAATTCTTAACTGGTTCAGTTCAGTTCAGTTGCTCAGTCGTGTCCGACACTTTACGACCCCATGAACTGAAGCACACCAGGCCTCCCTGTCCATCACCAATTCCTGGAGTACACCCAAACCCATGTCTATTGAGTTGGTGATACCATCCAATCAACTCTTCCTCTGTCGTCCCCTTCTCCTTCTGCCCTCAATCTTTCCCAGCATCAGGGTCTTTTCAAATAAGTCAGCTCTTTGCATCAGGTGGCTAAAGTATTGGAGTTTCAGCTTCAAAATCAGTCCTTCCAATGAACACCCAAGACTGATCTCCTTTAGGATGGACTGGTTGGATCACCTTGCATGCCAAGGGACTCTCAAGAGTCTTCTCCAACACCACAGTTCAAAAGCATCAGTTTTTCGGCACTCAGCTTCCTTTATAGTCCACACATACATGACCACTGGAAAAACCTTAGCCTTGACTAGACGGACCTTTGTTGGCAAAGTAATGTCTCTGCTGTTCAATATAATGTCTAGGTTGGTCATAACTTTCCTTCCAAAGAGTAAGTGTCTTTTAATTTCATGGCTGCAATCACTATCTGCAGTGATTTTGGAGCCAAGAAAAATAAAGTCAGCCACTGTTACTATTGTTTCCCCATCTATTTGCCATGAAGTGATGGGACTGGATGCCATGATCTTAGTTTTCTGAATGTTGAGTTTTAAACCAACTTTTTCACTCTCCTCTTTCACTTTCATCAAGCTGCTCTTTGGCTCTTCTTCGCTTTCTGCCATAAGGGTGGTGTCATCTGTATATCTGAGGTTATTGATATTTCTCCTGGCAATCTTGATTTCAGCTTGTGCTTCTTCCAGCCCAGTGTTTCTCATGATGTACTCTGCATATAAGTTAAATAAGCAGGGTGACAATATACAGCCTTGACGTATTTCTTTTCCTATTTGGAACCAGTCTATTGTTCCATGTCCAGTTCTAACTGTTGCTTCCTGACCTGCATACAGGTTTCTCAAGAGGCAGGTCAGGTGGTCTGGTATTCCCATCTCTTTCAGAATTTTCCACAGTTTATTGTGATCCACACAGTCAAAGGCTTTGGCACAGTCAATAAAGCAGAAATAGATGTTTTTCCGGAACTCTCTTGCTTTTTTGATGATCCAGCAGATGTTGGCAATGTGATCTTGGGTTCCTCTGCCTTTTCTAAAACCAGCTTGAACATCTGGAAGTTAGAAGAACAAAATCTGTTTAAATGAAGAACTCAGACCATACGCTGGAGAGAGATTGCATTTTCATAGGCCTTGTCCCCCGAAGCATATGTTAATCTTTTCGTATGTGGAGCACTTAGGATTTTCAATAATTAAAAGAAAGCTCAGAGCCAGACATTTACTTGAGGAGCCCCGAGTGATTCGGCTCCAGGTTCCCTGTAAGCCCTGTGGCACTCGGTAACACCTCCAATATACTGGTTTAAACTGGGCAATTTTGATGCATTTGGTGGTAGACACTGGCAGCTTCACTGCAATTGGAATGAACAAATGAAGACAGATGACAGATGGGAAGGAAGAGGGATGGGCTGGTCTCAGGTACTCCCTCTCAGAGGAATATGTTTCTCTAGGTTGTTTACTTGAGCAGCCAGTGGTCCTGGCAGGTCAGAGTCCAGCAGCATCTCTGCTCTGGTCTCTGTCAGCCCTCTGCTGCTGCCCCATTTCTCCACTCCAGCCTCTGTTATTCTCAGTAAGACCTGGATGGTGCTCCCTAGTCCCACACAGATGCCAGCCCTCAGAGCCTTCTGCCTCTCCTCCCAGTGTTTGTGACCAAACAGCCTCTGTATCTTGCCACCTTCCTTTATTTCTCTGCCAGGGTTTGCTTTTCTTAATGTTTCTAATAAGTGGAATTTACGGGGTCACAACTCTCCATGATAAGTGGAAATTTCCTCCCCCCAACACAACACCACATTAGAAAGGGGGACTTTTCCCCCAACCGCAATTCACAGAATGTTCGCATTTGGCTTTCTGGCTCATCTGTCTTTCAAAACCTTCTAGTGTGAAAGTGTGAAAGAGCACACATGGCTGTCAACTTTAAAAATGCACAACATGAGAGATGCAATATAAGTTTTGTTGTTATTTCAGTCTTTCAGTCGCTAAGTCATGTCTGACTCTTTGCAACCCCATGGACTGCAGCACACCAAGCTTCCCTGTCCTTCATCTCCCAGAGCTTCCTCAAACTCATGTCCATCAAGTCGGTGATGCCATCCAGCCATCTCATCCTCTTTTGGGGCAAAATGATGACTATAGCATGTCAGATAGTGCCGAGAAACCACTCCAAATTGGAAGTGGGGAGTACATGTAATCAAGCACATATTTTTGCAGAGAGTGTCTGCTAGTCTCCTGAACTTTTCTGCTAGTCACGAGGAGCAGCCATCATCAAGAATTTTGGTGCTTTTCTAGGTTGGAGGAGATACAAGAATTGTGCTCATAAAATTGGCTTCTGAAAATATCTGTCTAAAGACCTGTTCTGACAATTGCCCCTAGAGCACAGAGGGCCTCTTTTTTGTTCTCCACCCTGAACTCCTTTCAGGGGATGTTGAAGGTCAGCAGCTGCAGCAGCTCATGATTTAATCTTTGGAGCTTTAGATGGCAAGCACCCATGGCAAGTGCCAATTTGTAGCTGTCTGGTAGTCACCCAGACACTCTCTGAGCTAAAGGACAGAGTTTGAATCGAAGTGCACTACTGCATCACTGCAAATAGGCGCCTCTCATGGGCAGGGCTGTCCCAAGGTGACTGCACTGCTGGTAATGAGCCAAACTCCCCACTAGCAGCTGCACCCTGAGTTCATGATCACCCCTGGAGTCTCCTTGGATTCATAACAGACTGAGTATTTATGCAGAAAGGATTGGGTGATGAGCAAGTGTGCTCCCTTCAAAGCTAACACTGTGCATATCAATTATACCTCTTCTCTCAGGAAATCGGCAAGGTGAGCCATCATCAGCCACTGGTCAGAACTCACAGACTGAGTGTCAGGCCATGGCAGCCACAGACCTCCTCCTTGGGTCCTCCTGACTGTCTAAATCTTTTCTTCCCAATGAACGTAAGTGAGTCACCCTCCTTACAGCAAAATGAGGCAATTGGTCTCTTTACCTGATACCAAAGGAAAATTGAGGCAAAGAGGGAAAAAATTAGAATGGCAAACACTCCTCAGAGCCCCAGAGCAAGAAACATATATACTTTTTGCATTTTCTAGAGACATGCAAAGTCACTTCTGAACTTTAAAAACTGTGCATCCATTTGGAATAATTGAAAGTGAAATGTGAGGGTCATTACTTTCACTAATACAGTTACAACGGGATGAATTGCTTCTCAGAGGAACTGCCGATCGAGCTGCTGTATTTAATAATTTGAATACTAAAGTTTCCCCAGGCGAGGAGACAGTTTTGCCACCAACTGGGGGATTTTTTTTTTTTTCCCCAGCTCACTCCTTTCTCCTGTGGTGGCCTGGCTGTGGTCCAAGCCCTCTGGAGATCTCAGCCAACAGGAGGAACCCCCGCTCAGCTGTTTCCCAGAAGAGCCAGTCACTGAGTGTGGAGGAGACAAAAAGGACAGGAAGCCCTAGTCCCATTTTGTTCCCAAGCAGTGATGGCTCAATTTCTCATAATCCATGGGAATGAAATGTGCATGGCTGCTACACATGGAGAGCAGGATGAGGAATCGTTAGGTCTTGGTCTACAAATAGAATCATCAGGAAGAGCTCTGAACCTAGATTCCCTGGGGTCATAGAAAGGTAGTAGGCACCATGATGACATGTTTGGACCCATTTGGTTAACATGAAAAGTTCATTGAAGTGGGGAGGCGGATGAGATTGAGTCTGGAAATTAGGGCAAAACTGCTAATTCCAGGCTTCTCTGGTGGCTCAGAGGTAAAGAATCCACCTGCCAATGCAGAAAACACCAGTTCAATTCCTGATCCAGGAAGATCCCACATACTGGGGAGCAACTAAGCCCATGCACCTCAGCTATTAAACCTGCTAATAGAGCCTGGGAGCTGCAACAAGAGAAGCTACTGCAGTGAGAAAGCCTGTACACCGCAACCAGAGAGTAGTCCCCACTCTCTGCAGCTAGAGAAAAGCCCACGCGACAACAAAGACCCACCACAGTCAAAAATAAATAAAATTATTTTAAAAACTACTAATTCCAACATGAGCAATGGGATCTCCTCCTTGCTGTAGTTTGCTGGCTTTAGTAAGGATGACGGCCAGCCTACCCAAAGCCCAAGACCCATTCGCGCCTCTGCCATAATTTTATGTACAGAGCTGCAATCCAACATGCCTGCTGATCCATTAATTGGGGGTGTCGGTGACCCAGGGTTTCAGCCACACATGAGGGGTGGTGCCTAATGGGAAAAGACATGTATTTAGGGCAGTTGTGAGTAGGACCCTCAGGGTCTGAAATGCTGAGCCAATGGCTGAGCTTGAGCTTCCATTTCATAAGAATCTTCTAAAGTCTGTGTCTTAACCTCTTTGGGCAGCTGTAACAAAATACCATAGACTGGGTATAGACACTGCTTATACACACAGACATTTAATGTTCATGGTTCCAGAGACTTGAAGTCAGAGAATAAGGTGGCAGCAGGGTTGAGGGGGCCTCATCTGGGTCCCAGACATCTCACTGTGTCCTCACATGGTAGAATGAATGAGGGCTCTCTTGGGGTCTCTTTTACAAGAGATCTGAGCCCATTTGTGAGGGCTCCACCCACACAACCTCTTACCTGTATGCATGATCAGTGGTTCAGTCATGTCCAACTCCTTTCGATTCTATGGAATGACTCTATGGAGATGCCAGGCTCCTCTGTCCATGGGATTCGCCAGGCAAGAATACTGCAGTGTGTTGCCATTTCCTTCTCCATGGGATCTTCCCAATCCAGGGATCGAACTCAAGTCTCTTATGTCTCCTGCATTGGCAGATGTGTTCTTTACCACTAACAGCACCTGGGTATTACCTTCCAAAGGCCCCACCTCCTAAGGCCATCACACTGGGTGTTAAGAGTTCAACAGATGGATTGTGTTGGGATGTATTCCAGCTATCTCAGTCTGAATTTACTATTATCACCAAAAGCTCATGTTATTTTCCTACCAAATGTTAAAACTATTTCCTGTTCTTAATCCTACATCTACTTTCTCTTATTTTCATCTTTGACCACATCAGAGTGAAAACTGATGGCTGGAAAAACCATTTCATTTGCTAAGACAGTTTAATAGTTTTTTTTCTCAGTACCTTACTTCGTAACAAGTCAATGAAGAAGTAAGAATAACTTATTGCTATAAGAATAACTTGTTAGCGTAACTTTTAGAAGCTCAGCTGTGGAGTTAGCTAGTATAAACAAGTCTTGCTGGTGAGAATAGGAAAGGCACAGATGTCTTCTGAGCTGGTTGCTCTTGGCTGATCTATCCCCTGGGGGTGTTCTCTGCTGAACGTGGCTGGCATTGGTGGGTGAATACACCCAGTGCCCTTACCCTCTGGCTTCTGATGGGGTTAGCAAGGGGCAGCAGGGGCAGAAGACCTGCCGGTGCAAGGGGAGAGAGATTTGGAAATCTTTTCCCATATTAGTCTCTGGGCACATGGTATCCTTCTGGTCTGCTGCATCTCAGGAAATGGTCCTCTCATTGCACTTTCTTCCCAGAGACCTCTGAGAAGTAGCTGAAGCCATTTCAACCTCTCACTTTTTTTTTTTTTTTAAATTTTTTTATTAGTTGGAGGCTAATTACTTCACAACATTTCAGTGGGTTTTGTCATACATTGATATGAATCAGCCATAGATTTACACTTATTCCCCATCCCGATCCCCCCTCCCATCTCCCTCTCCACCCGATTCCTCTGGGTCTTCCCAGTGCACCAGGCCCGAGCACTTGTCTCATGCATCCCACCTGGGCTGGTGATCTGTTTCACCATAGATAGTATACATGCTGTTCTTTTGAAACATCCCACCCTCACCTTCTCCCACAGAGTTCAAAAGTCTGTTCTGTATTTCTGTGTCTCTTTTTCTGTTTTGCATATAGGGTTATCGTTACCATCTTTCTAAATTCCATATATATGTGTTAGTATGCTGTAATGTTCTATATCTTTCTGGCTTACTTCACTCTGTATAAATTAATTTTATTGGCGCATAGTTGACTTACAATGTTGTGTCAGTTTCAGGTGTACCACATAGTAAATCACATATATCCACTCTTCTTTAGATTTTATTTCCATATAGATCTTTATAAATTATTGAGTAGAATCCCCTGTGCTATGCAGTAGGTTCTTTTTAGGTTTCTTTTGATATTTTCTGTATAATGGTGCGTATAGGTCTTGATGGGAGAGGGACTTCCGGTTGTTATTGAGTCTCTTACTCACGTCTGACTCTTTGTGACACCACGGATGGAAGCGCGCCAGGCTTCCTGGTCCATCACCATCTCCCAGAGTTTGCTCAAACTCGTGTCCATTGAGCTGGTGATATCATCCAACCATCTCGTCCTCCGTCACGCCTTTCTCCTCCTGCCCTCAATCTTTCCCAGCATCAGGGTCTTTTCCAATGAGTTCATGCTTCACATCATATGACCCAAGTATTGTAGCTTCAGCTTCAGCATCAGTGCTTCCAGTGAATATTCAGGACTGATTTCCTTTAGGATTGACTGGTTTGATCTTCTTGCTGTCCAAGGGACTCTCAAGAGTATTCTCTGGCACCACAGTTCAAAAGCATCAGTTCTTTGGCACTCAGCTTTCTTTATGGTCTAGCTCTCACATCTGTACATGGTTACTGGAAAAACCATAGCTTGACTATGTGGGCCTCTATTGGCAAAGTGATGACTCTGTTTTTAATATGCTGTCTAGATTTGTCATAGCTTTCCTTCCAAGGAGCAAGTGTCTTAATTTCATGGCTATGGTCACCATCTGCAGTGATTTTGGAGCCCAAGAAAAGAAAGTCTGTCACCATTTCCATTTTCCCCAATCTGTTTGCCATGAAGTGATGGGACTGGATGTCCATCACTATAATAGTGTGCATAGGTCTTGGTGGTGGAGGGACTTTCAGTAAAAGAGCCAATCCCTTCTGCAAACTCTGGATCAGGTGCTAAGCAATGAGTGCATTAATATTACAGGCCTCACTTTGTTTCTTACTCACAACAATCCCTTTTGGATCCAGGCCATTTAACAGAGGGGAAAGTTGAGGCACAAATCCAAGGTCTCCAGATCCACAGCCCACAACTAACTATATCTATATTTCCCCCATCTAGAGTTTTTTCACTTCCTGATTTTTCTCAGTAAAATTTTTCCTTGTTTTGGTGTCTATTAATAGCTAAATGGGCACCATTTGAAATATTGAGTATGAGTTAAATTACTTAACTCATATCATTAACATAAAAATACTAGTCACTTACTTAATTTCACAATTTTATTAATATTTAGTCATTTAATTTAGTCATTTACTTAATTTCACAATTTTATTAATATATTTTGAATTAAATTTGCCAAATGACTCCACTTCATTTTTGACAGCACAACTAGTAAATATTGAATATTATAAACAAATAATATGGTACCATTTCTACATTTCATGGAGATGGGTGATTAAAAAGTAGTTATACAAAGTTCAGATGAAGCAGATTCAAAATATTACATGAAAAATCTTTTTGATATGCCATGTATATGTCAAACTTTCTCATATGTTTTGTTAGTATAATTTGTTACAGTTATTTTTTACATGTAAATTGATCAATCACAATTGTTTTCAATTCTGGATTCTTATTTGAATTTGTTAGTTATATTAAAACAATGGCTTTAAGTTTCTTTTACATGAGTAGTCTTCACTGAACCTCGAGCAGCATGTATCTAAAACCAACACAAACAAGAAGTGAAAACTCCCCAATCCTGTCTGTAAATATGTTCTTGCTTTTAAACCCATATGAACTGAGAGCTTATCACCAAAATATGCCACAGCACAGCCAGAAGTGAGACACGTGTACTTCAGCTTTTAGACCTTCCACTAAATAGAATTTATATAATAGATCTATTTCTCTCAACTGTAACATTTTGTAACTTTTTTATTATAGTAAAACATACATAATAAAAATACCATTTTAACCATTTTAGGTGACGAGTTCATTGACATTAAGCACACACACCATCCATCCCAGAACTTTTTCATTTCCCACACTGAAATTATGTACCCCGTGTAACAATCTTTGTGATGTTGATTCTGCCCTCAGTGTGATGCCCCTTGTAAGAGAGGCGTCATGAGAGCAGCTCAACCAACTACTCAACCAGCTTGTTGATAAAACATGAACACCAGCAGCCAAGATTACGGCTCTTTAATGAGCCAACATAGAACCCATGATGCTGGGGAAAGACCCCGATATAGGGAAAGATTGAAGGCAAAAGGAGAAGAGGGAGGCAGAGGATGAGATTGTTAGATAGCATCATGGACTCAATGGCCATGAACTTGAGCAAACTCTGGGAGATAGTGGAGGATAGGGAAGCCTGGCATGCTTCAGTCCATGGGATTGCAGAGTCAGACATGACTCAGTAACTGAACAACAAAAAAAGAACCCATGGATCTCCATAATGACCTGCCAATCAGCACTTTGGACGCCGTTGTCCAACCAGCTACAAGCCCGCTAATTATCTCCAGCATCTCCTCACAGCTCTCTGCTGCAGTCATAAAAACAGCACATCTTTGTCAAAAGGATCTGCTGAAATCAACCTAACATCCACCTGTGATCTTGGTCCCTGAGATCTGACAGATGTTATCCTGATCTAACAGTCTTGCTTTTTTTTTTTTTTTTAAAGGATGCTTTTGGCAGGACTTTCTTTTCATTATCATCTGCTGGCTCTTAATGACCATCTTTTGCTGGTAAACACACCTGCAATATTTGTGTGTGTCCAGCATGTTCCTTTGGTTCGTTGAGGGAATCAGTCTAAGTCCATGTTGTAAAACAGCAGGTGTGGTTCAGCCTCATCTACAGAGACAAGTTCCCAGCACCTGCCACCTCCTCCAGCACTGGCTGCCCACTGCCTGGCATGGCTTGCCCATCAGTACCCTTCATCACCTGATACCCTCTGTGAGGGCTGCCCATCACTTCCTCCACAACCTGGTACCTCTACAGCCTGATACCTCCTCAGCTGCCCATCAGACCCTTAGAGACTTCCAGATCCTCCCAGGTGCCAACTCCTCCGCAATTCTTCTGTGACAGCATTCCTTTATTTTTTAGTTTTTTTTATGCATCATATGGCATGTGGGATCTTAGTTCCCAGACCAGGGACCAGACCCATGCCCCTTGCAATGGAAGCATTGAGCCTTTACCAGGGAACTCCTTGTGACAGTATTCATTCTGAATTTTCCTATCAACTCAGATTCATCTTTTCTAAACCAAATACATCTGACTTATCTTCATAAAACCCACAGCTTGCCAGACATCGTTCTAGGCTCTTTAAACCCTCATACCAATCTTTTGAGCGCAGTACTATTTCTTTCCTCCATTTTCAGATGTGGAATTGATTAGAAAAAGGGGAAGTAACTTGCCCAAGAACTGGGAGACTGTCATGCTCTTAGCCCAGTGCTCTGCTGGGGCTCCTGAACAAATCCGTTCTTTCTTGGCATCTGTATGAAAAGTCCCTCTTCTTTTCTTACAGCTTCTGAGACATAATTGTTAGCATCACTGATAAGCCAGTGATGTATTGGATGTTCTTATTTAGATAAGTGGGACTTCCATCAAATGCTCACACATCGGAAACCCCCAAGACCATGGCTATACAAAGATACAGATGGTGCTTTCTGGAGACCAGTTAGAGGAGAGTCCCTTTCATTCTCATTCACGTGACCTTCAGGGAAGTTCCTGCCGTTATAATTTTAGATCAAAGACATGAGTACTCTTTATTTGTAAGATGTGAGTACTCTCTTTCAAAGTCTGCAAATCAAAGCTATGAGGTATCAAAACAATGAGGTATCACCTCACACAAGTCAGAATGGTTTCATCAAATATTCCATAAACAATAAATATTGGAGAGGGTGTGGATAGAAGGGAATCCTCCTACATTGTTGATTGGAATGTAAATTGGTGCAACCTCTTTGGAGAACGGTATGGAGGTTCCTTGAAAAACTAAAAATAGAGCTAACATATGGCTCTACCAGAAGGCAGAATGCCAAAGAATTGAAGCCTTCCAACTGTGGTGCTGGAGAAGACTCCTGAAAGTCCCTTGGACTGCAAGGAGATCAAACCAGCCAATCTTAAGGGAGATCAACCCTGAATATCCACTGGAAGGACTGATGCTGAAGCTGAAACTCCAGTATTTTGGTCATCTGATACAAACAGATGACTCATTGGAAAAGTTCCTGATGCTGGGAAATATTGAGAGGGGAAGGATAAGAGGGCATCAGAGGATGAGATGGCTGGATAGCATCACTGATGCAATGAACATAAACTTGGGCAAACTCTGAGAGATGGTGATGGACAGGGAGGCCTCGAATGCTGCAGTCCATGGGGTTGCAAAGAGTTGGACATGACTGGGTGGCTGAACAACAATAATGACCCTATAATCCCACTTCTGGGCATATGCCTGGAGAAAAACATGGTCTGAAAGGATACATGCATGCCAATATTCATTGCAGTGCTGTTTACAATAGCCAAGAAATGAAAGCAACCTAAATGTCCATCAACAGAGGAATGGATAAAGAAAATGTGTGCATATATACAATGGAATATTACTCAGGCATAAAATAGAATGAAATCGTGCCATTTACAGAAACACGGATGGACTTAGAGACTGCCAGACAGAGTGAAATGAATCAGGAAGAGGATAACAAATATTGTGCATTAACACATATAGGTGGAATCTAGAAAAATGGTATAGACCATCTTATTTGCAAAGCAGAGGTAGACACACAGACACAGAGAACAAATACCAAGGGGGAAGGGTGGGAAGAGCTGAGAGATTGGGATTGACATATATACACTATTGATACTTTGTCTAAAATAGATAACTAATGAGAACCTATTGTATCGCTCAGGGCACTCAGTGCTCTGTGGTGACTTAACTGAGAAGGAAATCCACAAAAGAGGGAATACATGTATATGAATGGGCTCCCCTGGTTGCTCAGCTGGTAAAGAATCTGCCTGCAATTCAGGAGACCCCGATTCGATTCCTGGGTCTGTAAGATCTGCTGGAGAAGGGGTAGGCTACCCACTCCTGGCTGATTCACTTTGCTATACAGCAGAAACTAACACAACCTTAAAAAATAAATGCAGAATATTGATTCAAGGGATAATAAGGTCGTATAAAAATAAAAGCATTTATTTTGCTTTTAGAGGTGGGGAAGGAATGCTACCTTAACAAGATATAGAAATCATTAGAGAGAGTAAGCATAAATGACACATGCTTTAGGGCTCAAAAACAAAGCTATGATATGTCATTGGGATAAAAAGTTTTGAGGATGTATCTTAGATGAGCTTTATTGAAAAAAGCAGCTTCTCTGCAAACAAAAATCAAGGTGTCACAAAAAGCTTTGTTTTCTTGTTTGTTCTCCCTTATATTCTAGGCCTTTATGTGGATTTGTCCTCTTAGAGGCACAGACAAATACATGGTCACCACAATACTCAAATACGTGTCCTTCAATGAGTCCTTGTGGAGCAGAACTAAATGCAGCTGGCTAGTAATAGTCAGCACCCTCGAAGCAGGTCTTGGCTACAGAGCATTGCTCAGCCAGCTGTTGTTGATTAAAGTATCTCTCCACCTTGGTTCTGCTCAGCTTGGTGGCAACTCCCTGATCTACTTTCCAGGTCCCTGGTTCCTTTCTGCTAATATAAGGTGTTGTTGTTTTTGTTCATTCATTAAGTCATGTCTGACTCTTTGTGACCCCATGGACTGCAACATGCCAGGCCTCCCTGTCACGCCCTATCTCCCAAAGTTTGTCCAAGTTCATGTCCATTGAGTTGATGATGCCATCCAATCATCTCATCCTCTGTCACCCTCTTCTCCTTCACCTTCAATCTTTCCCAGCATCAGGGTCTTTTCCAATGAGTCCATTGTTGGCTTCAAGTTAAATCTAATGAAAAGTTCAACAGCACAGTGAATGGGTAAGCTTGCCCTCCATGCGTGTGGCCCATATGGGTACCGAATGGGGAGAGGTTGACATGGACATTGAACTTCTCTCTGGGGCAGCTGAAGAGAGAGCTGGACAGGTCAAATCTCAGCTGACTTTTCTATGATGTCATCTGTCAATAGCAGGTATATTCCCAGCATGTTCTGAACATGGGTGAGCGCTCATAGCATCTCTCTTCCCAAGTGAGCAGTGTGAACACAGCAGCCTCTGCACACTCGCCTTCTCTACTCACCCTGTTTCCTCTGCCCAGGCCTTCGGGACAGAACCAAGCTGCCCTCCACTTCCTTCCTCCCATAGGCATGAAGTTTCTCATGGATTGATCAGTAATTTTGAGAATCGTAGTGAATACATCATAGCCGCTGACGTTCATCAAGCACTCACCACATCCCACGCTGTTCTGAACACTCTCAGGGAACAGACTCATTTCATGCTCTCAGCAAGTGTGTGAGGCCAGGCATCAGTCAGGCTTGGTCAGGATGACTGTGATGGCAGGGATGGTGTTCTCATGCCTCCTCAGCAACCAAGCGCTTCATTCTCCAGAGGCAGCTTGGAAGCCCTGGCACATCTCCAGACCCGTCCCGAGCCAATGCCCACACAGCTGCCTTCACTGATGCCTAGCCTGACTCTAAACAGCCCATGACCCCCACATGAGCAGAATCTAACTGGATCCCTCAGGCAGAAAGGTGGACAGTGGGTCTTGGGGCTCTGCCCCTATGGAGCAGGTGAGAACTTGATGGGTAATGAGCTGCCGAATGCCAACACATGGGGTCCAGAATTCTGAGGTCCTGCTGTTGTCTCCACTGTACGGCAAGGAAACTGAGGCACGCAGAGGTCAACTCACTTGTGTTTTGGGCAGTGTTGTTCAACTCGTGAGGGTCATTCAAGATGCTCCCAACCACCGCAGCTGTGCGACCTGTCTGCCAATTGGCATCTGAGCCAGCTGTGTGGCAAGGGCATCAGCGGGCCACCTCGACTGACCCTCAGGACAGCTGACCAGGGAGACAGCAGAGAGCAGAGGCTGTGGTTGTCCCCCCGGGAAGGGCCAGGAATGGTACTTGGAGTGACAGAGAGGGAGGAGCTGGACCACGTCCTTCTTCCCTCGGGGCTGACCCTGCAGAAGGAGGCTGGGCCAAGGTCGTCAAGAAGGTGCGTCTGGGTCAGAAGGATGCTTGGCATAAGCCAGAGCAGAAGCTAAGGTGAATCACGGGGCGTGTCCAGCAGAGATCTCCTGGCTGGTGGGGGTGGCAGACGTGTGGAGAAGGTTCCTGAGAAAACTATGAAAGCGGCCGAAAGAGAGCTGGTATTTGAGCATCTGCCGTGATGAAGGACCACGGACGGCACCGGCTGACTCAGGAGACAGCCTCGGGTCTCCAGCTCACCCTCTTCCTTCCTTCTCAGTCCTGGAGGTCTCAGCGAGGAGGCAATGAGAGGGTGGTCAAAACACAAAGAGACACCCTATACTTCCCTTGTGGATTTTCAAACCTAAGTCACAGCTGGACTGTGGGAAGATCAATGAGATACTGAAATTTAGAATTAGACTAGATTGAGTTTTTAATATTCAAGATGGAGACCTTACAAATACCTGACATTGATGAGAAAAGCTGTGGGTCTGTCTGAGATGTTATCCAACTCTAGTACAGAGACTTAAAAGTAGGAGATCACAGTGGGTTAAAAATAAGACTGTCTCCTGACTATGTCTTTCCCACATTCAGTCCCTTCCAGAAACTGGCATCATCACACAGACATCATCAACCTTGATCCTCATTTTACAGGCAAGAAAACTGAGGATTAGAGCATCAGCTGATTTACTTGATGTGGGGTCATGAACCTCAAACAAACAAACAAACAAAACCTAGGCAAGCAAACACATGCCACTGGATTAATATAGTTAAGTTTGATGGAGAAAGGCCGCCTGAGATTGTATGTACTGTTGATTTCTCCTGATAGAGTCTATTCCTGTCTACATGGACACTTGGCTGTGATATTGCCATAAAATCCTACATTTTATGTAGGAAGCAATTATATCAGCATTTAATAAGAAAACTGGTGTGTAATCGACAAATCATTAATATTTTAGCAAGGCAGCCACTAAGAGGGATATTTGGTGAAGAATCCAAGTTTAAGGTATGATTAATGCTTGAAATTGGCATTGATCTATTCAGAAAGGCAAGAAAAGTAGTGTTTTATTACTTGGCATGAGAAGGGACTCGACTGAAGGGACAGAACTGGGAGATCAATAATCCCTTGGGGATCAATGAGCAGTTAGGGAATAAAAGGAAAGATGGTGAAAATGACAAGTGTGGAAAGACCGTTGTTCCAGACTCCATTCCACCCAGGATGATGGCACAAGTCGACAGCCAGTGCACCTGGCGTTCTGATGCTTGGAATCCAGCAAACAATGTGGTAAGTAAGGTTCTTTCATTCGCTGAGAGTAAAAACATATCCTTAGATTTATAGCAGCTGAAGGTTGACTAACTTTTATTTTTATACAACCTTTTTATTCAGAGAATAATAAACATTTATTTTTATTTTAGAGGTGGGGAAGGAATGCTACCTTAACAATACATAGAAATTATTATTTCTATGAGATTTCTAGAGATTAGGCGTAAATAACACATACTTCAGGGTTCAAAAATAAAGCTACAACATGTCATTGGGATAAAAATTTTGAGGATCTATCTTAGATGAACTTTATTGAAAAAAGCAAATTTTTTCTCTACAAGCAAAAAATCAAGGAATCACAAAAAGCTTTGTTTTCTTGTTTGTTTTCCCTTATATTCTAGGCCCTTATATGGGTTTGTCCATTTTAGAGCCAGACCCAGCTGCAGCAATAATTTGGTTCTGATTCAATTGAAATGTTTGCCTCCAGCTCTTGCGTGTTTATGCCTGCAGGGCCCTTGCATCTGCATATGTATTTGGCCTTAAAGTTCATATACACACAATTATTATTGTCTTCATTGTTGCCACCATGACCTCCATCATCTTCACTACACCGTAACTTCCACCTTCCTCCCAGAATATTTACAGTTCTTTCATCACCAAATTAAGTTAATTCTGGAAGTCATATAATTTTACCCCATGGAACATCCTGAATCATTGGGAAAAAAATCTGATGCTGGGAAAGATTGAAGGCAAGAGGAGAAGGGGGCAACAGAGGATGAGATGGTTGGATGGCATCACTGACTCAATGGGCATAAGTTGTTTGAGCAAGCTTAGGAAGATAGTGAAGGACAGGGAAGCCTGGCGTGCTGCAGTTCATGGGGTCGTAAAGAGTCGGACACGACTTAACGACTGAATAATGAACAACAACATGCCTACAACCTCTAAGCACAGCCACCACAAAAAAGTTCTATAAAGCCCACAGATTAAATATACAAGAAAATACAATATGGTATAATAAAATTGCATGGATTGGAATTCTTTTATAAATGAAATATAGGAATGATAGTGTGGAATAGTAGAGTGAAAAACTGAATATTAGCTTCAAGATACCATTGTGTTCCTTTTTTTAATCTAGCTTTGTATATTTGAATCCATCTGCCTACTAAAAAGATAAAAGGCTCATGTCTTTGGGCAAAATTTTCTAAATTGGAGTAAAATTTAACTAATTACTATTAAATAAATGTGTACCAATGATTCATAGTTCTGCACTTCAGGCCATTAAAAAGATTTAAGGCAGGTCAAAATGGCACTTTTCATGCCTCTAACCCACAGCATTACACAGTGATCGTAAAACACTAGTTGTACGGTCAGCGGGGATATGGTCCCTCCTGGCCTGAGACCCTGGAGAGCTCTGGCAAGTGAAGCTAGCGAAAGATCGAGGCTGATTCAATTTTCTTTACACTTTGACAAAAGATCCCAAGCAAAAATGGTGGCACAGAAGTTATGTTCCGAGGTAAAACATGAAGATTTGTTAGACTATCCAGAATGCACATGACTTGCTCCAGTACAGTAATGACATAGATGTAAAAAACTCGAGGGAAGGAACAGAATAGAACCGGGTGAACTTGCCAGTCAATGTTTACTATTTGATAGAACAGTTATTTTGTGGCTTACGGGTTTTAGTGCACTTTGCTTCCAAATCAAATAGAAGCTGTTTTCAATTCTTCACACAATCCTTTTCTCCTTTACCAAGACAGACCTCTTAAAGATAGAGTGGGTGACTGACCTGAAATGAATGGGGTCACAAGTAAGATATATGGTGATGATTCTGGAGTCATTATCTGGACAATAAAATGCTAATGCACATTACTTTCAAGATATATTTAAGGATGTAATTACTTAGCAATGGTGAGTTATAAGATAATTGTTGTGATCAGTTTAGATAGGTACAGGGTAAAAATCTTTGATGTTAATATTACATCATTCAGGAGCTTAAAATATCTTCTGAAATCATTTAAAATAAAACTAAATAACCTTAATTACATGTCCACATATTAATACTTTGAACTAAATATTTCCAGATGTGAAAATCATTAATAATGAATACATCTCTTCAAATAATAATTTTATTTTTCATGTTAAAATATATAATTAATTAATTTGGCTGCACCGGGTCTTCATTGTGACATGTGGGATCTTTAGTTGCTGCATGTGGGATCTAGTTCCCTTGAAGAAGGAAACATAACAGGCTCCATCTTGAAAGCAGGACTCCATCTTGGGCTGGACTGTGGACTTTGAGCTCTATCCTCGGTATCTATGGAAACAACATACCAAATGGAAAACCAGGCCCCCAGAAGGAAGAGCCCCAGGGCTCGTACCTAGCCGCTCAGGAGCCTAAAAGAATACCCTAATTATCCGTGTAATCAAATAGAATCATAGATTCTATTATGCTTATTGGGGTATGGCTACAGGCCTATTGATAATTGTCCACTGTTAACGACTTAGGCTTAAGGCATATGAATCACCGGTTAACTTTGATTGTATCTTTTTTTTCCTTTGTTTAGACTAGTTTCAGGGAATTTGCAGAGAAGGCAACGGCAACCCACTCCAGTACTCTTTCCCGGAAAATCCCATGGACAGAGGAGCCTGATAGGCTGCAGTCAATGGGATTGCTAGGAGTCAGACACGGCTGAGCATCTTCACGTTCACGTTTCATTTTCATGCATTGGAGAAGGAAATGGCAGCCCACTCCAGTGTTCTTGCCTGGAGAATCCCAGGGACAGAGGAGCCTGACAGGCTGCGGTCAATCCCAGGGACAGAGGAGCTCTGGTGGGCTGCCATCTTTGGGGTCGCACAGAATCGGACACGACTGAAGTGACTTAGCAGCAGCAGCAGCAGGGAATTTGGGTTTGGGCACAGACACTTCAGGTATATAAGGTTTTCACAAAAACTGATCGGGGTCCTCTGCCTTGGGCCTGCTGCTGTAATAAACTGCACTCCACTATCTGCATTAATCTTCTGAGTAAGTTTGTTTCCTGAAACATGTGGCTACAACACCCTGACCAGGGATCAAACCCCAGATCTCATGCAATTAGGAGCACGGAGTCTAAGCCACTGGACCATCAGGGAAGACCCACAGATAGGATTTTAAACGTCCCTTATGACACATCAAAATCTTCAACCTTGGATTTATAGAGCACCAATATTTTAAACATAACAAGCTTACTATCCAACTTCCTTTAAATATGAACTCTGTCTGTTGGCCATTAAAAAAAAAAAAATCTCTTCACTATGAAAACTGATGTCCAGAGTAATGACCATGAAGCTGAACAACCAGAGAAAACTGGTTCAGTTTGACTTTGAGGGCTTTGACCTGATTTCTGGATTCTTCTCCCAGGATGGTTAGTGTCTGTGAGTGTGTGTGTCTGTGTGTGTGTGTGTGTGTCTGTGTGTTTCTTTCACTCAGAGCTTAAGCACCTTTTCCTTCCCCAAAAAAGTTCTGCTTTTAAACCAATAAGTGCATATGCTTAAGGAGGTGTGCAAGTATAGCTGAGATCTATTAATACTTGCAGGCAGAAGTTCAAATCCCAGAAATGAAATACCACTGAAGAAATTCTAGGCACTACTGAATTGTTGGGAAAAGATTTGTTCTTGTATCTCTGAAGCCATGTTACAGAAACTGCTGTTCCAAGTTGGAAGTGTCCTTGGAATCATAGAGACCAAATTGTATTCAAATGGTTTGGACATAGGGTGTTTTGGTGCAGTTTCTTGCATTTAAAGGGCTTCTGCATAGCTCAGTCAGTAAAGCATCTTGCATTTAAAAAACAGTGATCTTCTCCTATAGGATAATATTTTTTAAAAAAAATCTGCAGTGGGGAAGTACCAAGCATCATGATAAACCTTGTTGCATCTGTTCTCTCACTTAAGCGAACTCTTGAATACATCTGGATACTTCTGCCCCCACCTCCCCCCGAACCCACTGCTCTTTTTGGATCCACTCAAGTCCTTAACCTTCAGTAACTTTATTTATTTATTTTTTGACCCTGCCATGTAGCATACAAGATCTTAGTTCCCTGACCAGGGATTGAACCCACACCCCTGCAGTGGAAGAACAGAGTCTTAACCACTGGACCATCAGGGAAGTACCTCCAATAACTCTTTTCAGAACCTTTCCTGCTGCAGTGATCCTTAACTCCATGATGTCATGGTCCATGCTAGAGTTGGAAAAGAATTTCCAGACAGAAGGCAGAATGAGAGGAGAATACTTTTAGAGTGGAAGATAGACTCCAGCTAGTAGCTAGTTTTTACAGGCTCAAGTCAGAGAAAATTGCTACTGGAAGGGTGGCATTAGGTGATTGGTTAAGATGCTATAGGGTGACCTAATATGGGGGTCAGGGAACAGGCTGGTTTACATCTAGAGGTTCATGGCAACAGTTGCCAAGGAGTTCGGGTCAGTTCGAAGGTTTTAGTCCTGTGACCTTGATAAGGGCTCCACACCAGTGACCTTTGTAGGGCTCCCATTTGAGAGCATTAATTTTGTGGTTAATACAATAGTTCAGGGGTCTGTAAACTACAACCCAGCCACAAAATGGTTTGAACATTAAGTGGTTGGGAAAATACAGAAGAGGGATATTTGTGACCTGAGAAAATTATGTGAAAGTTAGATTGGAACACAGTTATGCCTGTTCCTTTCCATGTTATTATCTTTGGTTGCCTTTGTGTTACTTATGCAGAGCTGAGTAGTTGAGACTGTGGTCATAAGATCTAAAATAGTTACCATGTGGTCCTTTCAGACAGTTTGCCGACCTCGTCCTCTGTCATCACTTGCAGCCCACGGCTTCACCATCTCAGTTCATGCCTTGAACTGTAACTGAGCTTCTCCCATACTGAGACGCATCAACAGAGTATGGGCTTTAGTCTAGGTTGATATGAAGCCTAAGAAGGGATTCCCAAGAGAAAAGAGGGGATGATTCATTAGTGGATAACAGAGATTCGAGTAAATATTGGAAATTTTAGTTAAAGCAGTAATTAATACCAGACTGCAACTATCAGTAAAGAATCTGCCTGCAAGGTTCAATCCCTGAGTTGGGGAGATCCCCTGGAGAAGGAAATGGCAACCAACTCCAGTATTCTTGCCTGGAGATTCATGGACAGAAGAGCCTGGCAGACTATAGTCCATGGGGTCACAAGAGTCAGACACGACGTAGTGACTAAACCACCACATGATATAAACTCTTTACAAGTATTTCATTTAATCGTCACTGTGTTATAGGAAAAAATGAATTCTTGCTCCATCTTAGATCTGTTTCTTTTATTTTAACTTTTGCTTCCCATTGTTTTGTTCATTAAAAGAATGCTGTCCATACATAATGGTCTGCCTCAGGGAACCCTGCCCCTCTGCATGATTTTTTTTTTCCCCCCTCTGCATGTATGTTAAACCAAATTGCCTTTGTTCAGGACTATGTCCATCTGTGGATGTGTTAGGGGAAGCACACTGATTTAAACCGCCCACCCTGGCCAGGCACCATAGTAACCATTCACATGAGTTGTTAAATGACAAGAGATCCTGGTAAGGAATATGGAACTAATAAGCCACCACCAACCGGAAGAGTTTGGAAAACGTCGAAAGGAGACACCGCGTGTCCGTCAACTTCCCAGAATCCCTCTCGCTAGCATCCATCTTGGCTGAGTGATGCGTGCACCACCAGGAAAGACTCTGAATTAGAATGATCGGCCAAAGACCACCCAGAAACTAATCCCATCACCATAAAACCCAAGACTGTGAGCCACATGGCAGAGCAGTTCTCCTGGGTTCCCTCACCCTCCTGCTCTCCACCCGGGTACCCTATCCCAATAAAATCTCTTGCTTTATCAACACATGTGTCTCCTCAGACAATTCACTTCTGAGTGTTAGACAAGAGCCCAGTTTCGGGCCCTGGAAGGGGTCCCCCTTCCTGCAACAGATGGCTAAAGGAAGGAAGAAATTAATACATCCCCACCCCGAGGCTTGCCCATTCTAGGAGATATTTGTAAGATTAATAGCCTTTTTTACTTTATTTCCTCACACCCTCCAGACCCAAATGAAATGGTTATTCTGAGACATTGGCACTGGCTGGTGGCTCAGACAGTAAAGAATCTGCCTGCAATACAGGAGATCCAGCTACAGTCCCTAAGTCAAAATGATCCCTTGGAGAAGGGAATGGAAACCCACTGGAATATTCTTGCCTGGAGAATTCCATGGACAGAGGATCCTGGTGGGCTACAGTCCATGGGGTCGCAAGAGTCTGACACAACTAAGCACCTAACACTTTCACTTTCTCTCGAGACATTAGCCAGCCATCTTCCGGGTCAGCCAGCTTTCCATATTCCTTGCCTCAACACCTTGCCTCTCAGCTTGTAGCATGGAGAGCAGAGTGAGCTTGGGCTCAGTAACAACTTCAGTCCAATTGATGGGACATATTTTAATACCAATTTTACAGCTAAGAAAACTCAGATACATATTGGTTAAGGGATTTCTAAGGGTCAGCTAGTCAGTTAAGGAAACAAACAGCCTTTGAAAGAAATCCATCAGACTCTATAGACCATGGTCTTAGCCATGTCTCAGTGAAAAGGAAAAAGAGGAATGAGTTTTCTCTTTCCCTTTCCTGAGAACAAAGATAAAGAGAACAGGGAGCAGTCCTGAACATTCCTGGATTTTTTCCTTTAACTGCTCTTAACTAGGAATGTTTATAACTAGGTTTGCTTTCCTGCCCCCCTAACTCTGTGGGAGCTACACTTCACACTTATTTTCTTTTGATGCTATGCTAAATACATCCTGTATCTGGTATTTACTCTTACAACACCCTTCCCCTTGTAGTTACATATCACAAAGAAGGCTGCAGAGCCACTGAACTGCCAGACTCAATCACTGGGTTACTGACTCCGGTTTATGACTGTCTTTGAAACAATGCAAGAAGAAGAAATCAAAATCTTATCACCTTTTTCCCTCATCGCTGATTCCTGACTGTAAGCCCTTGCCTTATATAAGCCCCTAGACTGCTCATGGAGGGAGGAGTCTTGAGGCATGAGCCTACCACGTTCCCCTCTCTGACGGCTGAGAATGAAAGCCACCTTTTTATTTCTTCCAAACTCTTTCCGTATTTTTCATTCAGCTTTGGTGGGCAGAGAGGGCCAAGATTTTGGCTGGCAACAGTCACTTTGTTCTGCTGTCTCAAGAACTTTGATGGAGAGCTGAAGTCCAGATTTAAAGCCTAGATGACCCAGTGATTAGCTGAGTGACCTCTAGTAAGTCTTCAGCTTCTCTGGGGGAAGGATAAGTGTTTCCACACAGACCTGTTATGAGGTTAAAGAGACAAAGAAGACAAATGTATGGTTGCCAAATGGGAAGGGGGAGGGATAAATTAGGAGGCTGGGATTAACAGATACATACCACTGCTACTGAGTTCAAGCTCACTCTGCTCACTGCAGGATAGACCAATGAATCCGAGAGAGGAGGTATTGAGGGAAGGAATATGGCTTTATTCAGAGAGCTTGCTGACCAAGCTGATGGCAGACTAATGTCTCAAAATAACCATCTTATTGGTGACTGGATGCCAGGTTCATTTATAGAACGGGGTTGGGAGAATGTAAGGAAAAAATGTTAAAATGTCAGGAATCTTTCAAATATCTTCTAAAATGGCAAGCCTCAGGCAGAAGATGTGTTAATTTCTTCCATCCTACCATCCCCAGGTGGCAGGGACCTGAACAAAGGCAGCTTTAGCTTTAGGTTAACTGGCAGAGGGGCAGGATTCTCCGAGGCAGGCCATTCATATGATTACAATAACAAAAAGCAGTGAAAAGCCAGTCAAAGAAACAGTTAAAACACGGACTCAGTTGCTTTTCCCTGCAACTCCACTATATATAAGATAAACAACAGGATTTACTGAATAGTGCAGGGAGCAATACTCAGTTATCTTGTAATAACTTACA
Organism: Cervus canadensis; assembly: GCF_019320065.1. Classification (NCBI taxonomy): domain Eukaryota; kingdom Metazoa; phylum Chordata; class Mammalia; order Artiodactyla; family Cervidae; genus Cervus; species Cervus canadensis. The sequence continues at coordinate 18,611,966 of NC_057392.1, read as the reverse complement.
ATGGAAAAGAATCTGAAAAAGAATATATACAAATGTATAACTGAATCATTTAGCTTCACAGCTGAAACTAACAAAACATTGTAAATCAACAACGCTCCAATAAAAAGATTTTTTAAAAAGGTGTTACATAACAAGTGCTTTACATATTAAATACGATCTTAAATGGAAGAAATGGTATAGATCTATTAAAAAAAAAAACACATGAAAAAGTCTAAGTTCAGAATGCTTATTTTTACCAACAATGAAACAAAACACTCTACTGTTACTGCATCCGTCCATACACAACACTCTGACTGGATTAAGAAAAAGGTTAAATTTGGTAACATTGCCTGACACGCAGTTCTGTTCTTTTGTCCTTTGATGATATTGGTATTGTAGATGCAACATGTGGGAAGGTCAAGCATGAGAGAAGGGTGCCCAGGAGGGCTCTGACCACTGTTTCTACCTAAGCTTGCAAAGAGGCTGATTTCTGCTCATGGGGGATGGGGGGGGGTGCTCCAGCTGCTATGAGACATGCCATCTTTTTCAATGGTGGGGAAGTATTTGAGGGGACAGAAGAATATGATCTTGTACCTATAAAGCTGTGTTACAGAACTTGCTGACCCATTCTGAAAATGTCCTTGAAATTATAAAGACTGAATTGGATTCAAATGGTTTAGATGTCAGGTGTTTTAGCATAGTCTCTTGTATTTAGAAAACAGCAATTTCCTCATACAGGAAGAAAATGCTTTATTGACGGATGTTTATGGAAATGCTTCTCAGGCCAAGCTGAGATTTGCAGCCCAAAAGAGCAAGGGAGAGCTGGGAGAGAAGTCAACCAAATATCTAAAATCTGAGAGGAAAAACAGGTGAAATGGGCCACTCAAGAGGTGACTTTAAGACTGTCCCCGAGGTTACCAAGGTCCTCTTATGGACAATAATGCCTGTTCCAGAATTTCACTGAATATGTGGGTGCAAATTGTTACAATGACTGGGGGAAGAATGAAAGACTTAAAACATGTATTTTTTTCTATAAGAAAAGGTTTGTTAAGGACTGAACTGATCACACACAAAAAGTCATGTAATTTGCCTTGAGCTGCTAAAGAAATATATTGTCATCTTTTTAAAAACTGAGACAATATATCTAAAATCTGCTAAAAAGTGTGAAAAGGAACAAGCAGAGCATTCATGAAATGGAAATGTAACACATTTGAGGTCTTCTGTTTATTCTACCCTTGCACATGAGTTTGATGGTTGGGACTGGTTAGTTAGACTGGTGGTTCTTTTTCTTCAAATATTTGGTCATTTTTCCTGGCTTATGACACTTTTTCCTTAAATATTTTATTATTTTTATTATTTAAAAAAGTAATATAGGTACTAAGAGTAGGTTAAAGTTAAAAACAATAAAGAACAGTATGTGTCAGCAATAACAAATAATTTTTAAAAAGTCAGATGTAACACAAACGGTCTGCAGCCCAGAGTCTCTCCCAAGGGAGGAAAGACTTAGAGAAAAGGTTGGAACCAAGAGAAGAAATGGCAGGAGACCCCAGTTTGATAAGTGGGAAGACAAAGAATAAATTTCCATGTCCCCAGTACCTCCCAGTTCACCCTCCTCAGATCACAACAAACACCATCAAATCGGTGCCCAGTCACCAGGAGAATTCAGGAACTACAGACACTTCCCTGGGTATTCAGGCAACCATACAACCCAATCCATCCCTGGTCAACAGGTCATGTTAGTGGCATCTTGGCCACCAGGTGGTGCTCAACTGCACAAAGGACCCACAGGGACTGGGCCAAGTACCCTGAGCCTCAGTACAAGCGGGCTCACCCTGGCCATTCATGTACATATAAGAGCTTCTGAAAAAGAGAATCAAGTCTGTGGAGAGAAAAAATATTATCAAGAAAATTATTCAAGAAAATTTCTAAGAACTGAAGGACATGAGCATTGGGGATGCAAGTTTCTCAGTTGTGTCCAACTCTCTGCGACCCCATGCACTATAGTCCGCCAGGCTCCTTTGTTCATGGGATCCTCCAGGCAAGAATTTTGGAGTGGGTTGCCATTTCCTTCTCCAGGGGATCTTCCAGACCCAGGATCGAACCCAGGTCTCCCACATTGCAGGTGGATTCTTTACCAGCTGAGCTACCAGGGAATCCTGTCACCCTGCATGACACAACTTATTTTAAATAGCACTTTTTTTTTTTAATGCCATTTTACTCTAGCATTTCTGGCTTAAAATAAATAAATAAATAACATCTCTTTACCCCTTCCTGCCCCCAACTTGCACTACTCAGAAACTATTTTCAATTTTTAAAAGGCTTTTTTTTTTTCTTTTCTGGTGTTTATATCTCCATTTTTTGAACTCAGTAAACTTGATTTCATTGTGATTTCTTCATTTCATTCTTGAAGAAGTTACCTACTGGCTTCACACTATGGATGCCGGAGTTACAGAATAATAGAAGTAATCCATTACACTTCTTTCTTCTACCAGGTAAGAAGGCACTGCTCCTCCCTGCCCTTCTAATATACTAGTGTGCTGACTTTAGGTCAATTCATTTTCAGCATTTACACGATCACTGTGTAAATAGTAATCACAGTTGGCCAGTAGAGTCCTGCAATTATATTTCCTTTCTTGTACAATTTTGCTATTCCTGAGGGTATCAGGTGCTTCATTTCTTTCACTGGCTTTGTATTCTACATACCTATCATTTTTGGTCCTACACATGCAAAGAGAACTATCAATCTTTCCATTCATTCAGACACATCATGTAGTCTGTTATCATCTACAAATTTTTTTCTTAGAATCCTCATTCTTGCTCTCTGCGCCCTGCTCCAATGTGGACTGGTTGCACTTGATAATAATCGACAGCTCTCCTCCTGGGACCCTGCTTCTCAGTTCTCCTGCCTTCCTCTCTTCCTGTCTCTCTTAGGGATCCCTGCCTTCTTAGGGAGGGCGTGGGGAATGTCTTTCTCTTCCATGCTTCATGACCTAGTTTTGGTGAAGTAAGTCTTCCACCAGTTTTATCAGAAAGGATTCATGGAAGGTGACATTTTAGAGATGTTTTTCTTTTTTCTACCCTATATGTAGAAGGTTGATGGATAGGCCAGGGTAAACTAGCCATTCCTCTTCCTCTGGCTTTTAGACTTTGCTTCTCTGTGTCTTAGCGTTATTATCGAAATACGATGCCCTTCTGAACCATGATCTTTAATCGGAAAGATTTTAGGAAACTTTTAGGATATTCCCCTTCTTCCTAGGGGTCAGAAATTTCATAATGAAGTGTTCTGGAATCCTTTATTTATTTTGGTTTCAAGATCTACTCCAGGTTTATTTTTTTGTTGTTTTTGTTTATATATATACATGTATCTGTTCTTTTTCAAATTCTTTTCCTATGTACGTTATTTCAGAGCATTGAGCAGAGCTCCCTGTGCTATATAGTAGGTCTTTGTTGGTTATCTATTTTAAATATAGCAGTGTGTACATTTTTGTTGTGAGTATTGAAAGCACCTTTGCATCCCCAATGCTCATGTCCTTCAGTTCTTAGAAATTTTCTTGAATAATTTTCTTGATAATGTTTTTTCTCTCCACAGACTTGATTCTCTTTTTCAGAAGCTCTTATAATTCAGCCATTGGCTCCCTTTGATTCATGTTATAGCTTTTTATTTTTTTCTTCTACATTCCATCCTTTTTCTTTGGGGGAAACTTCCTGACAACTTTGTTTTCCAATCATTTTATTGATTTAAAAAAAAATTTCTGCTCTCATATTTTCACTTTTCCAGAGCTCATTTTTATGTAAGTAATTCTTCTCATATCATGACATATCTGTTTCATGGTTGAAAATGGTTTGGCTATTTCTCAAGGGTTATTAATTATAAGACTTTCCTTCTACTTAGTCTTGGCTTTTCTTAAAATGTATGTCACTCCTTGGATGTACATTTATATTTCAGAAAGTGAACCAAAGTTGTTAATAGGAAACCTACATATCATGTGCATAAGTTGGGAGGAAGTGCTTGTTAATTAGCAGGATTCTCTCTAGGCTTTTCCACTGGGGAGCCCTGCCCCCCACCAAATGCCAGGCTCTGTGGGTCTTTTCTCCTATGAAAATCACTTCCCCAAAGAGCAATCTGTGGTTTTGTTGTAGGAAGGGGGAGGCCCCCCCACTACACGGCCCCAAGATTGGGCTCTTGTCTAACACTCGGAAAAGAATCATCTGAGGAGACACGTGCTGACAAAACAAGAGATTTTATTGGGAAGGGCACCCAGGTGGAGAGCAGGAGGGTAAGGGAACCCAGGAGAACTGCTCTGCCTCGTGGCTCACAGTTTCAGGTTTTATGGTGATGGGATTAGTTTCCGGGTAGTCTTTGGCCAATCATTCTAATTCAGAGTCTTTCCTGGTGGCGCACACGTAGCTCAGCCAAGATGGATACTAGGGAGTGGGAATCTGGTAAGTGGACGGACAGGTGGTGTCTCCTTTCGACCTTTCCCGAACTCTTCCGGTTGGTGGTGGCTTATTAGTTCCATATTCCTTACCAGGATCTCCTGTCATTTAACAACTCATGCAAATGGTTACTATGGTGCCTGGCCAGGGTGGGCAGTTTCAATCAGTGTGCTTCCCCTAACAGTTTCATGGAGGGAATGGAGGTTGTAGGCACAGGTGGTGGAAGCTTGGCTGCCTGCATTCTGTAGTCTGAGCAAGGAGAAGGGAGGCACTCCGCTCTCAGCTGAATTCTTTTTGTTCCCTGACAACCTAACCCCATCCGGTTTTCCAGGGTTTCTAATACTGCTTCCAGATGCTCTCTGGAGGTCTGTCCCAGTCTCCCGCCAGGATCTTCTGGGAGACGACTGTGGAGGGGCCCCCTGGATTACCACCTCTCCTTGACGACTCCCCTTCAGAGCACCTGGCTCCTCCAGGTCCCTCAGTCTTTCCAGGTTACTAAAGCCCAAGCTGGGAAAAACCCTGATGCTGGGAAAGATCGAGGGCAAGAGGAAAAGAGGGCGACAGACGAGGAGATGGTTGGATGGCATCACTGACTCAATGGACATGAGTTTGAGCAACCTCTGGGAGATGGTAAAAGACAGGAAAGCCTGGTGTGCTGCAAAGAATCAGACGTGACTGAGCAACTGATCAACCACTTTGCCTCTCATGGATCCCTCCCCACAGACAAAGCTTTCACTTTCTTCTACAGCCAAGTCAACACACAAACTCACCTCTCAAGGTTTTTCAAGCTAAATTGGCATTTTCCATCCGTGGTCATCTCCCCTCCCATCCTGTCTTTTGGGGCTCAAAGAAGATCCCCTGGAGGAGGGCATGGCAACCCACTCCAGTATTCTTTCCTGGTGAATCCCATGCACAGAGGAGCCTGGCAGGCTACAGTCCACGGGGTTGCTCAGAGTCAGACACGACTGAGCGACAGCATGCGCACAGTTCTGTCATTGGAGTCAGCTTCCTAGGGGGAGCTTGTGTCTGGCTCTCCATAGTTAACTGGAAACCCTCTAGCTTCTAGGACGTATTGTCTATTTTTAGGCCTTTAGGGAACGACCCACAAAGGATTTAGAAAATGTTCCCTACACAATTTAGGGAATGTGAGGACAATGCGGGCAGCCACAGAGGGTAACAGCGGCCTTATCTATACCTACCTGCATCTGGAAAGACATGAGTGAGCCTAGTTCCTCAAGCGCTTGCTTATTAGCCTACAAATCACAGTTCTCTAAGCCTGTTTTCTCTGCTGGAAAATGAACCCAGTCTACTAATACCTCCCTCACACAGCTATCCCAGGAGGAGGAGGAGCAGCTCTCTGAAAAGCAGGAAGTGTCACAGGTAATTTGATCACTTGTTTTAAAGTTGGCACGTTTATGAGTGCAATATAATATCTCTTTAGTTTTTTAAAAAACAGACGCCATCAACAATGACGTAAGACTGGATTTCCATGAAGGACCCGGAATATAGGTAGGCAGGCCAGTCCACAGTTTCGTTTTCCGGGTTGAATGGACTCCATTCCCGGGGTTCCTGCCTCCCTCCCTCTCCGGAGACTGGGCAGAGCTTTAAGGCTGCAGAGCGCCCCAGCGGCCAGAGGCAGGGGAGGGGGGTCCCCGCTCGCCTCCGCTCCGCTCGCTCCTCGCCCGCCCGCCCGCCTCCCAGCCAGGGAAGGTTAGCGAGGGATCAATGTGATTCGGGCCGCAGGAGAGGAAAAGATGAGCCTGCTGCCTGGATGCGGAGGCTGAGGGCCGGCGCACGGGAGGCCCCTTGCTGCGCAGTCGGGGCGCCGGACGCCCGGGATGAGCTCACGCCCGCGAGTGCGGCTCGGTCCACCTGCCGACCTGCCGGCGGCCCCCTGAGCTGACGGCGCACCTGAGCAGCCCCGCCGGCCCGCTCTGGCCGCAGCGTTGGGCGCGGCGCCCGGGAGCAGGTGTGCAGGAGCGCGGCGCGCGGCGAGCGCAGCCCTCGCCCCGGAGCCCGGCCGCGCCGCGTACCCAGGCGGCTCGGCAGCAGCGGCGGCGGCGGGCGGGCGGCGGCCCCCTGCAGGTGGCGAGCGAGCGGAGCCGGGCGGAGCGCGGGGGGCTAGGCCGGCGCGGCGCTCGCGGGCGGAGTTTCACCCAGGTGAGCGGCTGGTTCCCTTCGGCTGTTGCTCCTCTTAGATCTCTGCAAATCGAAAGGATCCGCAAACAGACCCCCGAGCATCTAAGCAGGATTTCAGCGATGAACCCTCTTTTGTGTTGGCAGGTGATAAACTGCAAACAACTGTGCTATTTTCAAGCTGGTTGCACCAGTAAAGCCGCAGCTTCGTCTGACTTTCACTAAACGGGCCTTTTATGTCCTCAACGTTCTGGTCCCCAGTACACGGTCCTCTCTCAGAACATTTCAGCAGAGTCTCCACTTGCTGCCAAGTTCCTCCTCGCTGGGGCTCCTAGTGATGGACGGATTCCGGGGCTGTGCCAAGTAAAATGCCGCTGCTTAATTGCTCAGTCCTGTCTGACTCTTTGCGACCCCATGGACTGTAGCCCACCAGGCTACAGTCCTGGCGAGAATAATGGATTGGGTTGCCATGCCTTCCTCCAAGGGATCTCCCCGACCCAGGGTTCGAACCCGGGTCTCCTGCATTGCAGGCAGATTCTTTACCACTGAACCACCAGGGAAGCCCCCTCAGTGTAATCTCCGTGCTCTACTGTGTTTTGTTGAAAAAGATTAGGGTTGTCTCTCAGGGGCCATATAGCGAGGTCTGTGCCCCTCCCGGCTTAAATTAAGGCTGACCCTCACCCATCGCTGTTTTAATCACTCTCTTCTTTTACCTTTGCAGTTGGTTTGAGAGTTTCCTGGATGAGTTTTCTCCTGACAGAACAGGAAGTGAAATGGACTCTCACTCATCCTTCTCACCTAAGGTTGGTCTTTCACGGAGCCCAGGATGCTGTAGGCTTGAGTTCTAGAAGAACTTAATGTTGGGGAAAGGGATCCAGGTGAACCTGTTATTTCAAGGTTGGGCAGGACAGGACCACGTAGCGCCACTAGCTGGCTTGGATCTTCTCTGTGCACAGTCCCCATGCTCTGTCCCTGCTAATATCTGGGTACAATCCTGCTGTTCCCTGCCTGTGCCCGGGTCAGAGAAGAGGCAGGGGTTCATCCTCATGCAAAAGCTGGCTCCTGTGCCTGAGCCCTGTCTGCCCTAAATTACTTGTACTCTGTCCTGGAGATGGATAACGATATTGTTGCTGTTCGGTCGCTCTGTTGTGTCTGATTCTTTGTGACCCCATGGATTGCCACACAGCAGGCTTCCCTGTCCATCACCATCTCCCAGAGTTTGCTCAAACTCATGTCCATTGTGTCGGTGATGCTATCTCATCCTCTGCATCCCCCTTCTCCATTTGACTTGCATCTTTCCCAACATCAGGGTCTTCTTCTCATCAGGAGGCCAGAATATTGGAGCTTCAGCTTCAGCTTCAGCACCAGTCCTTCCAATGAATATTCAGGGCTGATTTCCTTTAGGATTGACTGGTTTCATCTCGTTACAGTCCAAGGGACTCTCGAGAGGATAATGGTAATTGTTCTGTAATTCATATGTCTTTGTTACTTATGTTTTTCCTACTGAGGACCAGCGATGGCAGACCTCCAGCCCTGCCTGAAGACCTACCCTGGGCTGCTGCCCTGTAACTCATTTGATCCACACACAGGCCTTCAGAGACAGATAATATTCTCACAAGATGCAGGTCCACTAGCATTTTTGGTACCCTGCACACTAAAGGTCACACAGCAGTGGATCTGAGCACATGTCATGTAAGAGAGGAGCTTGCAGATTAAGCTTCCAAAATCATCCCTGACCCTCATCCATTGCTTGTAGGAATGTAAAATTGTGCAACCACCTTGGACAGTGTTGGAGTGCCTCAAAAATTTAAAACTAGAGTTTCCGTAGGACCTAGCCGTTCCATGCCTAGGTATTCAAGTGAAATGCAAAGAATCTCCACACAAGCAAATGTGTACATGAATATTCATAGCAGCATTATTCATAATGTCCCTCAACTGATGATTGGATAAATCAAATATGGAACATTAACACAATGAAACATTATTCAGCCGTAGAAAGGAATGACTTATAACACACACTACAACTTGAATAGACCTTGAAAATGCTGTGCTAAGTGAAAGAAACCAATCATAAATAACATTATACTGTAAGATTTCATTTATATGAAATGTCCAGAATAGGCATATCTATAGAGAAGGTGGGTAGAAAGGTACTTGTCTGGGGCTGGGGGTCAGGGGCAGTGGTAGTGGAGGAATGAGCATAAGATTTCTTTCTGGGGTGACCAACGTCTTGTAAAATTAGATTTGGTGATGGTTGCACGGCTCTGTGAATAATAACAAGCCACCGAAATGCATGATTTAAATGGGTTGAATGTGGGATTGTGAATTCTCTCTATTGTATTGGCTCTATGAGTGGTCTGGCTACAACATCTGTCATCCCATGATTGCCAGGGTTGGTTGGACTGACCTTCCTACCTCACCACTCCATGTGCGTCCCTCCTGAAGCTGTGTGCTCGATCCAAGAGGACAACCTTCCCAGACTGAGGAGGACTGTTCCCTGGTCAAGGTTATACAAGTGGCTGTGCTTCCCTGGTAGAACCTCCAAACAAGCTCTTGTGATCCATTTGTAGGACATTGGATGGTCAAACTTCCAAAACTCCAGATTATATCCAAATAAGGTGTTACATGTGGCACTCTGCCTTTCTTTAATTTTTTTTTCTTTTTTTAATATTAATTAGTTTATTTTAATTGGAGGCTAATTACTTTACAATATTGTGGTGGTTTTGCCATACACTCACATGAATCAGCCACAGGTGTACATGTGTCCCCCATCCCAAACGCCCTCCCACCTCCCTCCCCATCCCATCACTCTGGGTTGTCCTGGTCCACCAGCTTTGAGTGCCCTGTTTCATGCATTGAAATTGGACTGGTGATCTATTTCACATATGGTAATATACATGTTTCAATGCTATTCTCTCAAATCATCCCACCCTCGCCTTCTCCCACAGAGTCCAAAAGTCTATTCTTTATATCTGTGTCTCTTTTGCTGTCTCACAAATAGGGTCATTGTTACCATCTTTCTAAATTCCTTGAAAAGTGAAAGTGAAAGTGAAGTCACTCAGTCATAACTGACTCTTTTCGACCCCTTGGACTGTAGACTGCCAGGCTCCTCCGTCGGTGGAATTCTCCAGGCAAGAATACTGGAGTGGGTTGCTATTGCCTTATCCAGGGGGTCTTCCCGATACAGGATCTTCCTGGGCCTTCCAGACCCAGAAATCAAACCCAGGTCTCCTGTACTGCAGGCAGACTCTTTACCGTCTGAGCCGCTAGGGGTTCCATGTGTTGATTTACTGTATTGGTGTTTTTCTTTCTTTCTTTTTTATTTTTATTTTTTTAATTTATTTGTTTTAATTGGAGGCTAATTACTTTACAATATTGTAGTGGTTTTGCCATACAATGACATGACTCAGCCATGGGTGTACATGTGTTCCTCATCCTGAGACGCCCCTCCCACCTCCCTCCCCATCCCATCCCTCAGGATCATCCCAGTGCACCAGCCCTGAGCACCCTGTCTCATGCATCGGACCTGGACTGGCGATTTGTTTCACATATGATAATATACATGTTTCAATACTGTTCTCTCAAATCATCCCACTCTTGCCTTCTCCCGCAGAGTCCAAAAGACTTTTCTATGCATCTGTGTCTCTTTTGCTGTCTTGCATATAGGCTTATCGTTACCATCTTTCTAAATTCCATATATATGCATTAGCATACTATATTGGTGTTTTTCTTTCTGGGTTACTTCACTCTGTATAATAGGCTCCAGTTTCATCCACCTCATTAGAACTGATTCAAATGTATTCTTTTTAATGGCTGAGTAATATTCCATTGTGTATATGTACCACAGCTTTCTTATCCATTCATCTGCCAGTGGACATCTAGGTTGCTTCCATGTCCTAGCTATTGTAAACAGTGCTGCAATGAACACTGGGGTACACATGTCTCTTTCAATTCTGGCTTCCTCAGTGTGTATGCCCAACAGTGGGATTGCTGGGTCATATGGCAGATCTATTTTCAATTTTTTAAGGAATCTCCACACTGTTCTCCATAGTGACTCCACTAGTTTGCATTCCCACCAACAGTGTAAGAAGGTTCCCTTTTCTCCACACCCTCTCCAGCATTTATTGCTTGTAGACTTTTTGATAGCAGCCATTCTGACTGGCATGAGATGGTACCTCATTGTGGTTTTGATTTGCATTTCTCTGATAATGAGTGATGTTGAGTGTCTTTTCATGTGTTTGTTAGGCATCTGTATGTCTTCTTTGGAGAAATGTCTGTTTAGTTCTTTGACCCATTTTTTGATTGGATCGTTTATTTTTCTGGTATTGAACTGCACGAGCTGTTTGTATATTTTTGAGATTAATTGTCAGTTGCTTCATTTGCTATTATTTTCTCCCATTCTGAAGGCTGTCTTTTTGCCTTGCTTATAGTTTCCTTCATTGTGCAAAAGCTTTTAAGTTTAATTAGGTCTGATTTGCTTACTTTTGCTTTTATTTCCATTACTCTGGGAGGTGGGTCATAGAGGATCTTGCTGTGATTTATGTCAAAGAGTGTTTTGCCTATGTTTTCTTCTAGGAGTTTTATAGTTTCTGGTCTTACATTTAGATCTTTAATCCATTTTGAGTTTATTTTTGTGTATGGTGTTAGAAAGTGTTCTAGTTTCATTCTTTTACAGGTGGTTGACCAGTTTCCCCAGTACCACTTGTTAAAGAGCTTGTCTTTTCTCCATTGTATATTTTTGCCTCCTTTGTCAAAGTTAAGGTGTCCATAGATGTGTGGATTTATCTCTGGGCTTTCTATTTTGTTCCATTGATCTATATTTCTGTCTTTGTGCCAGTACCATACTGTCTTGATGACCATAGCTTTGTAGTATAGTCTGAAGTCAGGCAGGTTGATTCCTCCAGTCTGTTCTTCTTTCTCAAAATTGCTTTGGCTATTCGAGGTTTTTTGTATTTCCATACAAATTGTGAAATTATTTGTTCTAGTTCTATGAAAAATGCCATTGGTAGCCTGATAGGGATTGCATTGAATCTATAGATTGCTTTGGGTCGTATACTCATTTTCACTATATTTTTAAAAAATCATCACTGTAGATCACAGTCACTTACATGTAAGGGATTTAGAGCTGGAGAAAAATACTTGTCATTAAAAGTGAGGAATGGAAAGAACTTGCCCTTTTGTAATCTTAGAGCCATTATTATTTTTGAGGATTTATTGATGCATAGAATATGGATTTGAAAAAATGTAATCATTCTTTCCCAAATAAAACATTAATCTATATTTGCACAGGTGAGCAATAACCAACCCACACTCTTTGTTCTCTATTTTGGTTCAGTGAAGGAACAAATAAATCATTTCCTTGTAGAGCACCATGGAATAAAAAACTTTATTATTTGGAAACATTTGACCCATAGAATTTAAATATTAATATGCAAAGCATATTTTCTATTTCTAGTTCATAATAATAAAAACAGAATTAATAACAATAGTCTGATATTCCTGCGAAAGTGAAAGTGTTAGTCGCTCAATTATGTCCAACTCTTTGCAATCTCATGGACTGTAGCCCACCAGTCTCCTCTGTCCATGGCATTCTCTGAGCAAGAATACTGGAGTGTGTTGCCATTCCCTTCTCCAGTGGATCTTCCCAACCCAGGGATTGAACCTGGGTCCCCTGCATTGCAGGCAGATTCTTTACCATCTGAGCCACCAGGGTGGTCTTGGGACTGAGAGGTGGAGCTATAAAGGGGAAACAAGCAAAGTCAGACCATTTCTCCTGTTAATTACCCATGTCTGGTGATGGGAAATACATCCAGAGAGGGGTCACTGTGTGAAGAGCTGGAGATCTGGATTGGGGCCTGAGAGACCCACGTTTGATCTTCAGCTATGACCCCATCTGGCAGTCATATCCTAGGGCTGAGCCCTTCTCAGTTCCCATTATCACCTACATACAAGAGCTGGGCAGTTGGGGGTTTTCTTTGAGATGGTGCACGTGAAGGCAGTTTAACCCCAAGCCATATTTGACTGTGCACAGTGGATGTTTTGGTGAATGAGGCCAGACTAGATACTTCCCATGACTTTGACACTGAGCACAGTGCTAATGGGGGCAGTGGGGTGGCGAGGGCTGGCTAGGATGTCCTCTTCATTCTACACCTGGGCATGCTGTGTCCTCTGGGCATGCTGTGACCCTCCTACACCTTGCAGGTCCCACCTCCATCCTTCAGCTTTGGGAGGAAAGAAGGCATTTGCTGAGTGTACCAAGTCTCCAGCACTGTATCAGGGATATATCCATCCAGTCACTCCAGTCATCCAGCTTCTGTTGATAACAGAAGCTATATCTTTAATTCCATAAGGGATTAGGTGGGGCCCTGCCCAGCAGTAATACGGTCTTAATAGTGAGAAGTTAAAAGGAATCAAATCTTGACTTTATTTGTTCAAGGATAACTTATTAAATATTCATCAAGTGCAGTCCTTCCAGCTCCTATGGGGAGATGAAGATAAGAGCCTTATACTGACATCCTTGCTAGGAGCTCATGGCTCAAGGTCACACCTCCAGGTCGAGTTTGGGTGTCCAAACCTGGTCAGCAGGGTCACGGGCTGGGCATCTTGGCTACACACCAGTGTCGGTAGCTGTGCAACTTTGGGCAAGTTCTGTAACTTTTCCAAATTAGGGATTCCTAATTGATAAAATGGGGACAGACTCCTCACTGCCTCCTAGGCATTAGGGAGGACCCTTGTGAAGAGCTTCATGTGGGAGGGGCAAGGAGTGCTCAGGAAAGACTTGCTATTCTTGAGTGTGATTCAGGCATGTGAACCCTCCATGGACCCCAGAACATGAGGTGGGTCAGCAGACAGCAGGTGGGATGTGTGGGTACCCCGAGAAGGCTCCAGATCTCAGCCTGGGTATGGGGAGGTGACATCTGAACTGGCTCCAGTGCGTGGAGGGTGAGCTCTCCCCAGGTAAGGGGACCAGCATCATGTGCTCAGTTTTAAATAACTTTATCGAGATTAATTCATATATCATGCAATTCACCCATCTGAAGTGTATAATTCAAATGTTTTTAGCATATTCACAGAGATGTGCAGAAATCACCACATCTAATTTTAGGACATTTTTGTCATCCCCCTCACCAAAGAAACACTTAAATTCCCTTTATTGCACCTCCCCCAGCCATAGGCAATCACTAATCTATCCTTTCTCTCTATGAGGGGCTTCACTGGTGACTCAGATGGTAAAGAATCTGCCTGTGACACAGGAGATGTGGGTTTGATCTCTGGGTCTAGAAGATCCCCTGGAGAAGGGCATGGCAATCCACTCTAGTATTCTTGACTGGAGAATTCTATGGAAAGAGAAGCGTGGAGGGCTATGGTTCCTGGAGTCACAGAGGGTCAGAGACTTGCCTAGCCTGGTTATTTCAAGTAAATGGAGTCACGCAATATGTGGTTCTTTGTAACCAGCTTCTTTCACTTAAAATAGTGTTTTTAAGATTCATTTATATTGATCACCAATACTTCCTTCCTTTTTATTTCAGAATAACATTTTGTTGTATCAACATACCATATTTTCTTTATTCATCAGTTGATGTACATTAGAATTGTTTATTTTTTGGCTACTATGACTAATACTTCTGAAATAGTCATGTACAAATTTTTATGTGAAAATAAGTTTTTGTTTCTCTTGAGTAGGTTCCTAGGAGTGAAATCACTAGATCATATGGTTAACATCTTAATTCTATGCTTAACATCTTAAAGAAACTGACAAGTTGTTTTAGAAAATGACTGTACCGTTTTACATTTCTAGCAACAGTGAATGAGAGTTTCAGTTTCTTCAAATCCATGCAGACTTTTGTTATCTGATACTTTGTGAAGCAGCTTCTCGTTAAGGTTTTGATTCCTGTTTCCCTGATGACTAATGACAGTGGTTTTTTCATGTGTTGTTGGCCAACTGCATATCTTCTTTGGAGGAATGTGTAATTAGATCCCATTATTTTAATTGAAATATTTATTTTTTAATCTTTGTGCTATAAGAGCTTTTCATCTGTCCCGGATATAAGTGGTTTGTCCAATATATGATTTGGAAATGGGTTGTGTTTTCACTTTCTTGATGGTATCATTTGCAGCAAAAAAAAAAAGAAAAGCTTTTAATTTTGATACAGTGTGATTTATGCATTCTTCCCTTGTCACTTGTGCTTTTGGTTTTGTGTATAATAAGACTCGCAAATTTACAAAGCTTTACTCGCATCTTTTCTTCTAGGAGTTTTATAGATGTGCTTTTACATTACATCTATGACTCATTTGAGTTAGTTTTCATGTGTGGTGTAAGGAAGGAGTCCAATTTCAATTTTTGGCATGTGGGCATCCAGTTTTCTCAACACTATTTGCTGAAAAGATTATTCTTTCCCCCTTGAATTGTCTTAGCACTCTTGTTGAAATTAGCTCACTCAAAATTAAAGGGTTTACTTCTGGACTCTCACTTCTGTTCCATTTATTTCCAGACCACACTATATTGATAACTGTAGCTTTGTAGTAAGTTTTCCCCTCCTGGTTTAATTGAGATATAATCAGCATATAACACTGTGCCCAGTATTCTTGCTTGGAAAATTCCATGGACAGAGGAACCTGGCAGGCTACAGTCCATGGGGCTGCACACAGTCAGACACAACTGAGCACTTGTGAATGCATTTCACAAGTTTAAGTGTACAACATAATGACTTGATATATGTATGTACTGTGAAATGATTGCCACAGTAGGTTCAGTTAAGGTCTATCAACCACACATAGTCGTATATATATACTTTTTTTCCTCTCAGGGAGAACTTTTAAAATCTCTCCTCACTGTAGTCAGTTATGGAATTAGAAAGTGTGAGTCCTCCAACTTTATTCTTCCTTTTCAATATTGTTTTGACCATTTTCCTTTTTATTTGTTTTGAATTTTAGGACTAATTTAGTAATTTCTATAAGAAAACCATCTAATATTTGCAAAGGGATTGCACTGAATCTGTAAATCAATTTAGGAAGTATTGTCATCTTAATATTGTCATCTTTGGGGAAAAGGCAACCTCTTCAATAAACGGTGTTGGGAAAAGTGATAGTCACATGAAAAATAATTAAACTGGATTACTTTCTCGCACCTTATACAAAAATAAACTCATAATGGAGTTATGAGTTTAACTCATATAAAGACAAATGTAAGACCTGAAACAATGAAACTTCCAGAAGAAACTAGTGGTAGTATGCACTTTGACATTGGTCTTAGCAATATTTTTTAATGTCTCCTCAGGCAAAGGAAACGAAAGCAAAAACAAACACATGAGACAACATCAAACTGAAAAGCATTTTTACAGCAAAGGAAACTATCAATGAAGAAAAAAGTTTGCCTACTAAATGGGGAAAGACATTTGCAAATGTCATAGCCAATAAGGGGTCTATGTCCAAAATATACAAAGAACTTACAAAATATACAAAGAACTCAACATAAAAAAAATTTAAAAACAGGCAGAGAATCTGAATAGACAGTTTTCTAAAGACATCCCAGCGGGCACATGAAAAGATGCTCAATCATCAGGGAAATGCAAATTAAATCAATAAAGAGATATCACCTCACACATGTCAGAATTGCTGTTATTAAAAAGACAACAAACAACTAATGTTGGTGCGAATACGGAGAAAAGGGAACCCTTGTATACTATTGGTGTAAAAATAAATAGATACAGCTATTATGGAAACTGTAGGAAAGTTCTTAAAAATATTCAAAATAGAACTACCATACAATCCAGCAATTCCACTTTTGGGTATTTATCTGAATCAAACAAAAACACTAATTGGGAAAGATATATATACCCCTAAGTTCATTTTTCATTCCCTTTACAGTTGCCAAGATATGGACGCAATCTAAGTGCCCAACAATAGTTGAATGGATAAGAAAATGTGGTGTGTGTGTGTGTGTGTGTGTGTGTGTGTGTAGCATGTTAACCATAAAAAAGAGTGAAATTTTGCCATTTGCAACAATATGGATGGACCTAGAGGATATTATGCTAAGTGGAAAAAGAGAAAGACAAATACTGTATGATTTCACTTATATGTGGAATCTAAAGAATACAAATAAACAAACATAATAAGATGAAATAGTTATAGATACAAGATCTATACAAGATCAAGATACAAGATCCCTTCCTTACCAGGAGGGTAAGGTGGGGGGGAGATAAGAGAAACAGGTGAGGTTAAAAGGTACTAACTTCTACTTACAAAATAATTGAGTCAACGGTATGAAATGTACAGCATGCGGAATATAGTTAATAATAATATCTTTATATGATGACAGATGGTAACGACAGCTATCATCATGTGTGTGCTGAGTCACTCAGTTGTGGCCGACTCTTTGCAACCCCATGGACTGTAGCCCAGTCTCCTCTGTCCATGGGATTTTCCAGGCAAGGATACTAGAGTGGGTTGTCATCCCCTCCTCCAGGGGATCCTCTCAATCCACCAATGGAACCCAGGTCTCCCACAGTGCAAGCGGATTCTTCACCAGCTGAGCCACCAGGGAAGCCCAGGTGACCATAGGAGTAGTGGTAGTGTTAGTCGCTCAGTCGTGTCTGACTCTTGTGACCCCATGGACTGAAGCGCTCCAGGCTCCTCCGTCCATGGGATTCTCCAGGCAAGAATACTGGAGTGGGTTGCCATTTCCTTCTCCAGGGGATCTTCCCGACCCAGGGATTGAACCCAGCTCTCCTGCATTGCAGGCAGAATCTTTACTGTCTGAGATACAGGAAATCCATAAAAACTGTATGCCATGCTGTGCTGAAAGGCTTCAGCCATATCCAACTCTGTGACCCCATGGACTGTAGCCTACTAGGCTCCTCTGTCCATGGGATTCTCCCCAGGCAAGAATACTGGAGTGGAGGAGATCCCTCCCCCGGGGATCTTCCCGACCCAGGGATCGAACCCCTGTGTCTCTTACTTCTCCTGCATTGGCAGGCGGGCTCTTAACCACTAGCACCACCTGGGAAGCCCAGAAACGAACATGCTATGCACCAGGCACTAACGTGTTGTTGCTGGTCAATTATACTTCAAAAACAAACATACTCATAGAAAAATGGGTCAGATTTGCAGTGAGGCGGGTATAGGGAGGGAGAATTGAATGAAGGTGGTCAAAAGGTACAAAATTTCGTACCGGTGAATAAATACTGATAAGAATCAGTATTAGAGATGTAATGTACATGATAAATATAAGTAACACTAGTAACACTGCTGTATGTTATATATAAAGTTGTTAAGAGAGTATATCTTTAGAGTTTTCACCATAAGGAAAAATGATTTTCTTTTATTTTGTTTAATATGTGACATGATGGATATTTACTTGACTTATTGTGTAAACAAGTCATGATGTATGTAAGTCAAGTCATTATGCTTAAAATTCTACAAAGCTGTATGTCAATCATATCTCAATAAAACTAAAACTGGAAGGGAAACAATAAAACTATTGAGTACAATGTTTAAAAAGTCTTCATTTTGTGTCACTCATAAAAATATATCATTAAAGAAATATCCCATAGCTTTTCTCCAAAAAAAAATCAATATTGTCTTCTAATCTATAAACTTGAGATTTTTTTCATTTAATTTTCTTAATTTTTTTAGCAATGTTTCATAGTTACCAGAATGCATATTTTTTATTTCTTTCATTAAATATATTTCCAAATATTATTATTTTATGCTTCTTGATGCTATTATAAATATAATTCTTTTCTTAATTTTGTGTTCAGATTGTTTATTGAAATTGTATAGACATACAGCTGAGTTTTATATATTTACCTTTATCTTGCATCCTTACTCAAATTGTTTACTTGTTCTGATAATTTTATGGTGAATCTCTCAGGATTTTCTGTATACAAGATTGTGTCATTTGCAAATGACACAAACAAAACTATCTTTCTTCCTTTCTGGTCTGGATGTCTTTTATTTCCTTTCTTGCCCAATTTCCTGGATAAGAACTTCCAGTACAACATTGAATAGAAATGGTGAGAACAAACTTCCTTTCCACTTTCTTGATCTTAGAGAGGAAACTATTCAGTCTTTCACCATTAATTCTGGTGTCAGCTATGGGTTTTCTGTAGATGCCCTTTATCATACTGAGAAAGTTTCCTTCTGTTCCTAGTTTGCTAAGTACTTTTATTACAAAAGAGTGCTGGGAAAGACTGAAGGAGGGAGGAGAAGGGGACGACAGAGGATGAGATGGTTGGATGGCATCACTAACTCAATGGACATGAGTTTGAGCAAGCTCTGGGAGTTGGTGATGGACAGGGAAGCCTGGTGTGCTGCAGTCCATGGGGTCCTTACTGAGCAACTGAACTGAATTATGAGTGGGGTGTGGGGCAGGAGTATTAGCTTCCAGTATTCTTGTTACTGAGTCCAAGCTCACTCTGCTTGCCACACGATAGGTCAATAAATCTGAGAGAGGAGGGCTTGAGACAAGGAAGGGAGTTTATTCAGAGAGTTGACTGACCAATAAGATGGCAACCTCAAGTGCTGTCTCTGCATTTTTTTTTTTTTTAGATGATCCTGTGGTTTTTTTGGTCCTTTATTCTATTGATATGTGTTACATTAATTGATTTTCAGATGTTAAACCAATCTTGCCTCTTAGTACAAATGCTGTTTGTTCATGATGTACAATTTGTTGTTGTTTTTAGGTTGCCAGATTCATTTTCCAGCATGTGGGTAAAGATTTTTGCATCTGTATTCGTAAGTGATATTGGTCTATAGTTTTCTCATGATACCTTTGGCTGATTTTAGTACATTGGCCTAATGTAATGAAATGTAAGATGTTCTCCTCACTTCTAAGCTTTGAAAGTTTATGAAAAACTGGTATTAGTTATTTTTTAAATGTTTGATAGAATTCACTAGGGAAGCCATCTGGGCCTGAACATTTTTTGTGGGTTTTAATTCCTAATTCAGATTTTCTGTTTCTTTTTGAGTCAGTTTCAGGAGTCTGTGTTTTTCTAGGAATTTATCCTTTTCAGGTAAGTTATATAATTTGCCAGCACATATTTTTTTCATAGTGTGTCTGTCAGTGTCACACCTAGCTATTAGCCTCCAGTAATTGCAAGCTGATTGCTCTATTGTTTTTAACAACACTCTAGGGCACAAATTACTCCACATACATGCTAATTTGCTTCAGTCATGTCTGACTCTGTGGCCCTATGGACTCTAGCCCACCAGGCTCCTCTGTCCATGGGATTCACCAGGCAAGAATACTGGAGTGGGTTGCCATTTCCTCCCCCAGGGGATCTTCTTGACCCACAGATCGAACCACCTTTATCTTAAGTCTGCATTGGTAGGCAGGTCCTTTACTACCAACACCACCTGGGAAGCCAAAATTACTCCACAGTCTGAGCCAGTTAAAGTCAGACCCCTTTGCACAGGTGTTATTTGAAGCCGGTCTTTGAGGCTGTTTCTGACTCTAGGATGACTCATCCTGTTTCCATGTTTTCTCTCTGTTAAACTTCTAATTTGTCTCCTGTTTCAGTCACTGCTATCTTGAAGCTATTAGTTCCATGCTCTTCTTAATTGTTCACTAACACAATCTCTCTTGTTTTAGACACTTTACCCTGTGGGTTGAAGTTTCCTATACTCCATTCCAAATGAAGCAAGTGCCCTTAGGGATACCTGTGGAGCTCTCTGTTTTCACAACCTGTCTCTACCCCTGGGAAGAGCTTCTGTGATACTGCTCTGGAGCTGGGAGTGGGAATGGTGGCCTGCTCATCCTGGAGTCACTCCAAGGTTTCAAACCCCTTAATTATGAGAGTTCCTTGGACTGCAAGCGATCAAACGCGTCAATCCTAAAGGAAATCAGTCCTGAATATTCAGTGGA
The DNA here is from genome assembly GCF_019320065.1 of Cervus canadensis. Classification (NCBI taxonomy): domain Eukaryota; kingdom Metazoa; phylum Chordata; class Mammalia; order Artiodactyla; family Cervidae; genus Cervus; species Cervus canadensis. The sequence continues at coordinate 18,591,550 of NC_057392.1, read as the reverse complement.
AGGACTGATACTGAAGCTGAAACTCCAATACTTTGGCCACCTGATGCAAAGAACTGACTCACTGGAAAACACCCTGGTGCTGGAAAAGACTGAAGGTGGGAGGAGAAGGGGGACAACAGAGGATGAGGTGGTTGGATGGCATCACTGACTCAATGGACATGAGTTTGAGCAAGTTCCGGGAGTTGGTGATGAACAGGGAAGCCTGGTGTGCTGCAGTCCATGGGGTCCTTACTGAGCAACTGAACTGAATTATGAGTGGGGTGTGGGGCAGGAGTATTAGCTTCCAGTATTCTTGTTACTGAGTCCAAGCTCACTCTGCTTGCCACACGATAGGCCAATAAATCCGAGAGAGGAGGGCTTGAGACAAGGAAGGGAGTTTATTCAGAGAGTTGGCTAACCAGGAAGATGGCAGCCTCAAAATAGCGCCTCAAAATAACCATCTTGTCAGGGCCTGGTTGCCAAGTTCTTTTATGGATCAGAGATGGGGGGAGGTGAGGAAACAAAGTAAAAAGACTATTCAATCCTTGCAAATATCCCCTAGAATGGTGAGTCTCAGGCAGGGAATGTGTTACTTTCACTTCCTTACAGTCCTCCACAGGTGGGCTCAGGTTATCTTCCTGAGGCAGACCATCATATATGCTTACAATAACAAGAAGAGAAGGGGGAACAGAGGATGAGATGGTTGGATGGCACTACTGACTCAATGGACTTGAGTTTGAGCAAACTCAGGGAGATAGTGAAGGACAGAGAGCCTGGCATGAGGTTGTGAAGAGTTGGACAAGACTTAGCGAATGAACAGCAACAATAACTAAAGTGGTAAGATGAGAGAGTAACAGAAGCAGATCCAGCATGAATTCAGAATTAACCCTTCCAGGTCACATTCTCAGCTGGCTTTTCCTGGGGTGGAATCTCCCTCCAACAAGAGAGGTGGGTGAAGGTAGTCAGGACCCAGTATTCTCAGCCTGCGGTGCCAGCAAGAGGTAGCACGTCCAGCCTATGAGTTGGGGCTCAGTGGAGGAGGGAGCCCCAGACAACTTGGCGACACTTGTCTGGAAGAGAACTGTGGAGCCCTACACCAAGGTCACAGACGTGGAGCCCTGTACAGAGTAAAAGTCTCTGGAACTGACTGACCCTCATAGCAACTGCTGCCATGAGCCTCTGGATCTGAACATGCCAGTTCCCTGACCCAATATTAGGTAAAAGTCCTACTCTGTTATACACCCTATAGCATCCTAACCAATCACCTAATGCCACCATTCCAGTAGGAATTTTCTCTGTCTTGAGCCTATACAAATTGGCCACTAGCCTACAAAAGGGTTTAGTTCTCCCATGAGCCAGCCTGCTGTTCTAACAGTGTTTCCCACCCTAATTAATTCTATTCTCTTCTTCTTCTGCCTCATTTCTGGAAATTCTTTCCCAACCCACACATGGACCACACCAAGAACTTCTGCTACATAGACCTGGGGGAAAGGGAATGAGAAATGTCTGTGGCTTCCTTGTCCTGGGGAGGAACTGTGGCTTTGGGATGAGAACTGAGGGAAGCGGGAGCCTTGTGTCTTTATTTATTTATTTATTTTTGCTTTAATTAATTTAGTTTTTAACTGAAGGATAAGTGCTTTACAGAATTTTGTTGTTTTCTGTCAAACCTCAACATGAATCAGCCACAGGTATGATTATATAGGTATACATATATGTATACATAGGTACATGTATATATGTATACACAGGTACACCTATATCCCCTCCCTTTTGAACCTCCCTCCCATCTCCCTCCCATCCCACCCTTCTAGGTTGATACAGAGCCCCTGTTTGAGTTTCCTTAGCCATACAGCAAATTCCCATTGGCTATCTATTTTACACATGGTAATGTAAGTTTCCATGTTACTTTCTCCATACATCTCACCCTCTCCTTCCCTCTCCCCATGTCCATAAGGCTATTCTCTATGTCTGTTTCTCCATTGCTACCCTGTAACTAAATTCTTCAGTACCATTTTTCTAGATTCTGTATATATGCATTAGAATATGATATTTATCTTTCTCTTTCTGACTTACTTCACTCTGTATAATAGACTCTAGGTTCATCCACCTCATTAGAACTGACTCAAATGCATTCCTTTTTATGGCTGAGTAATCCTCCATTGTGTATATGTACCAGAATTTCTTTATCCATTCATCCGTCAATGGACATCTAGGTTGCTTTGAAGTTCTAGCTATTGTAAATAGTGCTGCAATGAACAATGGGATACATGTGTCTTTTTCAATTTTGGTTTTCTCAGAGACTTGTGTTGTATCTGCCTGGATTAGAGCTTCTGTCACACTGAGGTGGGAGTTGGGTGGAGAGGGAGCAACTTATGGCTCAAATGTTTCAAAAACATTCACTGTTCTTATTGAGATTTAGTACATTTTCTGGACTAAATGTTGCTCTCTTTGCTGTATGCCTTTAGGATCATTTCTAGAGAGTCATTTTTTGAAAAATATAACTCTCATTAATTATGGTTATTTCTTTGGGGAGAGGGTTCATGTAGCTCAACATGCCACCCTTCCAGAAACGTTTCTTTATATGCTACTATTTGTTTATTTTTGGTTATGTTTTAGACATTTCTGTTTAAAATTTTTTTCTCAGAGTTATACCTGTACTTAATTTGAAGAGTCACATAGTTTACTTGGGGCTTCCCAGCTGGCTTAGTGATAAAGAACCTGCCTGACAATGCAACAGGTTCAAGAGACATGGGTTTAATGCCTGGGTTGGGAAGATCCCCTGAAGAAGGAAATGACAACCCACTTCTGTGTTCTTGCCTGGAAAATCCCATGGACAGAGGAGGCTGGCGGGCTACAGTCTGCAGGGTCTCAGAGTCAGACTTGACTGAGCACATACATAGTTTGCTAGTAGGTTTGCTACAGCATCCCATTGTCTCTTTCCTAAGCACTGGGAAAAATCACTTTCAGTTCTTTAATGGACTTAAAAATGATCTCTTTGTTTAGAAATAACATGTTTGTATAATAACATTTTTTTCCATTCCTGTTTGGGCCATGGTTTATTAACTTCCCATTACTGGGGCTTCCCTGGTGGCTCAGATGGTAAAGAATCTGCCTGCAGGAGACCTGGGTTCCATCTCTGGGTTGGGAAGATCCCCTGGAGAAGGGAAAGACAGCCCACTCCAGTATTCTTTCCTGGAGAATCCCATGGACAGAGGAGCCTGGTGGGCTACAGTCCATGGAGTTGCAAAGATGCAAGCACCACTGAGCAACTAACCTTCCACTTTACTCTCATGATAGTAGATGATGCTTGGTCTCCATTTAATTCTAACACTCCCACATACACTTGCGCTTCTGCCTGGCCCCTTTCAAGACAGTTGTCATGTTGATTAGACCGATATCCCATGTTTTGTTTACTGCACCCTGGCCTTCTTCTCACCTCTCTGCAGGCAGTGGCTTGGGGCCATGTCTGTCTGATTCACCAACAAATTCCATGTGTCTAGTATCAGGCCCAGAACACAGCAACCTCAGTTTACACTGACTGAAGGAATGAGTTTTCCTTGATGCCTCTTCATTGCCTTCCCTGGAGGCTGGAGTTGTCCTTGGGTTTGTGAAGCATCCTGTGACCTTAGGAATGCCTGGACAGGGTGTCCTGAACCTCCCCTTCCACCACACTTGCTACAACTTGGTTCCCATTCTGCTTCCTGGACCACCAACAGTGGTTGAGGGAACTGCCCTTGACTGCAGTTGTTACCACCCACCTGCCTATTGGAATCATCTGGAGAATTAGGAAATGCCAGAGCCTTGACCCACTCCAGTCCAATCTCCCAAGGAAATTCTAACATGAGAATCATGGACTTTAACCCATTTATACTTGTCTTAAGTAGAAAAATAACTTATTTGGATTCCTGACTCCTGAAGGTGGATATAAATGAATATGGTGGGAGGTGGATGTGGCAGCAGCTGGTCCCAGACACCAAACAACAGAGTGCTCCCAAATGCAGCTAAGTATACAAATACACTAAGTACTCTGTGATGTTCATAATGATGGGCTTTGGTCCTTAGGAAGATTCTTTTATGCTCCATATGGGTTCCTTAAGAAGGCATGACATAGGGACTTCCCTGGTGGTCCAGTGGCTAAGATTCCATGCTCCCAATGCAGGGGGCCCAGGTTCCACCCCTGGTCAGGGAACTAGCTCCCACGTTCTGCAATTAAGAGTTCACATGCCACAAGGAAGCTCAAAGATCCCACATGCTACAACTAAGACCCAGTGCAGCCAAATAAATTAATTTAAATAAAAATTTAATAAATAAATAATTTAAATTATTAGCGCCAACCAGTTCTGATGTACCAGATGCAGTTCTGAGCAGAGGTGGTGCTTTATTTAAACCTCACAAGAATCTTACAGTGATAATCTGTTGATATTCCCATTTTGCAGATGAGGAAACTGAGGCCTTGAGAGAAAGAGTGAGTTGCTAAAGATCCCAATACTAGTAAGTGGAGGGGTGAGTTCTGGCCCTGATTGTCCAACTCTAAAGTGAAAATGTTCATCTTTATTTGAGCAAGTTCCTTTTGTTTACAAAAAAAGACAACTTTGTTGGAAAAATGAAGAACACATTATTGTATATTAGTGTTATCATGTTAGTGAACCTTAGATGTTTCCTTAAATATTGCCCATAGAGGGACTTCCCTGGTGGTCCAGTGGTTGAGACTCTGTTCTTCCACTGCAGAGACCAAGGGTTTGATACCTGGGTGGGGAATGAAAACCCCACATGCTGTGACCAAAAAAATAAATAAAATAAAAATACTTAACAAGTTACCCATAGGAATGAACTGGGTAATGGTTGACAATTGTACATTTTCAATACTTTTTAAAATTTCATTCAAAGCACTTCGGTGGATAAAGAGAAAAATAAAACTGATTCTATTGTGTCTTGCTGTTTTGCACCTTGTAAACTGAGGCAGATCCATGCAAGGACTGTATCTGCTGGGTTTCTGCAGCCTGATTAACAGTGAACAACAAGAATGTGCTGTTTTACCCATCTCCCTGCTACTGCCTGTTCTGAGGCTTCCCCGGTGAGTGCCTGTGTTGAGACAAGATGTTCTTTGCGAGCTGGGCTGGGCCCCATTTTGGCCTCCCTTTCCTCCATGGTGAGTTCAGATCGGGTTTCTATTATAAGCCAATTCTCATAAAAGTCTGTGAATAAGAAAAGGGAGAACCTGTAGTGTTAGATTAATATTCCTCTTGGGGTACCAAGAAGGTCATTCTGAATAACTGCTTGCAGGTAAATACAAAGCCTTGCACGTTCTTTGCAGGCTCTGTTTTCTCCTCTAAGATGAGTCATTGCAGTGTCTTCTGGGAAGTCCAAAGATAGAAAAGAAGAATTGAGTGGAAGAGCATTTTATATTCATCCACACTTCTTCTTCAAGTGGCTGATTAGGGAAACCCCCAGCTAAGGGCTGGCTGGGTATGGGGCTTGGTGTGGAAAGATACTGTATTCAACAAAGTGTCCTCCACAGGGAGTTCTCAGGAGGTCAAATCTTCAGCCAGATGATGCTCTGAGGTCCTATTAGTTGGCAGTATGGTGGCTCCCTGCACGGAGCAAAGAATTTTATAATCAGCCATCTTCACTCTAAAAGGCAAGGATAAGAACTAATTTTGCATTTTATCTTTCACTGATTCATTCAAAGAAGACTTACTGAGTCTTAAAGTTGACTTCCTTGGCATTTGATTCACCAAGACTACAGTTTGAGTGCTGGAGAAGGTTTAAATTGATACTGGGCTGATTAAGACACACAAATGAAAATTTCAGAGTACAAATCGATGGGGAATCATTAACTGATTCACTGGTTCATTGTTTTTTGGACCAAATATACTGCTCACAACCCTTGTATGCTATCCTTTGCTAAGTCGCTTCAGTCCTGTCTGACTCTTTGCAACCCCATGGGCTGCAGCCCACCAGGCTCCTCTGTCCGTGGGATTCTCCAGGCAAGAATACTGGAGTGGGTTGCCATGTTACTCAAGCTTTACTCTCAGTCAGGGCTTCCTGGAGTGGAGAGGGACCTCAGAAACCTGAACAAATTAGAGGATGAGTGATCTGAAAAGGGGAGGAGGTACCAGTATCTACATAGTATTAAAAAGATCAGATGATTTTTGACTTGTTAATTATGTTTTATTATATTATGCTTTCAAATAGCATCCATAAACATTAATTTAGATTTCCATGGGGCAACAGTGCACAGACATTCTAATAATACTTAAAATTTATGCAAAATAACAAAGAGCCTTAAGACACTGTAGATGATTGAAGGAATGAGTTTCTCACTTTTCTGCTGGTTAATGAATAGGGAGAGAGGAAGAAATGTATGTTACATTTAAGGAAATGCCTGTCCTGTTCAGTAATGCAAAATCTGTATCAGTTTGTTGTTTGTTTTGCATCGAGTCTACTATGAAGAATGAAGGCTTAGATGTTTCAAGAAATGCTCTGCAGCTCTAGGTTCATCAAGTACTGTCTGGTGTAACTTCTGCAATAATGGAAACCCTCCTTTCAACTCACCTCTAAATATAAACAGCCACACGTGGCCAGTGGTAGAGATACTGGTTGTGACATATTGGACAGAAATATAGATAATGATTTCTTAAAGCTCATTGATATCTTTTTATGATAATAACTTTTAATTGAAAAAGTGCATGCATGCATAATAAAATGAAATAAAAGTATCAAAACCCATCTATTTGAGGGAAAATACTATTTCATGAAATTATGCACCCATCCCATGTTTTGGTAGCTCAGATGATAAAGAATCTGCCTGCAATATGGGAGACCTGGATTCAACCCCTGGGTTGGGAAGATTCCATGGAGAAGGAAATGGCAACCCACTCTAGTATGCTTTCTTGCAGAATTCCAAGGACAGAGGAGCCTGGCAGGCTATAGTCTATGGGGTTACAAAGAGTTGGTCATAACTGAGGGACTAACACTTGCATCTTTTTCCACTTTCCCATGTCCTACTCCAGTCCCCCTTCTGAGATGCAATCTTGGTTAATAGCTTCTTCCCTCTCCCCATGAGTTGTCTAGCCAGGTATAACTGAGTAAACATACACGCATTTCACTGTATAAGTGGGCACATCTAATACCCACCACTTCCCCTACCCTACTTCTTTCATTTTAAAACATCCAGGAATCTTGGACTCTAAAGCCCCTTCATATTTTTTAATGACTACATAATACTCCATTATCTTGATGCACTGTTACATAGTTGACTGGTCCTCAACAACGGATAATTTCTTTTTTTTATTTCCACTTCTATATTGCAAACATAACTTGAATGATCATCCATTCACCTACATCTTTGCATACTATGTTCTTGTGGCTAGTATTTTCCAGGAGAGCATTATAAATTGCATGAAAAGATAATTCTCAGAAAAGCACTGAAACAAGTATACTATCAAGGGTGAAACAGATCACCAGCCCAGGTTGGATGCATGAGACAAGTGCTCAGGGCTGGTGCACTGGGAAGACCCAGAGGGATGAGATGGGGAGGGAGGTGGGAGGGGGGATCGGGATGGGGAACACATGTGAATCCATGGCTGATTCATGTCAATGTATGGCAAAAACCACTACAATATTGTAAAGTAATTAGCCTCCAACTAATAAAAATAAATGAAAAAAAGAAAGAAAGAAAAGATGACTCTCAAAGACAAGAACAAGATACAGATCAGTTAGGACTGAATGTGTTCTCCTCCTCGAGTTGCTCTCAGAAACAAACCAGTGAGCAGTTTCCCTCCGATGGGATGCTGGCTGTCAGCACTGCAAAAGAAGTTGTTCTGTTTTGTTCACTAATGTATCCCATGTGCCCTTATTCCTAGCCAGTATTAGGAATTTAATAAATACTTGTGAAATGAATGGGTAAATGTCCTAGCTTTAGATCACACTTTGAGGTTTCTCACCTACTTTAGAAAGGATCTGATGAAGATTGAATGGGTTACCTTCCTCATAGATAGCAAAAGCTATTGCTAACTCCTTGTTCAGTCACTCAGTCATGTCTGACTCTTTGCCACCCCATGGACTGAAGCACTTCAGTCTTCCCTGTCCTTCACTTTCTCCTAAGATTGCTCAAACTCATGTCCATACAGTCAGTGATGCCATCCAACCATCTCATCTTCTGTCGTCCACTTCTCCTCCTGCCTTCAATCTTTCCCAACATCCCAGTCTTTTCCAGTGAGTTGGCTCTTCAAATCAGGTGGCCAAAGTATTAGAGCTTCAGCTTCAGCATCAGTCCTTCCAATGAATATTCAGGACTGATTTCCTTCAGGATTGACTGGTTTGATCTCCTTGCAGTCCAAGGGACTCTCAAGAGTCTTCTCCAGCATCAGTTTGAAAGCATTAACATCAAATATTATTTATTTTTAATTGGTTCATATTCAACCCTGGAATAATGTCCATCACTGTGCTTAGAGAAGTGGTACTGAAGAAGTTGAAATGTTGTGACTTGTTCTTCAGAACTTTCCTTAAAATTTGATAGAACTACAAAGAAATTGGTATAGATATAGGTGTCACTGCCCATTTGTGAACTGAGTTTTTGCAGGTTGCTCCTTTGGGCTCTTCTTGGCTGAGAGGACTAGTCCTTGGCCACCCTAGTTCCCGTGATGTTTCTGCAAGCTGATTCATTGCACTGTGGCACAGAAGGGGAAGCCGAGGTTGTGCGGTTGGCCCTGGGCAAGGTCTCCAGGTGGATTTGAATTTGGCCTTCTCTTTCTCTCATTCCAACTTCTTCACCCACTGCAGATCTTCACAAACACTCTCTGCCCTTTCTTCTATAGACACCCAATCTCTCTCCCACTCCCCTAAACCAAAATTTGCACCTGAAGCCCTGGACACAGCACCCCCCCCCCTTTTTTTCTATCACCTCTTCTGGGTTTGCCTTCTGACCCCTCTCTACCCCAAGGCTTAGCCTTCTTCAGGAGAGTGGGGAAGTGACGGGATAAGATGTGTTACTTTTTAGGGGTATTTATGATATGAAAAGGTCAAATGGGGTTTGATTCAATATTTTTTCTGAGCAATGGGAGGAATAGACAAAGTTTAAGTCTCATGTCCAGAAGGGTTTCTGGAAAAAGTGGACAAGAAGGAGAAGTAACCAACAGTGTGGAGGAACAGGCCCTTGAGTCCACAGGTGTGGAGGAAACTGGGCTTCCAACTGATTTCAGTGAGATAGGTCCTTCAGAAACCGGCACAGCAGTGTAAAGAAATTATCTTCCAATTAAAAAAATAAACTAATTTTTTAAAAGTCAGGAGAAAAAGAGATGAGAAAATACTATCCTCCAATTAAAAAAATAAATTAATTATTTTTTTTAATCAGGAGAAAAGAAGATAAGAAAACACTGCCCTCTAGGCCAGTGTATGCCCTCTATGGTATCATGGTATGGTAAGTCCCCCACATACAAAATATTCTGTTTTGAGAGTGCGTTCACAAGTTCAATTTTGTTCATAAGTCCAACAAAGTTAGCCTAGGCACCCAACTAACACAACTGGCTATATAGTACTCTACTGTAATAGGTAGGGTACTTTTTACACAAATAATATGCTATAAAACACAAAATAAAACATTTTTTATTTTATAGTATAGTACCTTGAAAAGTACAGTAGTCCAGTACAGCAGCTGGCATCAGGGGCTGGCAAGGGGTGAACAGTCAAGAGTTACTGACTGGAGAGGGGAGAGGGTGCGGGAGATGCTAGAGCTGAAGGGTCATCAGCTGCATCTACTGGAGAGCAAGAGATGGAGGAGGGCAAGCTGTAATGTCACTCATAGCTGATACTGATATCTAGTTCCTTCCTGGAACTAGATGCATATTTGCATCTTTGAAAGTTCTCAACTTGAAGGTTCGTGTGTGGGAGACTTGTATGTACATGGACTTTCTAGCTGGTTCAGTGGTAAAGAATCTGCCTGTCAATGCAGGAGATGCAGGAGACTGAGTTTCCATCACTGAGTTGGGAAGAACCCCTGGAGGAGGAAATGGCACCCTACACCAGTACTTTTGCTGGAAAATTCCTCGGGCAAAGCAGCCTGCTGGGCTCCAGTCCATGGGGTCACAAACAGTTAGATGCAACTGAATGACTGAGCATAGCAGCATGACTGTAGGAGGCTTACTGTACTCAGACCTTGTCAGGCTTCCTAATGTCCTTTATTTTATGGTATTATTGTCTTTTAGTTTCATCTTAGATAGTTTTATATATTAAAAAAATAGATCAAAAGAATACAGAAAAGGATAATAAACAAACAAGTAAAAAGCAGATATTCTACTACATGGATAACTACCATTTTCATTTTGACATTTATATTTTACATACATGAGCTCATGTAATACATGCTGTCTTTTCTAAATCAACCTTTTCTTAATGTCTTTGAGTTACTTTTTCTTCTTTCTCCCACTCTTCCCACCTCAACTCCATCAGTAACAGACATTTGTGTTGGGATAGGGAGCATCATTTTTCTAGCATTACAAGATTGCTTACACATACACACAGAGGGTTTCTGTTATTGTTTCTGTTATTGAGACATTCTGCATCTTGCTTTTCTCAATTTAATGTGGTGGAAATGTCCTTACATCACTGATTTTATTATTATTATTTTTTATTATTTTTACATCATCACTGATTTTTTACTGTTGTAGTTCAGTTGCTCAGTTGTGTCCCAGTCTTTGCGACCCCATGGACTTCAGCATGTCAGGCTTCCCTGTCCATCTGCCGGAGCTTGCTCAAACCCATGTCCATTGAATCAGTGGTGCCATCCAACCATCTTGTCCTCTGTCATCCCCTTCTTATTCCTACCTTTAATCTTTCCCAGATTCAGGGTCTTTTCTAATGAGTTAGCTCTTCGCATCAGGTGGCCAAAGTATAGGAGCTTTTTCTCAGCATCAGTCCTTCTAAGGAATATTCAGGACTGATTTCCTTTAGGATTGACTGGTTTGATCTCCTTCCAGTCCAAGGGACTCTCAAGAGTCTTATTCAATACCACAGTTCAAAAGCATCAATTCTTTAGAGTTCAGCCTTCTTTATGGTCCAACTCTCACATCCATACATGACTACTGGAAAAACCATAACTTTTACTAGATGGACCTTTATTGGCAAAGTAATGTCTCTGCTTTTTAATATGCTGTCTAGGTTGGTCATAGCTTTTCTTCCAAGAGGCAAGGGTCTTTTAATTTCATGGCTTCAGTCACCATCTGCAGTGCTTTTGTTGAAATATTTTTGTGTTCTAAACTTCATTCAATATCCCTCATTGATGGGCATTCAGATGATTTTCTGTCTTTTTCTTCTTTTTTTTCCGTTGTCTCAACAAACAATGCTACAGTGAATAGATTCATACAAATAGTTTTAAGTACTGGTTCTTTTTACCTCAATGGGAGAGATTCCCAAGAGCAGGATTGCTAAGTGGAAGGAGAAGCATACTTTTTTTTCATTTTGTTTTTTTTTAAATACATAGTGTCAGAATCTATTAAAAATAAAGAAAGCTACAGAAGCATCACATAGCCACCAGCAACGTCTGAAAGTGCCCTTTCTCCCTGCAACCTGCCAACGTTAGAATCTCCATTTCCTTTTATCCTTTTGATCTGATGGTGAGAAGCGATATTTCGTTGGTATTTAAACTTACGTTCTGTTGCCTATTAATGTGGTTAAGCAACCGCTCAGGTTAACTGGCTATGTTCTCTTCTTCTGTGAAGTGTCAAATTGAAACCCTGAGCCCATTGTCCTATTGGATTGATTGACTTTTTGTTATCCATTGTAAATGTTCAGACATTAGGCCTTTACCTGTCCTGCCTGTGTCCCCAGACCAACCCTCATTTGTCCTCCACCTTTTTTTTTTTTTCACCTTTTTTAAATGATATTTTGCAGTTCAAAGCATGCACTTTTCTAGCTGCTTTACAAGATCGCCTCATCTAATCATCTCTGTGGCTCTGTGGTATGTGCTGTGCGTCCTCTCACTTCAATTGTGTCCAACTCTTTGCAACTGTAGTCCGCCAGGGTCCTCTGTACATGGGATTCTCCAGGCAAGGATACTATGCCCTCCTCCAGGCGATCTTCCCAACCAAGGGATTGAACCCACAAATCATTATGTCTCCTGCATTGGCAGGCTGGTTCTTTACCACTAGTGCCCCCTGGGAAGCCTGACCCTGTGGCATTGGCAGGATTAATAGAATAGTCTTTGAGGCCAGAAGCTAAGCCACCCCCAGGGCCACGCAGCTCATTGGTGGTGCCAGGGCCTGAGTCCACAGTCCCCATCTGGATCACATCCACCTGGGCACTCAAGGTGTCCTCCCGGCCTTTCCCACTGGTGTTTGGTCCCTTGTCCTCCCTGTCCACTATTCCCCCAGTAATGACGGGACCCTCTTGGCCATTCCATTTCTCTCCAGTGGCGTCTGGTGTGCAGCCCATGAGGCCACAGGGCTGAGCTGTAGCTGGGGACTCAGGGCCCACCCTATGACCCAAGCTACTTTCCCAATGGCTGCCCTCAAGGCTGCATGGGGTCACGTTCCATGACACCAAAGATCTATGCTAGACCCAGAAGGGTTCCTTCCCCTCGTTCAGCGCTGAAGCACCTTCTGCAATGAGGGGTAAATCACAGCCGCCTGTACTTCTCACCTAGCCAGGAATTCTGTGTGAACACTAGTCTCCCCTGGTTTCAGGCCCCCTGGCAGACCTACGAGGGATGTGCCTGGATTCCACAGGATCCAGGATTCTGCTCACGCATCTCCCCTCCCCTGCCAGTCCCTCCCTGGCCCTCCTCTCCCCTTGGCTCGAATCCCAATGGACTGCCGTGATCAGCACTCTCCACACAGGCCTATGTTTCCCTTTGAAGTGTTCTCTGCTTCTAAAATGTATTTGATGTGAACCCCGCCTCGCCCTTCTCTTACAATCCAAATCCCCAGACTCAGTAACTGTCTTCATTTGGAAAATAATGGTTAGTGTGCCATTAGCAAGCCGCCTATCCAGTGGGGAGTAAGGGAATATTTATTTTGATGAATTGTTTATGCACATTGAGACTATTTGACAGGTAGGAAGTTCGTTTTTTCCCGCTCTGGCTGGGTGTCCTTTTAGCTATTCCGGTGTTATAGCCTCCCAGAAAGTGAAACGGAGGAGCTGGAGCTGAGGGTCCATGAAGTTTTGCCTTCTCTGAAGTTTCTCTTGAACATCTAGTTTTTCTTTTTCATCACTCAGCAGCTGGTCATTGAGCACTTACTATGTGCTAAGCATTGTTGTGGGTGTGGTGAGCATCATAGTCACAGCTTTCACAGAGCTAGGGGGCCTGTGAGTAAACACATGTATTTGTGTGGAGGAATAAAGCTCAGGGGACAAACAGTGACAGGGGAGAAATGTTATGTGTGTGGAGAGTTGTCAGGAAAAGCCTCTCTGAGGAGAAGACTTTGAAGTTGGGAGTGATGGCAGTAGGAGGGAGCCATGGGGGCATCCAAGGGAAACGTTTTATGTGCAGGATGGCAATGTGCTGGTTGTTTGAGGGAAATCAAGGATGCCAGTGCTGTGTGTGCGACTGAGAAAGAAGCAGGAATCCAACTGACAGAGTGGTGGTGAGGGTGATAGCGGTGGTTGAAGGTGATGGTGGTGGGGATGGTGGTGATGAGCCTTCAGACCAAGGGCCACTGTGGGAGGGCAGTGGGAGGACTTTCGATTCTATACTGTGAAAGAACAGAAGGCAGTGGAGAATTTTGAGTGGGGCTCCCTATAATCTATGTGTATCTGTGCCTGTGTGTGTGTGCGTGTGTGTGTGTGTATTAAAGGATCATGCTGGCTGCATATTGAGAATAGACTATGGATATGAGAGCAGAAATGGAAGGAACACGAAAAGCCTCGGAGAGATGATGGTTAGTGGTTTCTCTGTAAACACAGGCATCCCAACGGAACCCTAGGAGTGGTCTTGGAGTTCTCAGTACCGCTTGCTACATCCTTCCTACCTCTCACCGCTTCCTTCCTACTTCTCATCACTTCCTTCCTACTTCTCCCCACTTCCTGCCCGTCTCTCACCACCTCTGGCCTCTCATCACTTCCGGCCTGTCTCTCACCATTTCCTGCCTGTCTTTAACCACTTCCTGTCTGTCTCTCACTATTTCCTGCTTGTCTCTCACAACTTCCTGCCTGTCTCTCTCCATGTCCCCCCTGCCCTCGTTCTTTCTTACTACTTCCTGTCTCTCACCACTTCCTGCTTATCTCTCACCATCTCCTGCCTCTGACTACTTCCTGCCTCTCTTACCATTTCCTGCCTGATTTTAACCACTTCCTGCCTGTGTCTCACTATTTCCTGCTTATCTCTCACCATTTCCTCCTCTCTCTCTTTCACCACCTTCTGCCTGTCTCTCACCACTTCCCCCCCACTTCCTGTCTCTTACCTGCCTCTGACCACTTCCTGCCTCTCTCACCCTTTCCTGCCTGTCTTTAACCACTTCCTATCACTGTCTCTCATTGTTTTCTGCTTACCTCTTCTTGATTATCTCTCAGCACCTCCTGCCTGTCTCTCACCACCCCCTCCCTATCTCACCCCATGGTGTTCAGAGGAGACCCATCTATATAGGCCTGGGAGAGCTGTGCTTGGACTCAGGCTAAGCTCTCTGACAGGTTAGGCTATAGTGCAAGCTTCTGGGCCTCTCTGAGCTGAGGCTTCCCTATTTGAAGAATGGGAAAGACAGTAACAGCTCTTGTCTCACAGACAAGAATTAACTGAACATTGAACTGGACGCACCAGTGCTGAGGAGATAAAGAACCACCACACTGATAGAAACAGCAACTATCATCACTATTAGTAGCATTTCTGACTGATCATCTCACCTTTTGAATATCTCCTTATGTTGTACCATACAAATGTCTTCATCCCAAGGCCATGGCTTTCACCAGGTCTTACTCATTTCCCCTCTGGACTCAGGCTAATTTTCTAAGGATCTCCCTCTGTCCTTCTTGAGACCCTCAGGACATTTTCCAATGTGCCTCTAAAGGAATGTTTGCGAAACAAATCTAATTTGTCTCACTTCCTGCTTACTACCATCAAGGCTTCCTCCTGCCTTCAGTATGAAGTCGAAAACCTCACCTTACCAATTATTCCATTCCTGTCCCATTTCCTGTTATACCTAATCCACCCGCCCCCACCCATCTCTCTCTCTCTCTCTCTCTCTCTCACACACACACACACACACACACACACACACACTCTCTCCAGCTGGCTGAATTAGATGTGCTGATTATAAAGTCCCTATTACAGAGTTTTTCTGATCAAATGGTTTTAACTATTAACTGAAACCTCCACTAAATTGTGAGATCAGTAGGAACTGTGTTATAGTCTCTATTTTATGCAGTCTGGTGTATAAATCTTAATCTTAAGTGTACAACTTGATGAATGTCTATATAAGTATGTATTCTTGTAACTTCCAACCAGACATTGCCAGACACAGAACATTTCAAGCAGCCCGGAGGCGCCCTACTGCCCTTCCCCATCCAGGCTTATTTATCGTTAAGCTCCCAAGAATTGTTAGAATGACTTGGAGGTAGCAGGCATCTCCAGACATTTGTTGAGGGTCTCCATCCGTTCACTGGAGGAAGAAATGGATTGGCCATTGCTGACAGTCTTGATCATCTCTGCCTTTTGTTGTTCTGAGGCCAGAGGTGTAATAGTGTCTGATTTCAACTTAATCAAAGCACTAGCAGCCAAAATGAAGCCTTATCAAGTAATAAGTTTACTCAAAATGCTTCTGCAGGTCCACTTGTAGACAGTAATGATTCTGTGTAGTTGTTCTCTGTGTAATATTTATCTCAGCCAATTCTCATGTCTTATTTGATCATCTCAACAATCAAGATAAGAAGAGCAGACATAATTATCTCAGTACCCAAGGGAGAAACTGAGACTCCAGGATGAAGTTTGAACTTCTTCTCTGGTCACATGCTCCACAAATGGACCTCAGGTCCACAAGGTGAAAGTGAGAGGTGGGGCATGAGAGAGGTCTCCATGTAAGTCCGTGTTCTTATCTCTAGGAAACTCTTCTCATGCCTCTTGTCTTTTGATTTTGGGTCCTGTTACAGCTTGAAATGTGTCTTTTCCAAAGATATTGAAATCCTAAGCCCCAGTATCTCGATGTGACCTTATTTGGAAATAGGCTCATTGCAAGATGGCGAGGGACAGGGAGGCCTGGCATGCTGCAGTCCATGGTCTCACAAAGAGATACAACTTGGCAACTGAACAACAACTTGCACATGTAATCAGTTAAGATTAAGTCACACCAGATTTCAGTGACTCCTTCTTGAATATTACTGCTGTCCTTCTAAGAAGAAGGGAAGAGACACAGAGACATGCAGAAGGAGACGTTTAAGCAAAGGCAGAGACTGGAGTGATAATGCATCTACAAGCCAGGGAATGCTAAGGACTTCTGGCCACCTTCAGAATCTAGGAGAGGCCTGGAAGGATTTGCCCTTGCAGGTTTCAGAAGTGTAGCCCTTCCCACCCCTTGATATTGGACTTCTGTCCTCCAGAACTAACAGTACATATCTGTTCTGTCGAGTCATCCAGTATGTGGGGCTCATTTCAGCAGCTCGAGGACACTATCACAGCTTTCATTTGGGCAACTGTGTATCCTCTTGGTCAGAATGACCTCCATGCATCAGAAAGGGGTGAACCACCCCTCTTTGACTGCCCTCCTTACTCATCCCCATCTCCTCCTTTAGAACGCAGCTCAAATGCTACCGTTTCAGAAATGCTCTTCTTGATCCAACAGAAAACAAAGGAGCCTCAGACCATGTAATTAGAATGATGATGCTCCCCAAATGAGTATTATTTCTTATTTGATATAGTTCCAGTGGACACAAAAGCAGCTTTTTTGACTTTCTCTCTCTTCTGCTGAGAAGGCTGACCCAGAGCAGTAGGAGGACAGAGTGTGTATGTGTAGGGGCGTGTATGTTAAGTCATTTTAGTTCTAACTCTTTGTGACCCCGTGGACTGTAGTTCACCAGTATCCTCTGTCCATGAGATTTTCCAGGCAAGAATAATGAAGTGGGTTGCCATGCCCTCCTTCAAGGGATCTCCCCTGACCCAGGGATTGAACCCATATATCTTATGTCTCTTGCATTGGCAGGCAAGAGACATTTACCACTAGCGCCATTTACCACGGGCCATTTATCATTAGTGCCACCTGGGAAGTCCATTTGTAGGGTCAAGGTTAACTCCATGGGGTGTGGTTTCAGGCCAATAGCTGGTCTTCAGGAGGCCAGAAATTGCATTAATTGGGAATACTGAGAAGAATTACATTGTTGGAGAAGGTCATCCAGAGGACCTCACAGTTCATTGACCTCTAGGCTGGACTCAGGCAATCAGATGCTCCTTCTCTTCAGCCCCACATCTCATGCCCTTCTTGTGCTCGGAGATGCTTCAAGGACATAAGCTTGAGAAAGCGAGGTGTTAAGACCATCAGGATAGGAAATGTGATTGAACCCCATCAAAACCTCTCGTTATAAACTCAAGATTCTGGGGGTGGGTGCAACGATGTATCCAAGACAAGCCTCCTATGTAAGTTCTGTTGCTTATTACACCTGCCGCCTACATTCTGATGTGGCTGACTTTGCCTTCTGTTTCCCTTGTCCTCCACGTACTGGAGTGCATGCTCAGGTGCTTCAGTGGTGTCCAACTCTTTGTGACTCCATGGACTATAGCCCACCAGGATCCTCTGTCCATCGAATTTCCCAGACAAGAATACTGGAGTGGGTTGCCATTTCCTTTCTCCAGGGGATCTTCCCTGCCCAGGGATCGAACTGGTATCGTCTGTGTCTCCTGCATTGGCAGGCAGATTCTTTACCCCTGAGCCAATGGCGAAGCCTGTTTGGAGTCAGTGTCAAATCTCACCCAGGGAACTCCCAAGGAGATTCCAACCAAGAGACATTAAATCTCAGTGTATTTGATGAAATAGGCTTCTCCTGCTGGCTGTTTTATCAGGTTAGAATGCCTCCTTCCCTTGACTCAGTTTTGCATGTTGACATCTTAACATGCTCAGCTAAATTGCCCTTTCCTGCAAAAGACTTCCCCAAGGGTGAGCATGAGGCATTTATGCATATGTATCACAGAGCAGGCTCCACCTTCTACCCGCATCAGAGCTCTGCCTTCCAGTCCATAGGTACTCACTGAGTGTGCGCATGTGACGGGAACTGTGCTGGCCTAGGGGACAGCTTCTGGAACAGAAGAAATGCAGTGTCTGAGCCTATGGAGCTCACAGTTTTGTGGGATGTAATTTTTTTTAAATTTTATTTTATTGTTTGCCTGTGCTGGGTCTTCTTGCTGCGTGGGCTTTCCTGCAGTTGTGGTGAGTGGGAGCTATTTACTCTAGTTGTGGTGCACCGGCTTCTCGTTGCACCAGCTTCTCCCTAGAGCTCAAGGCTCTAGGGTGGTTGACCTTCAGAAGTTGTAGCTTGTGGTCTCAGTAGCTGTGGTTCTCTAAAGCACTGACTTAATAGTTGTGGTACATGGGCTTAGTTGCTCTGCAGCATGTGGGATCTTCCGTGATCAGGGGTGGAAACCTGTGTCTCCTGCATTGGCAGGCAGATTCTTTACCACTGAGTCATCAGGGAAACCCTGAAGTATGTTATAAAAACACTTGTGAAAAGAGAGCTTGGTGTTCTGTCAGGCTCATTCTGCATTGTTAACTGACTCAGTCTGCTGCAGATGCATTAGCTGGACAGCCGCAGAGGGTTGACTTCATGGAGTTTAGACCAATGTGTTATAAACCCTTTTGAGTTGGGGTCTTCTGTCCGGTGTCATTTATCAACAGAAGGAGACCAAGTTGTGTTCAAAAGCAGAGGACAGTCATAGTCTTTGGTCAAAGAATGGAGAGATGGAAGCAAGCTCTAGAGCACACACTTTCCCAGACAGGCTGTGGATGGGGCGTCTTTGTGGCGGTCCTGTCTGTGGAGGGAGGGGCGGAGTCATCTTTGGTCTTGCACACGTCTGTGGCTCACAGCCAGATGCCGGGTGCAGCATCTCTGCACAGGGTCCATTTCTGCCATCTTGAATTGAGGTGCCGTGTGCAGTGCTTCTCCACAGGCTGCTTGGCCAACTCAGTGGATGGCTGCCGTTCCCTGCTGGGAACTCTAATCTGATGCGTTAGTCACAAGACCTCTGCACTTGGCACTCTGTCGGCCAGTTAAAACTAGACTGAACACAGAAGAAGAGGTTAGAATTTATCTCCTACACTCCATCTTATTTTCCTTGGGGGACCCCAATGGGGTTTGCTGGTGACAGATACTCTTGCCCTCGGATCCCCTTCCCAGAGAGGCCTGTTCTTGGGGTTAAATGATCTGTGGTTGCCACCTTAAAAATCTTTATCAATTTTAAAAAGTAATTTTATTCCTGAGCTTATGGCTCCCCCACCGTTTTGTGTCCTGTCACCTCCTGGAAAGGTTCTAGGCTGCCTATCAACTCCCCCCGCCAACCCTGTGATGCCCTTGGCCTTGATCAACCTCCACCTTCCCATCCAGCAATCATTCCTACTTGCTGATCAGGAGACACTGGGTCATGTTGGAAGAGCAGGCTTGGGTCGTGCTGATGCCCCTAGTCTACGGGTGGGGCCTGGGTACAACACAGGGGTTGCGGAGATTGGGCATTTGAATCAGCATAATGTTTTAGGGTGCTCCTCCCTTAGACCACCCTTGCTGTGGCATATTCCACATCGAATTTGACCAGGGCCACCCCCCATGTAGATCTGTCATCAGATCTGCACACCTATAGGAGGTGTGAGTGCTGCCCAGCATGGAGATTGCAGTCCCTTGGGGAACTCCTGTCCACCCCACACTGGGGCAACAACCTGCAGGAAAGGGAGGTGGACTTCCCCCTCTCTGCTCTTTTGGGGGCACAGCCATAGGTCCAGTGAAGGGTGGTGGATGTGGGCCACTGGAACTTCTCTGAGTCACATGCACTCAGCCAGAACTATTCCTGTGCCCAAGGGGGCGTGGCATTAAATAGCAAATAAAAAGCTTTATATTTATCTCTTTAAATAGCACCTTTTTCCTTTTAGTAAAAGAAGCCCTCTGCTCCCACTACCACCACCATTTTCATTTGGCACTAAACCTTGCAAATTATGTAGCCCGTCTTGCTCCCAAAGTCAGTAATAACCATGGTTATCCTTTATCACAGTGACCACGTGCTAGGAACATGTCATCAGATCTGCACAACTATAGGAGCCAGGAACCTTGAAGATTTCCATTTTATTTGAGGATAAGGCCCAAGTAAGGTGCGCAAGCCCCACCTGAGTCAGGTAAGTGGCCAAGCTGGGCTCTGACCCCTAGTGTGTCTAACCCCAGTGCTGGAGTGCCTGACAGCTAAGGCTGAATGGAGCCTCACAGATGGCTGGGGTGCAGTTAAGAATCTGTGAATTGAGTGAATGGATAGAGGAGGTGGATGCAGGAATAGAAATCACCCCAGTACCTGCCTTCTTGGGCTGTGTTTAGGAGAGCCCAGAGCCTGAGCACCCTGGGCCTTCGAAGCCGGAGGACACGGGAGTGTGGCAGGGCACAGGGCTGGGCTGGCGGTCCTGAGTGGGCGGCAGCACGTGACCACCTGCAGCTGCAGAGTGATGGCGAGTGAGCAGCATCCCTGCCTCTGCTGGCCCTTCCTCATACACAGGGCCTGGCCATCTTGTGCCCAACTCTGGTAAAACACCATTTTGTTTCTGCCTCACCGTTTGCTTTTCCTGTTATTTTGTGAGCTGTTCTAGGTGTGCTGAATTCCTGTTGTGTTTGGAGAGCATAGAGCTTAGGCAAAAGATACACAGTGTCCAGGAAATCCAATTCATTTCCCAGGGGACTGCCCTCCCCACCTCAAAGGCTCCTCCTCAGTCTTTCTTGCCTAGCCCCTGAAATTCTACCTTGGATCTTAAATTGGGTGCGTTCAAACCCTGTTGGTCTTTATTTTCCCAAGTGATGGAATATGGAAGCATGCCCTTTCTCAAGGTTTTATTTAAATATTATTATGACTTCAACCACAGTACAGAACATCAGGAAATGTTGCCATATTGGCTTTCCACACTCAAGTAGAAGGGATTATATGTTTGGAATTACTCAGATTACCAGCAATTTTGATCAGTTTTTTTTTTTTTTTGCACCATTCTGAGAGCAGAGCAAAATTAGAATTGCCTGTGTTTGTAGTCTACTATGTATTTGAGATAATTAAAAATTAGCCCGTGAAACCATAGAGATCTTTATAGCAGCAGGATTGGAAAGCTGCATTCCCCTTTAGGCAAATGAACTGGACTTTTATGACAGTAAATACGAAAGCGAAATCCAGCTGCACATTTTATTAAAACTGCCATCGTTTCCTGGTCACCTCTGCTTATCTGGCAACCTTCTGGAAGAGTCACCTCTGGTCATATCTTATTAGCAACCGGCAAGAAAATAACTAAAAATAATCGGCTGTTGAAATGAGTATTTAAGCCTCGAAGACATGCACTCTGATGACTGTGCGTGACTGTGCGGTGGCTGCGCTCTCGGTCCTGCCTCCAGTTCGGTTCCACTTCTCCGCTGCTGCTTTAAGACCGCAGAGCGCCCCAGCGGCCAGAGGCAGGGGAGGGGGGTCCCCGCTCGCCTCCGCTCCTCTCGCTCCTCGCCCGCCCGCCCGCCTCCCAGCCAGGGAAGGTTAGCGAGGGATCAATGTGATTCGGGCCGCAGGAGAGGAAAAGATGAGCCTGCCCGCCCGCCTGCTGCCTGGATGCGGAGGCTGAGGGCCGGCGCACGGGAGGCCGCTTGCTGCGCAGTCGGGGCGCCGGGCGCCCGGGATGAGCTCACGCCCGCGAGTGCGGCTCGGTCCACCTGCCGACCTGCCGGCGGCCCCCTGAGCTGACGGCGCACCTGGGCAGCAGCCCCGCCGGCCCGCTCTGGCCGCAGCGTTGGGCGCGGCGCCCGGGAGCAGGTGTGCAGGAGCGCGGCGAGCGGCGAGCGCAGCCCTCGCCCCGGAGCCCGGCCGCGCCGCGTGCCCGGGCGGCTCGGCAGCAGCGGCGGCGGCGGCGGCGGCGGGCGGGCGGCGGCCCCCGGGCGGGTGGCGAGCGAGCGGAGCCGGGCGGAGCGCGGGGGGCGAGGCCGGCGCGGCGCTCGCGGGAGGCCGGGGAGCAGCAGGGGCATGTGGATACTGGCCCTCTCCTTGTTCCAGAGCTTCGCGAATGGTGAGCCTTTCGGTTTGTGATGAATTTCATTTCTTGGATGGACCGGGATGTGGGGGGAGTGGATGCATGGACGAAGTCTCTCCCCTTTCCTCCCCCACCAGGGTTGACATTTTCAGGCTTTTATTTTTAAGAAATATTATTTATATTTCTTTGGGGGAGGAGAGGAAGCAATGAAGAGAGACCGGGGGAAAAATTGCTCTGTAATCATTTAAAGGCGCTTACCTAGCAAAGTGACAGCTCAAGCTAACTCCTATACTAGCTAGCTGCCTCAGTCAGAATAAACCAGGTTTGGTAAGAAGAGAGACGGCAGGATGGCCACTTGGACACCTCGCAGCCTCCAAGGGACATGGCATTCCAAGTGCAGGCAGGTGGAAGGGTCATTTCAGAGCGTCTGCCTTCAGATTCTAAGCTTTTTGAGCTTTTTAAACATGTGCTTTAATTCTGCTGCAATTGATCTCCAGCAGCAAGAGAAACCTTTAAGAAAGATCTGTCGTTCTACCCGCCCCCACACCCCCCCCTCCAACCTTCTTGGTACTAGAGAGTCCCCACCATCATTTATGTAAAAATATGCGCTGATAAGCATTACATCATCTGAAATGTTGACAAATTCTGCAAAACACCTGTATAGTTGTAAAAATGAAATCCGTGAATATTGCAAATAGCATTCCTTTTCCTATACCGATCTGATATTTTATCTTGAAATGCTTTCTTCCTGGATATTTGAAAAGCTATTGCTCTTGACTGAGTCAGATCCAATTAGCAAGTGTGACTGCACCTTCAGTTGCCTGTCACCGCGTAAATATGAACTCGCATGTATGAATGGCTTCCTCTCATTTGGGAACGAGACGAAATTGTCATCATTTGGCATTGCCTGGGAGTAGCTACAGCTGAGATTCCCATTTCAAATTTCAGAACACAAATCTGCATAAAATGTATGACTTGCTGACAGTTAAAATTAAACCATTAAGCAGAATCCCCTACCCAGAAGGGAGGAAGTGGGAGGGAGGGGGTAGAAGGAAAGAAAATCTCGCCCTTGTGAGAAAATACCAGAAGCCAGGGGGAGGCTGGAAGATTCTCCTGAAAGATGCACAGGGCAGCTCTGAGTGTCAGCTGCATTGAGGTACATTTTCTTCGCCTACCAGGATGGTACTTAAAAAATCAACACACTGACAGGCCAGGGGAAATGCATAAACTTTGTAAAATTAAGGACCAAAAAAAAAAAAAAAAAAAAAAAAGATGACTGAGAAAAGGTAAGACTGGGAGAAGGGAAGCCTGAAATTAACGTTAAGATGACACTTCACTCTCTAATATCACCTAAAGCAATGTGTTCAAAACTTTCATGTTGAGATTTCCTAGCAGGAAAGAATTGCAACAAGTTCTGACATGACACCCATCTTTCCCAGAGGGCACTATGCCTCCTCTGCAGCCTCGCGGGAATTTACCTAGGGGGATAGATCTGCTGGAGCTAATGTGTGGTGATGCATGAGGAAAGGCGGCCCTTTCTGCTTTGCCAACATGAACTCAGGGAACACAGAGAAATGCTCACATACGTGTTCCAGAGCCACGGAGCCCTGACGGCCTGTCTCACCTGTCCGGGCGTACCCCCCCGGGGTTCCCTAGAAAGGCCTGGGCTCCAGGATGAAACATCATTTCTACCCTATTGGGAAGTATGTATTCCGGGATGAGCAAAGAGGTTGTGCTTCGGATGGTCAGTCAATTGGTATCTGTTTTATAGTTTCATACTTATACATGACAGAAATAGGTCTGGTACTGTCTCCGAGACAGAGATGCTGAGATGTGTGACTTTTTTTTTTTTGAATCAGTTTTACTAAAATAATGATAGAGTCATATATAATGAGCAAATTGTATAAAACCTCAAATAATCTACTTGGTGGACAATATGTACAAAGACTATGTAAGTGCATTTATATTGAGTCTAATGAGCCTTATCTTCTTACACCTTTTTCAGGACCCTTAAAATTGATTAATAATCACCATTATTGATACTATAATGAATACATATAGATTTCATAATATGAGACAGAGACGGCACATGCAAATGAAAATTTTATTTTGCTGTATTACATGTTGTGATCCAGAAGGATATGGAATCTTCTATATAAAAATGGCCCTCTCTTTATAAGATGAGGCATTAAAAAAAAAAGGCCTGACTGTAGAGCTTTGGACTCTTTCATTTGTGGGGGGAACTAACTTTAAGGAGTTTCAAGGAATGATGTTCAATGCATACTGTGGAAAGGATCATAAAAATATATAGTCATGTCAAAATGAAATAAGAGTCGAGTTTGGAATGATGTTTGTTCATAGGACCATATTTCAAAATGTGAAATTAAATGGTTCTTACCTAACTGAATGAGACTTGAAAAACATTGAGAGATTTTTTAAAAAATGACTGTCATTTCTTGGCCTACCTTAATTTAAAAAAATTCCTAATTAATGTGATAAAAGATCTATGAATTCTAATAACCAGAACCGATTACTACTAGGCCTCAGACATCAAAATGTCTGACATAAAAAAAAAAAAACCTAGTTGTGAAAGATTATGCAGTTTGATATTTTGGGGTACTCATAAAATAAGCCCACAGTGTGTCTGCATTTTAACTATAGACAACACCATTTTTCCTACAGATGTAATGGAATGTACATTGTTTTTTCTTAATGAAAAGCATCATTGCTGAACAGGCTGCAGACAGTATTGGGGGTAAAACAGAGAACAGTCCCTTCATGGGTTAAACCCTTGAATGAATTACCTCACCTGATCAGGTGCAGTCATCATGCATTAAAGCAGACAACTTGTCCCGAAATGTTCTGGAAATACTCCGAGGGAGCTTCAGCTACAGAGCCAGGAAAGGGGGAGTCCCTATACGTACAGATAGATCTCACAACCTTTCCTTGGAATGGGATCACACTGCATTGTGTTTTATCAGAGTTTCTCTCGGCTTTAACCCTGGTGAGAACATTCTAGTTTACCATTCTTGTTAAAAGCATAGGTGGGCCTTCAGACAAGCAGAATAATGACTAATAAGCAGACTTATTCTGTATAATACATTCTTGCGAGTACCCTTGTGTCTCTGTTGTTAGGTACACATATGTCCCTGACAGCATCTTTTTTCCTGAGCCATGCAGTACTGGGCTTTGCCATTTTCAGGGAGCTTGTGGAGCTTAGAGAGGGTGGGTGCTGGGCAGAGAAGGGTGTTTGTCAAAGGGCAAGTGGGCTATGCAGAGCCTTTCAGCATCCCCTGTCATATCCACAGGGAATTATGTGCCGAAAACTTGTATTTTATTTAAATTTAGGAGCAGGCATTTATGAGTGCAAATTCACCTTCAGGGTTACCAGGTGGATAATTCCAGGGCTTCCTCCCCATTTCTCCCTCTCCTATTTTTATTGAACAGATTTAAATTCTACCCCAGAATTATACGGTTCAAAAAATTTTTCTAGGTCTCTTTAGCTTCTGTGCCCCTGCAAGATGCCCTATGTAGGAAAACAAAATCCCATGTAGACCTTTATTAAATGCCAGCCAATCCTTCTCCACTTCTTACTCTCTCCTGGATGTCACTGTGGTGTAACTGCAGTTTGGGGCTGCCTCGGAGACTCAGTGACTTACTGGGCAGAATTGGTGGGCTGATCCAGGAAATAATGGTGACCGAAGGGGGAGGGGAAACCAATCTAAATCCCTAATTCCAGGACCTCCAGGTAGCTGTCAGAATGCTTTATCATTGATGTGTCTGGATGAGATGCAAGGAATATTTCCTAAGGAGACTCAGGGCAATGGGCCTTGGACCTCCATGCAAAGCAGAGAAGGAGCGCGCGCGCGAGAAAAATAAATAGGGAAGGTCATTTTATAGAGACCTAAGACTACAGCAGGAAACTGGAAATTGATGTTGGAAAAGGAGAACGGTGGATCGTCCCAGTGGATGCATTTATAAAATCTACGGCATCCAGATTTCACAAAATGAGCTGAATTCTACGGCTGAGATTATGAATGCGCCTCATAAATAATTAATAGGCAGTGGAAATAATACAGTTAGCATTAGGTCGGGCAGAGCAGTCGGCATGCCCCCGTGCCGGGTCTCAGGGGGGCTCTCGGCGGGGCAGCGGGGAGGCCCCTGGCGCTCGCTGGAGGACGCGGCGTCAGGGCATCTTCGCGGCACCGCGCTGCGCTCACGCGGGCTCCGGGTACCGGCTGCACCGGCGACGGCGGGAATGGGGAGATGGCGAGGTGGTGCTACCTGCATGTCAACTGTGTCCCTACCACAGGACACTAGTGGGCGGCAAACCTCACAAGACTGGTGCGGCCGCCTTCAGCCGAGCAGACGAAGGCTCCTCGCCGCCCTCGAGGCGCGGGGCTGAGCTCGGCTGCCGGAGCCTCTCCTCCCCGCCGCATCTTAAGTTCGCCTGGTCCAGCCTCAGCGGTCCGGAGTTCATCCCAACGGGAGCTACCGATGCGCGGGCTACAGCCGCGGCCGGCGAGGCAGGGTCCGCAGTCTTTGTTCCCAACGTTCCCCAGGAGGCCCGTAGCAATCTACTGAAACCCCGGAGGTGCAGAGAAGCGGGGAGGCGGTGTCCGGGGCTGGGGAGGGGGGCCCGCGGAGGGCTCGCTTGCATCCCCCTCCCCTCCGGCCTGGCGGGAGCCCGGCCCGCGAGCGCCTCCTGTCGGCGGATGTGGCCGCTCGGGCGCAGCCGCGCGCCTGATTGGCTGACCTTCCAATGTCATTCCGGAGGCGTCTCCACCTCCCAGTCCCCTCTCCCCCCTCAGCTCCGCGTGCTGGGGACAGGGGTGATCCCGGCGCGCCTCTCCTCTGCAGTCCAGCCGTCCCTGCAGACCAGGGCTCCGAGCCCAGGCCCCCCTCCTTGCTCCCCCAGGCACACTGGGCATCACCTGTTCCCCTGGACCGCGTGTTAACTCTTCACATTCCAGAGTACCCAGCACAGAAATTCTCATCTTAAATTCTCACTTTATCTCTCCTGCCCCTCCCCCATACTTACGTTCTGTTCCTTAATTTTGCAAAACATGACAACATTCAGATTTGCATCCCCTTGCTGAATTTATGGGTTAAGTAAGATAAGACATGAGGATGGAAGGTTCCAGCAGCCCGACTTGTACCCACTGTTTAGTTCTGAGTTCCTTCGGTCGGTGGCTCACGGTCCACCCTCTCTGGGCGGGGGCAGAGCCACCCGGCTGGTGCTGATAACCGGTTTGGGGTTCAAAGGTCAGGAGGTTCAGAAAGACTGGATTCAGAGACCTGCTCCCCCTCCCCCTCAAAATTAGATTCCTGCATTATCCTGGGTCCTGAAACCTCGGGTTTTCCTTGATAGGGTAATCTGTAACTCTTGTTTATTTGGTGCTTGGTTGGCTAGTGTCTGCCTCCCTCACTGGAATGCGAGATCCACAAATGAGGCTCCTACCACGCCAGTGTGTGTCCTTAGCACGGAGCAGAGTGCTTGCAGGGTGACTACAAACAGATGTCCCCTGACCAACAGCAAGAAGGGAGAGCGTGATGGGCAGAGCTTTCTCCCCTCCTCCGATCCCTCTTCCCGCCCATCTGCCTCTCTCTAATGCCTCTGTCTATCCTTCCTTGCTGTCCCCGTTTGCTTCTTCTCTATCCGCATCTCTAATTCTACTGTATAAGCCACCGTGAGAAGCGCACGAATGCACCAGTATGGATTCCTTGGCTTCTGCCATCTTGTCTGATGTACTGACTCCCTGGCTTTAGAAATGTTTATTTTCTAAAAATGCTTCTGCGGCATTTTCTTCTCTTTTCCAAACTGGATTCACATTTGGAACATGGGCTAGGACCTCATCACAGTTACATACCAATGATGTAATTACTTTAGGTGCTCTTTGTGACCTGGATTGGGTCAAGTGTCACAGAAAATAAGTCAATAAATGCATCGGACCCCTTGTTCTCAAGTGTACACGGCTAAGTGGTACGATTCAAACATCCTATTCGAGGTTTAAAGCCCTGTCGCATTCTGAAAGCCAGTCAGAAACATCAAACCGACACATAAGTTTCCCTAGGGGTTCCTGGGAATTCATTTCTCCATCAAAGAGCCACCCAGGACATCAAAACGAAGCTCAGCTTCTTAGGCCTTAATCGTCTTTAAAAAAATCACATTACTGTTTTCTTAAGCATTCTATTGATGTATGGGTGTCTGTCTCATCACTGTCTTTTTTTCTTATTTTGGAGCAGAACCAAATGTAAAAGTTGGTTCCTTTGTCAAAGTAACATGAAAGGAATATGATTTAACATTAAAATTGCGATTTGTATTCCAACACGAATCAAATTAGGTGTCTGGGAGATTACAGTATTTATCATTGTTTGATTTTTTTGGAGATCTCTCTTTATCCTATATTGATCAATACTTACAATTAAAAAAATTATTCATTTGGATTAATTTTTGGTCTGTAAGCCCCCTGTGTTCTATAAATACATATCTTGGTGTAATGGAGAGGGATAAATGGGGCTGACAAGACAGATGATGAGATAAGAAGAGGGAAGAGGCTACTACATAGAGAGGCAGGATGACAGGGATTAATGAATCTTGCCTGCATCCCTATTTAAGTTATTTTTACGCAGAAGACAGTGAGTAAGATTTAAGAGTGAGCAAGCAGTCCTATTTATAGAAAGCTGTTTTAAAATGCAGCGGCTGGAAAAACGAAAGAATTGAAAACGTGAGATCACCTCCGTAGGAAATGTGGGCTTCCCTTACCTTTCCAGCACCTTAGAGACTTTTTTTTTTTCCTTGTGGAGGGGAAAATAAAGCACACCAACCCTTGCAGAAATATTGAGAAATGGCTTTGAACTCTGCAGAGTATTCTTGAAATGCTCTCAGGACTTAAGTCCATGTCAGACTTGGGAGGTGGGGGTGGGGAGCCAGTATCTGTATCATTTGGAAACTGAGCTTGGGTAGGTCTGAACAGAGGAATGAAGAGAAGGGAGCATGTTGAACTTGCAAGGCTGCTACAGATGCTTACTTCTCAGTGAGCATCGCCTTTCTTGAAGATGCTCAGCAGCAGAGGATAGGAGAGTGAATCTGCATGCATGTTTAAAGGAGAGCGATTATTAAGAGAAGTGTTCATGTTTAGGATCTTTTGATTATTGCAGGCTCCTCTGTTAATCAGATATTACATTTCGGAGATTTAAAAAAATATTCTCTTCTATTTGGCCAGTCCAGATGAGGTCGGCCGTGTCACACAGGCTGGCTTGATTGACATTAACGTTCCCAGACAAAGAAAAATGAACACACTTGCTCTTAGGAATGAGATAGTCTTCCTTACTCAGACTACATTTATTCTGGGTAATATTTTGGTTTTACTAGCCCCAAGTATACATTGTTTTCTATTAATGATAGAATTCTTGAATTTGTATTGAAATGCTGCTGGTTTGTAGATAGGTTGAACATCTGAACAAAAGCCAGAGCTACCCCAGATTATGATACATGAAAGGCATTATTTTTAATTTTGTGAAGAAATGTCTATGCAATGGGTTGTTTTGTAGCCCATCTTCCCAGACTATGGAACAGGCAGGTTTGATGAGGTGATGGAAAGAGGCTTGAATGAATTAATTGCAGATTTTGGTTCATATGAGCCTTGCCTCTTTTAATATTAAAATGGTGAACCAGGAAACAATTTTAAGCTTGGCTTTACAGAAAACTTAAGGAAGTCCTCTTGTTGTCCACTGTGCATAAATATTAATACTAAACACAGTGAAGTCAGTTTATAGTTTTTTTCCTGGATACCTGAATCTCAAATTATTGGATGCTTCTGCAAAACAACACTGGTGGTAAATAACACTCTCAGTGAAGAACCCCATGACTTCAGAGTCCCCAAGTGTCTTCTGCATCCTCATAGACTGAGTGATGAACCAACCTGTGTGGGTGGCTCCTGTTTCATTGAATGCTGGCCAAGATGGCCTATGTCACACCCTGCAGAGCTGTGTCACTTGAAATGGCTAAAGGCAGTGGAGACTCAGCATTGATTCCTTTTCCTAATATTGAATAAAGCATTGATTTTTCTCATGGGACCTGTTTTTTCACTCATCACAGGGACTTCAGGGTGATGGGAAAATTTTTACAATTATGTTGCAAGAGAAAGGCAAATCATGAAGATAATTAGAACCATGGCAATTTGCTGTGTTTTTAAATTTTACTTTTTTTTTTTTAAATGTAGACCTGAGCTCTATTGTGGAAGCCTTTGAGTAAACACACTTTCTCATTAGGGAAACTTGAGACTCATTTCTTCTCTCCACTCTAGCCCCACTGTGGCATGATTTGATCTTGAGTTCCCATAAGACACCCCAAACCCCAGTCTGCCTAATTACCATGTTTATTTCTTAATATCAGCTGTAGAGCATTTTTAATAACTGATTTGTAGCTGCCAGGGTAGAAATAACGATGCTTTGTAATATTACATGGGAGACTTCAGGAATGAACTGAAGACCCCAGTGATAACAACCACAACCAACTTTACTAGTGAAATGAGCAACTTGACTCCATAGACAGGGCACAGTAGTGTTTTTTTGTCACCCCCCCTCGACCTTGTCACAGCTGGTTCCTGCAAAGGGGAGCCATTTGTCTAGTTCTTTGGCCAGT
This sequence comes from Cervus canadensis, assembly GCF_019320065.1. Classification (NCBI taxonomy): domain Eukaryota; kingdom Metazoa; phylum Chordata; class Mammalia; order Artiodactyla; family Cervidae; genus Cervus; species Cervus canadensis. The sequence continues at coordinate 18,560,776 of NC_057392.1, read as the reverse complement.
GAAAGAAAACGTGTAAAACATATGAAATGCGCTCTAAGATACAGAATTATTCTTTCATAAATGATTCAAGTTGGTAAAGCCAAAGATAGCAGGTGCCTGTCTGGTACCTTGACATGGAGGCAGAAGGTGAGTAAGGTGGTGAATTACCAGTCATGTACATGCATATGTTATGACTCACCAAGATCAATAGCTATCAAATCTTTGGTGGCTACTGTTTTAAAATAGGCTTGGTGGATATTTATATGTAGAAATGAGGGTAGAAAATTTTGACCTAGAAGTGATCTTGGTATTTGTTTGGGGTAATTACTTTGATCAGTAGTTGGTTCATCTATGGCCCATGAGATCTCGTATCACCGACCACCACCAGCTCTGACTTGGAATCACAAGAGACCACTTCTCCTCCTCCCACCCATTACTGCCACATCACTCTGCCACCCCATCACTGGCGATGGGAAGGTGGGAATATGCTGTAGACCTCTGGGATATCAGGTGCCTGGAGGCCATGGAAGTTAAGGTTTATGGGAAGACCAAGCATATGGAGGAAGGGGCTCCCATATCCAGACAGCAGTTTTGTGAGCTGGGAGGAGAGTGCCACACTGACTGGAAGCCAGTCTGTGGATGCCTTGAACCGTGTTCCAGTTTGTGGTGCCTCCAGGCCAGGATCAGGGCTACTGGTTCTCAAAGTGCAAGTGGGCTGGGTCAGGGAGAAGTTTGGGCATTTCCTAGAAGGTTTGTCTCCCATGAGTCTCTCACAGGAGACTCTGGTTTGTTGTTATCCTGGCTGTTCAGTCACTCAGTCGTGTCCGACTCTTTGTGACCCCAGGCACTGCAGCACTCCAGGCTTCTCTGTCCTTCACTGTCTTCCAGAGTTTGCTCAGATTTGTGTCCTTTGAGTTGGTGATGTTATCTAACCATCTCATCCTCTGCCACCCCCTTCTCATCCTGCCCTCAATCTTTCCCAGCATCAGGGTCTTTTACAATGAGGCGGCTCTTCGAATCATGTGGCCAACATATTGGAGCTTCAACTTCAGCATCAGCCCTTCCAATATTCAAGGTTGATTTCCTTTAGGATTGACTGGTTTGATCTCCTTGCAGTCTGCAGTTTGAAAAGCTACTGAGGTCTAACTCTGATATGTGTTTTTGCCATTTTTTCCCCTCCCCCAGGGGACCTTCAGCTTGACTATGTATAAGGCTTATGTGATCTTTTGTGTAGCTGGTTGTATAGTTTCCAGCTCTGATCACCGGAGGGTCTGGGTCAACAGTTCTGGGGTGTGCAGGCCAAAGTCTCTCTGTTACTATTCTCCCAGGTGGTGAAACCCAGCTCCAGAAAAGCATGCTTGGGAAGAGACTGCCCAACCCCTGATGGAGGTAGAGGGTCAGCCAGACAGTAGCTAGAATGTTTACCTGATACGGCTTCATGACCCCCAGTGCACTGTTGGGGAGCTTTGTGAAGTGATTTACTGAGAGGGCATACGTATGTGGGGCTGGGGCTTCATTGACTCCCACAAAGATTTGGACAGCTTTAGGGAGAGTTAGTTATGGGGGCTGGTAATGGGGAAGACCCTGAGTAGAGGGACCTGTGATCCCAACCAGGGACTTCTAATTTAGATGCTAGTAGCTTGAGAATCCAGGTGGCACTAGTGGTAAAAAACCCACCTGGCAATGCGGGAGATGTAAGAGATGTCGGTTCAATCCCTGAGTCAGGAAAATCCCCTGGAGGAGGAAATGGCAACCCACTCCAGTACTTTTGCCTGGAGAATCCCATGGACAGAGGCACCTTGCAGGTTACAGTCCATGGGGGTTATAGAGTCAAACACAGCTTAGCATACACACAACTTGAGAATCATCTGTATATATATCTACTGTCTATGATTATTTGTATCCAAATGTGTATATGTGTGTATATGCATGTACATAATTTTTCCTTATTGTTTTAGTATATTTGATATCTAGGTTCATTGCTAGCATGTGCTATGCTGATATACTTGGTTCTGTTTGTGTTTTCTCATATTGACCCTTCTTTGCTAGCAGCTGGAGGCCTGGCAGAGAAACCTTTTGAGCCTAAATGTAACTGCATTCAATGATCTCCGAGCAAGAGATCAATGGTGGGAAACCATTTGGGTGATCATATTGAAAAAGCTTAAGATATGCACCATGGCCAAACAGATTTGGGTCTGTTTGCAGCTTGAGGTTCTGCCTGGATCATCCTGGGAACATCACACGTGCCTTCTTTCCCATATCAGGGCACAGAAGCTCCTTCCAAAGCCAGAAATAAGGGACTTGGGGATCATTTGCTCATTGGGGTTTTCTTGACCTCCGCTCCCTTCTTTTAGGTAAATGACCCCAAGTGGACTGTGCTTGTCATATGAAGTACTGTCATTAATGCTGGGTTGTCATAAAAAGAGAAAATGGCACATAAGGACATATATTCATTTTAGACCTTGTCATGTGTATGATAAAATTGAGGACAGTTATTAGTGGCAGAATAATCTTTTCAAAACTCCATGTCCTTGATTTTTTAACTAAAATAGACATGAACGTGTGCTGGAGAGAGGCCTCAATTCAGAACCTTTAAAAATAAATTTTTGTGTCCTGAGATCTTATTTTAGATTATATTAAAAATAACTTTCCCTCCTAGGCATCTGAAACAAGTTGGATGTTATAAACCTTGGGCGATTTTATTGTGATTCATGATAGAAATTATTCTTACAGAGCGGCTGTTTTGATTTTTAGCTTTAGAAGAAAAGCAGTATGAAAGACATTGCGGGCTGAAAAAGTGTAATTTCTGCTTACTCATAAGTCCCTGAATTAGGGTAGACACTGCTTCTGTGCAACAAAGGACTCTTGCACCTCTGTTCCTTTAAAAAGGAAGGAGGGCTTTGGGTTCAGAAGTCACAAGCTCTGCCAAGGGAGTTCATAGAAGAAGATATCTGTTTAAAATAGCTCACAATTCCTCTCTGATTTGGAGTTTTCACAGCCTCCACAGCTTGGACAGACTGCTGTCTTTTAAATTTTGTGCAGATGAGGTCAACCTTTTTCCATGTCTCCTCCATGGGAAAGGTCATAAATGTTTCTATCAGCAAGTTTAATAACCTTCAAGAGATTCTCGAGTAATTGTAAATGGTTAAATACTTTCTTTAGAAAAATTTAAATGACAGATTGTGTGACTCAGATTTATTATTAGAACATCATCACAACCCATAGGAAGTATTTACTGCAGGCTTTAATAAGCGTTGAGTGTTTCTCCCTTAGGTTTCTAACATCTCTCCATAGAAATAAACATGATTAGGTACCATCCGACTAATGGCCAAGGCAGTGCAATGAATCTATTGTAAGTGGAGATGCATTTGCAAGAACTGGAGGGGCCTTCTGTATTTATTCACTCATAATCATTTTCACCTCTCTCTTGCCCTCCTTAGATACTGGGAGCAAATAATCAGGGCCTTCATGCATACAGTGAGAGTGTAGGAAGAAAGTGGTATTTCCCTGGGGACTAGGGGCCTTCCCTGACTCTGTTGATTATCTCAGTCACAGGAGGTTTGCCCTGACATGGACGAGTCGGGTACACTGCTTTGGTTCCCCAGCTGCTCAGGACACATTGAAGTCTGAAAGCAAGGAATGGTGTTCTTTCAGCCTGGGAGTGTCCCCCACGGGGGTTGCCCACAGAAGCCTGCTGTGTCTTTCTAGAGATCCCTGGATGGGGAGAGGCTGGTATTTATAATTATTTTCTCCAAATTGCACAAGCATAGGTGTTATGGGTTATTATAAAACTCTAACCCAGAGACAGCAGATATCAACTGCCTGAAATTCTGTGGAATTATTATTTTAGGCTCATTATTTTGGGCAGATGGGAATGAAAGACTCCTTCCCTCCTTTTATGATTTGATCATTTTTAATGCTCCTGACAAATTGTGTTCTTGAGTTAAATCAGCATTCTAACCAGCGCAGTGTCACCCCCTCAGGGATATTGGGCAAAATCTGGAAACACTTTGAGTTGTCACACCTCCGGGGAGAAGGGGATGCCCCTGGCATCTGGTGGGTAGGCAGTGAGTGTCCTACAGTGGACAGGACCGCCTGTCCCCACCCCCAAAACAAATAATTTTCCGGCCCAAAATGTCAATATGCTGAGGTTGAGGACACTAAGTTAAATAGTCTGGAGCCTTGTCTACAAAGTAATATTGGTTTTGTGCATCTCTATGGATGCTAGGGGCTCCCAGGTGGCTCAGTGGTTATGAACCCTCCTGCCGATGCAGGAGACCCGGGTGTGATTCCTGGGTTGGGAAAATCCCCTGGAGGAGGGCATTCTAACCCAGTCCAGTATTCTTGCCTGGGGAATCCCATGGCCAGAGGAGCCTGGCAGGCTAGGCTAGTCCATAGGGTCATAGAGTCATACGTGACTAGTGACTAACCAACAACATGAATGCTAGTACCGTGCTGCAGAGAAAGAAAGGATATTTCTTCTGCATCTCAGTAGTAATTCCTTTGGCTGCAAAAACCATAGCTGGTAATGCTTGCCATTGATTAAGCTTTATTTACTATTTTTTTTTTTAATGAGCAAAAGAGAAACAAAACCCCAAATCTCTGTGTCCCCTTCTTTTGTCAGTTACTAGGATGCCAAGGTGTTCCTGGGTTCCTCCAACCATTTTCCTTTCACATGATTATGCTAATTAGTATTTGATCAGATGATTAAATTATAATTCAATTAATCCTGTGTGCTAACCGCTCCAAATGCATTTTCTCTCTCGCCTGATTACTTCGTGTCCGGAGAGCCTTAAGCTGAAGGCTGTGGAGCTCTGCTCTTCCTGGAGATGTGATCCTCTTTGTTGCCTGACGAAGGGAGAAGGGGATATTTTGTCACCTGCTCTCCCAGGCGGAGGCTGGACTGCGGAAGACTCTGAGAAGTAGAAACCCTGGTTAGAAAGCGCCTGTTATGTGAGGGCATTAGATGCAGAGAAACACAGGAGGAGGAGGAAGCTGTGTGGCTTCAAAGGCCGCCAGCCATTTTCCCGGGGGAGAGGGACTTCCCTGCTTGCATCTCTCTCTTTTTCTCGTGTCCTATGCACACAAGCTTTCGCTGTCTGTGGTGGTCCTGGAGGAGTGTCTCTGTGTTTATTTCAAGTGTGTATTTGCTTAAAGAAGGAGCCCACCATTTTGTTTTTGTCTGCTTTGTGTTTTAACAACATGGCTCAGGGTGTTGGTGAACTCATGAAGCCTGAGCTCACTTAGTGAGTTTGCTTTTCCAAGCAGGGTATTTTAGGTTGGGTGACTTTGAGGTCTGTTGAGTTAAATGCTTATGAAATGCTTTCTGATATAAGGAGGTTTCAAATGTATGGGAAAGAATGTAAGTGAAAAGTATGGATGGCGGTGTTGTTATTAGTGGATTTCTACTCTATGGTGAGAGGTGACCAGGGCTTAATTTTGCAGTTCAGTGGGCTTAGTAAGTTTCCCAGGTGGTGCTAGTGATAAAGAACCTGCCTGGCAATGAATGCAGGAGATGTATCAGGAAGATACCCTGGAACAGGAAATGGCAACCCACTCCAGTATTCTTGCCTGGAAAATCCCATGGACGGAGGAACTTGGTGGGCTACAGTCCATGGGGCTACAAAAAGTCGGACACAAATGAGCACTGAACTTAGTAATGATTGGATTTTTTCTTCATATTCTGTCACTTTTTTGCCCTTTCGGTTCAGTTCAGTTGCTCAGTCATGTCCGACTCTTTGCGATCCCATGGACTGCAGCACACCAGGCTTCCCTGTCCATCACTGACTCTTGAAGCATGCTCAGACTCATGTCCATTGAGTCAGTGATGCCATCCAACCATCTCATCCTCTGTCATCCCCTTCTCTTCCTGCCTTCAATCTTTTCCAGCATCAGGGTCTTTTCCAGTGAGTCAGTTATTCACATCAGGTGGCCAAAGTATTGGAGTTTCAGCTTCAGCATCAGTCCTTCCACTGAATATTCAGTACTGATTTCCTTTAGGATGGACTGGTTGGATCTCCTTGCAGTCCAAGGGACTCTCAAGAGTCTTCTCTAACACCACAGTTCGAAAGCATCAATTCTTCGGCACTCAGCTTTCTTTATAGTCCAACTCTCACGTCCATACATCACTACTGGAAAAACCATAGCTTTGACTAGATGGATCTTTGCTGGCAAAGTAATGTCTCTACTTTTTAATAGCTGTCTAGTTTGGTCATAGCTTTTCTTCCAAGGAGCAAGGGTCTTTTCATGGCTGCTGTTAGCATCTGCAGTGATTTTGGAGCTCCCAAAAGTAAAGTCTCACTGTTTCCATTGTTTCCCCATCTATTTGCCATGAAGTGATGGGACCAGATGTCATGATCTTCGATTTTTGAATGTTGAGTTTCAAGCCAACTTTTTCACTCTCCTCTTTTGCTTTCATCAAGAGGCTCATTAGTTCTTCTTCACTTTCTGCCATAAGCATGGTGTCATCTGTGTATCTGAGGTTATTGATATTTCTCCCAGTAATCTTGGTTCCAACTTGTGCTTCATCCAGCCTGGCATTTCGCATGATATACTCAACATATAAGTTAAATAAGCAAGACGGCAATATACAGCCTTGACATACTGATTTCCCGATTTGGAACTAGTCTGTTGTTCCATGTCCAGTTCTAACTGTTGCTTCTTGACCTGCATACAGATTTCTCAAGAGACAGGTAAGGTGTCTGGTATTCCCATCTCTTTAAGAATTTCCCACAGTTTATTGTGATCCACACTGTCAAAGGCTTTGTCGTAGTCAATAAAGCAGAAGTAGATGCTTTGTCCTTTGCATTAGCATAATGGGATAGTCTGGTTATGAGAAAGGTGACTAGACTATGTATAGTCGTTTTTCCTATCAAATGTATATGTGTTTTGATTTTGTTGGAACTTATGACATCTTTAAGAAGGGGCCACATGGTGATACTATACATCATTGGTTCCCTATACCTCCTTCTAAGAAAGCTGGGCCATAAGAATTAATGACAATATAGGGAACCAATACCTGCTTAAATTTTTACATCCTGATACTCCAAAAATTGTGCCAATGTCATTTGAGAAACTAAAATCTCTTGGTTTTCTTTGAAGCGAGAAATTCTGCTTATAGTTCTTACCATTACAAAAATGATTAATGTGGAAGGAAATTCACATTTATTGAGTATGTAAAGTGTCCAGGCATGTAGCTTATGTTATGTACACCTGTTTTATTTATTAGTCATAATAGTGATGGTGATGTCAACAATAATGGCTGGAATTATTTATTGCTAGATGTGAGGTTCTACTTTAAGAGCCCATGGGATTTCCTATGATGCTCAAAGCTTTGTAGGAAGGCAGGAATTGTTGTCATTGCCACTGTAAGGAAGGTGGGATTAAATGAGTGCTATGGGTTCCTCAGGGCTTCCCAGGTGGTGCTAGTGGTAAAAAATCCACCTGCCAATGCAGGTAGACAGTGCGTTCAATCCTTGGGTCAGGAAGCATCCCCCTGGAGGAGGACACGGCAACCCACTGCAGTATTCTTAATTAGAAAAATCCCATGGACTGAGGAGCCCGGTGCGCTACAGTCCATAGTTCACAAAGAGTTGAACGTGACAGAAGCAACTTAACACGCATGCATGGGTCCCTTCGCTGTTAAAAGGCAGAACAAGGACTCAGCCTATGTCTGTTTACAAACCCACACTGCCATATGACCATCGTTCATTCCAAACAGTCAAATGAATAAGTACTTTGAATCTCAGTTTTACAGAATTTGAGGCCAGAGTTTAGAGATATTGATCATTGTCCTGAGGTCAATGGGACCTGGTATTCAAAGACAGAATTTTGAGCTCTTGTCATCTGAAGTCATAGATTTGTTTACTCCACATCATAAGCGTCCCCAAATCTTCCAAATAAATCCACACTTACTGGACTGTTTTTAAACTTTGAAGATGATGACATTAAATTTGCTTTAAAGTTGAATGATAGTTGTTTTGAGAATGTGCATATCAACCTTTAAGAATCAGTGTGTAAATGAGGAAAACTCATTTAATTTTCCCTGTTGACCCCCATTCACTTAATTTGAGTTAAGTAAGTAAGAGACAGGTTAATTAACTTTTATTCACTTTGGTGGTAGAATTATTTCCTGGTATTATGTTCTATTGTTGGTGTGCTTAGGAGTGAAATTGGAGTAAGGTGACATTTATATTACATTCATTATATGGAGGGTCCTCCCCAGCCCTGTAAGTTAAATCAGGTGTCTGTCTTTAAGTATATTATATTTCATTTGTCCTCAACTGACCACAGTTTTCTCAATGTCAAAATTTTAGAATAAAAATGATTTTGAAATTGGTAATTGGAGACTGAAATTGGTTGTGAGTTTTGTATCAGTTGAGGCTCTTATGAGAAGGACACAAATCAATTTTGTGCCTACGTGTCTGAGTCTTATTGTTTGTGGCTGATTTATTTCACTGAAGTATCCACGGGGCACATATCTTGAAGAATTCAGAAAACACTACTTAGTCTTACTTCCTGAGCTTGAATGGAACTTCTTATAATAAGAGTAATACCTGTGTGTGCCTGCGTGTGTGTGTGTGTGCACGCATGTGCCGTGTGGTGGTTACTGTCTTCTTGTTCTCTGACATTTAGATAGTGTACAGACTAATTATGCATGCAGGACATGTTTACCCTCTATGGAGTGCACATGTGATGAAAATTGCCCAGCGCTGTGAGTTCTCAGAGCTTGGACGGCCCAAGCTTTCCTTAGCAGGTGGTCGTAAGGTCATGAAGCTCTGCTTATTGTCTGGATGACCTCCTTGCATGACACACGCTGCCTGGGGTTCATTAGTATGAGGTTCTAGCAGAGTTGGGTCCTGGATCCCCAATTAGACCTCTGTTTTGGAGTTTGCCTTCAATCCTATCTGCTAGTCATATCTTAAACCTTGGGTCATGGTCCCAAGGAGGACCTGACTGAAAAGAGATTTAAAGATATTTGGGTATTGACTAAGTAACCTAAAGTTTATAACTATGTTGGAGTCTACAGAGTCACTTTTTTATCGAGTGCTGGATGAATCTATCTATAATATCTAGTTATACTTATCAAGCTCTTACTATATGCCATGAACTGGGCTAAATGTTTTATTGTATCAGTGCAATTCAGTTCAGTTGCTCAGTTGTGTCCGACTCTTTGCAACCCCATGGACCACAGCACACCAGGGCTCCCTGTCCATTACCAACTCCCAGAGCTTGCTCAAACTCATGTCCATCGAGTCAGTGATACCATCCCACTATCTCATCCTCTGTTGTCCCATTCTCCTTCTGCCTTCAATCTTTCTTTTCCAATGAGTCAATTCTTTGCATCAGGTGGCTAAAGTATTGGTTCAGCATCAGTCCTTGCAATGAATATTCAGGACTGATCTTTAAGATTGACTGGTTGGATCTCTTTGCAGTCCAAGGGACTCTCAAGCGTCTTCTCCAACACCACAGTTCAAAAGCATCAATTCTTCAGCACTCAGCTTTTTCTATGGTCCAACTCTCACATCCATACATGACTACTGCGAAACCATAGCTTCGACTAGACACATCTTTGTTGGCAAAGTAATGTCTCTGCTTTTTAACATGCTGTCTAGGCTTTTATAGCTTTTCTTCCAAGGAGCAAGCATCTTTTAGTTTCATGGCTGCAGTCACCATCTGCAGTGATTTTGGAGCCCAAGAAGTCTCTCACTGTTTCCCCATCTATTTGCCATGAAGTGATGGTACTGGATGCCATGATCTTAGTTTTTTGGATGTTGAGTTTTAAGCCAGTTTTTTCACTCTCCTCTTTCACATTCATCAAGAGGCTCTTCAGTTCCTCTTCACTTTCTGCCGTAAGGGTGGTGTCTTCTGCATTTCTGAGATTATTGATATTTCTCCTGGCAATCTTGATTCCAGGTTGTGCTTCATCCAGCTTTATTGTATAATCTCATTTAATCTTCAAGTGAGTCTTTGAGATAATTATTTACATTATCCTCATTTTATACTTGGGGGAAATCAAGTCTTACCAAGGCAAAGTGACTCCTCTAAAGCCATCATCATCATCATCTCAGTCACTTAGTTGTGTCCGACCCTTTGTGACCCCATGGACTTTAGCCTGCAGGCTCCTCTGTTCATGGAATTTTCTAGGCAAGAATACTGGAGTAGGTTGCCATTTCCTTCTCTAGGGGATCTTCCTGACTCAGGGATCGAACCTACATCTCTTTTGTCTCCTGCTTTGGCAGTTGGGTTCTTTACCACTGCAGCACCCACAAAGCCCTCTAAAGTCATAGATTCAGCTAGTGGTAGAGGCAGGATTTGAACCTGTGCAGTTCCAAAACTTGAATGCTATGCTGTCCTCATCAACTAATGAGCTCCTGATACCTGGGCTGGCTCCTGAGCACACACAGGAGCCTTAAAGTAGCTGTCTGGAGAGCTGGAAATACGAGTTATGCCAGAGAGTAGGGATGGGTCAGAGAGCAAACAGTGCTTTCTTCAGTTTTTTCCTGAAGAAAGATGATGGAAGAATGTGGCAGTGCAAGCACCATTTTGGACGTTTCAGGGTTGGTTTGTTCTAATCATAGCATTTCTGGAATCTCAACTCATTCCTGAGAAAGGACGCTCAGTCCGCAAAATGTGACCAAGCACCGGCTGCCCACCCTTTGTTGCGAAGCACAGATCGCCCTGCTTCCCAAGGTGCAGCCTGTGTCCCGTGTCCTGTTGTCTATTTCTATGGCGCCTGGATTAGACGTTAAGCACTCCAGATTTCCGTGGACAGAGCAAGGTGGCTCTGCCCCATAGTGATCTCAGAACCTGTTCATGCATCACCTGACTGCTGGTATTCCTGTGTGTCTTCTCTCCAAAGTGTCCCCTCTACCCATTTCACACAAGTGCCCATGTCGGCCCCATCTCTCCTTGTGTTGGAGACGTTAAACTTCAGGAAGCCCCTCATGAAACCCAAACCAGCCTATACGCTGCTGCGTCAGAGCAGTAGAGATCTCTGGAGAAGCTCTGCACACTGCCTTTCTGACTGATCTCATTGTACGTTGTGACCACAAACCTCCAGTGAGCCCTTGGCTCTGCCCGCAGCCCCACTTGACCACCCTGTTGCTTCCTGTTCCTGTGGTAAAAAGATTTCACACCTTCTCCTTCTTCTGGAAGCCTCAGACTCCCCTTCCCTTTCCAGACTCTTAGTCGATGACCTCCTGTCTCTTACCAAGATATCAGGAGACCCAAGTGAGTCCCTTGACAGATCTCTTCCTTACCCCACACACTCAGGTGTCTGCACCTGTATTGATGGCTCCCTTTTCACCCCGTTGGAGAGGGAGAGATTCAGCTATGGGGATGACCCAACATTGACTCCTGGCCTGGACAGGTGGGATCAGCAGGATTCTTTTAGTCGGGTATAATCACAACCCGGGTGAAAAAGACCCATACCATGCGGGGCCAAACAGGGGTTGGACTTGGAAACAGAGTGAGCAGCAGGGGCTGCGGGAGGAGCTGTGTAGCATCACGAGGGTGGGGTGCCCCTTGTTCCTGCAGGAGGATGTGATTGGCTTGTTTGAATAGTTCCTGCAGGCTGGCAGGGAACTGAGCCTGATACTTAGGAAAACGTGCCCGATCCCTTGACAAGGAAGGTCATTTAGAGAGGAGTTTGTGAGAACAGAGGGAAAGGGGGAGCTAGTGGGTGAGTCATCTGAGGCCCTCCCCATTTTGCCAGATGGCAGTACTGGGCTGTCTCAGTATAAGGCTGAGACCTCCACCCATGCCCAGAATCACACCATCTCCCATCCATGGAAGGACTTTGCCTTCATGTTTGTGATCTCATTCTCAAGTATCTCCCCATTTTCCTCTCTTCCAAGTAACATACCACTGCCAGATGACCTCTCCTGTAAATATACTATCATGTAAAATATACTAACATACACCCGCCCCCCCCCCCGGCTCTTGTCACAGTTTCTTCACCTTCCTCACTCTCTCAAACTGGTTGTAGCAAAATCGCTGGCAAGAGCTGTACGAATTAACTGAGATCTGGGATTCTGTTTTCCGCTTCCAGTCTGTGGCAGATGGATGTGAAGTCCTAGAGGACACGCTGGGGACACAGGCTGCTCCACATGCTGGTCGCCATGGGGGTTCAGCAGTCAGCAGAGCTGTCTGCACCCCAAGCACCGAGAACAGAGGGTACAGATCACACACTCGGAAGTTGCAGCGGCATCTCAGTTTCTGTACTTGTCTGACTGCAGACAGGAGACGAGCAGCTGGTCTGTGCACAATTGGACTAGGGCTGTCTGAGTCCACTTTATGTCTTCATCTCCCAGTGTGTCTTAAATACACCTGATCAGTGTCCTCTCTATGACTCTGTTGAATCTGCTTTTGACAAGGTCACCTATGACCTCTGTATTTCTAGTCTTCATCTTGTTCAACTTCTGAGCAGCTTTCTACACTGCAGACTCTTTCCTTGAATCCTGGATATCGCGCTCTTTAGCTTTCCCTTCTGCCTCACTAGTTTCTCCTCCTTGTTGTCTTTTCTAAATTCTCCTCTCTAGTTGAATGGTAAATGATTCAATACCCCAGGTCTTTGTGCTCAGCCCTCTCCTCTCCGCATCTCTCCCATCTGCATTGCTTTCCTATCTACACTTACTCTCCATGTGATTTAATTTAGGCTAAGACATTAAATATCATGTATATGCTGATGACCTGGAGAAGGAAATGGCAACCCACTCCAGTACTCTTGCCTAGAGAATTCCATGGATGGAGGAGCCTGGTGGGCCACAGTCCATGGGGTCGCAAAGAGTTGGATGCTGATGACATCCACATTCATATCTTTATCAAAGACTTCCCCTCTGAGCTCTTTGAGGGGTTCAGCACTTCGAATCCAACTGCATGCTCATCATCTCCTCTTACAGATTTTCGAGGTCTTTCAGACCCTGACCTGTCAAAAACAGAACTCCTTGATCCTTCTCCCCACACCTGCTCCTTTCTCAGTATTTGTCATCCAAGTTGAGCATCACTAGAGAACCACTGCGCGGGATGAAAACCTTGGAGTCATCCTTGATTACTCTGCTTCCTTTATATCTCACATCCAACTCCCCCAGTGTGTCCTAGTGACTCGACACTCAGAATACGACCATTTCGTCCACCTCCATTTCAATTCAAGCTCGTCTTCTTCTTGCTTGCCTGGTCTGATCTCTGCAACAACCTGCCAACTGGTCTGTGCTTCCACTACTGCTTTCAACAGTTGGAGGTCCATGAACTAGCCAGAGGGACCTCTTTGAATTTTAAATCAGGTCTTGTAACTCCTCTGCTCAAAGCCTGTAGGGATATCCCATCACCCCTAAAATAAACTCAGCATCCCTGTTGCTGTTCAGTCCCTCAGTCTTGTCCGACTCTTTCCGACCCCATGGACTGCAGCACTCCAGGCTTCCCCTGTCCTTCACCATCTCCCGGAGCTTGCTCAAATTCCTGTTGACTGAGTCAGTGATGCCATCCAACCATCTCATCCTGTGTCAACCCCAACTCCTCCTCCTGCCTTCAATCTTTCCCAGCAGCAGGGTCTTTTCTAATGAGTCAGCTCTTTGCATCGGATGGTCAAAGTATTGAAGCTTCAGCTTCAGCATCAGTCCTTCAATGAATAGTCAGGATTCATCCTTACTGTACTCTAAAAGGCCCTGTGTGGTTTCACTCTGCCAGGTCACACCACAACCCACCCCATTTCAGCCACACTGGCCTTCTGGGTGTTTCTCCAGTATTATGAGCTTATTCTATATCAGCAAGTTTCACTACTGCCTTTTTTTTTTTTTAAATTGGGGTATTGGTGTTTGACAGTGTTACACAGCAAAGTGAATCAGCTATATGCATACATATATCCCCTCCCTCCTGGATCTCTCTCTCCCCTTCCCCATCATACCCATCCAGGTCATCACATAACACCAAACTGAGCTCCCTGTGCTATTCAGCAGCTTCCTTCTAGCTACCTATTTTATACATAGTAGTGTAGACGTATCAATCCCAATTGCCTAATTTATTCTACCTTCCCCTTCCCCCTCTGTGCCTACATATCCATTCTCTGTATCTGTGTCACTATTCCTACCCTGCAGATAGGTTAATCTGTACCATTTTTTTTTCTAGATTCCACATATATGAATTAGTATACTATATCTGTTTTTCTCTTTCTGACAACTTCACTCTGTATGACAGACTCTAGGTCCATTCACATCTCTACAAATGACCTAGTTCTGTTTCTTTTTTATGGCTAAGTAATATTCCATTGTATGTGTGTACCACATCTTTATCCATTCCTCTGTCGATGGACATTTAGGTTGCTTCCATGTCCTGGCTTTTTCACTCACTGCTTTCTCTTCCTGGAATGTTCTACCCTAGGCCTTTTATGCTCTGTTTTCTAATTTCATTCGGTTTTCTGCCCAGATATCTCCTGCTAAGAGAGGCCTCCTATTTAGTCTAAACTAAAGTGGCCTCCTTGTTAATTCTATTTCTCCTTGTTGTGCTTTGTATTTCTTCATAGTAACTGTAAGTATTGGAATAACATGGTGATTTGTTTATTATCTTATCTGTTGTGGTCACCTGGAAGAGTTACTTAAAAATTCAGGTGCCCAGTATGTATTTACTGAATAAATAATTAAGTATTGAATGCTGTTTGGAGGGGTGTGACTCTTATGGGCCTGAAGTCACTGTTCTTTCCTTAATTCTGCTTTTATTTTTCTCCTGATGGACTGACAGTTCCTCTTGGTATGCCAGGTTTTCTTCTTGTGGAAGATCTGGACGTGTGTATTGATCAAAAGGTCAACCAGCCTATGGCCTAGAATTTTCAACTCTGACCCATTCCTAGAGGCATATCAATAAGAATACCTTGATTAAAAAAATCTAAAAAATCTTCATCAAGTAACTATGTCATTATAGAAATATGTGTATTTTGAGAAATATGAAATATTTGGTTCAGCAATTTTCTAGGTGTTTATTGAGCACCTATTATGTGCACTAAACTCTAAGCTCCATGAAATCAGAGATTCTTTGTCATTCATCACAGTATCTCCAGATTCTCGAATAGGGCTTGGCATGTAAGTTACTCCATAAACATTTGCTGAATGAATACATGATGAAAATCATTAAACTAAGGACTGTGCAAGAAACCAGCCATTACCTGTTTCATAGGTCATGACAAAGTCCCAAGGAAGAACAAATTCACAACTATAAAAAGGCTGGACTTGATAGTTGATTGCCATGCAGGACACACAGAGAAATTTCTGGAGCATTTATGGAAGCAGATACAACTTCTGTTTTTTTTGTAAAAGGCCTCAAGGAGAAGGTTTCAAAACTGCACTTTTAAGGATGTGTATGTGTTTGATTGGACAAGTGGACAGCAAAGAGACTGGCCAGGGTCAAGGTGAGGAGCAGGGAGATTCCTGGATGTGGTTTGGTGGGGCAGGGGAGGGGGTCACTCTCCTAAGGTTATGTTACCTCATAGTGGCAGATACATCTAAGAATAGGGTAGGGATCAGAATATGGATGCATTTGAATTCAAGTTAATTTAGCATAAGTTTTTTTTTAAATTTTATTAGGAGATAGTTACTTTACAACGTTGTGTTAGTTTCAGCTATATAGCAAAGTAAATCATCAACACACACACACACACACACACACACACACATGTTTGGATTTCTTTCCCCTTCAGGTCACCTCAGGTAAGGTTTATGTGTTGAATCCATGATCCCCATATTGATCCCCATATCATATGAGCAGCTGATGCTGAATTTCAGTTGTGGTGCCTGGGGAGGTTTGTGGAGTAGAGAGACTGGGTGGACATGTGACCAAACAGCCTGTTTCAATGCTGCAGGAAGGAGTCTCTCTGCCAGGATGGTGTGGATGACTGGGTACCAGTAGAGAGGGGAGGGAGGAGGGAGATGGATGGGGGTAAACTGGCCTCGACTACAGGTAAAGTCGGGTCTAGATCATCCCCATGGGAGCATCTCACTACATGGACTTGCTGATAAACTAAAGGCATGAAGAGGTTCATAGCCGTGAGGAGCCTGGTGGGGCTACAGTCCATGGGATCACAAAGAGTTGGATATGACTGAGCAACTGAGCACAATGCAGTCTTAATTACCTCCTATACTACTCCATTCAGTCCTTTTTTTCTTGAGAGCCTATGAAATTTGCCTGTCTGCAAACTGTGAGTCAGAATGGAATCATTGACAGGGAATTTTATTATCATTGATAAGAGCCATTCTGTAGCTTAGATATCACAGTATACCCTCAGAGATGCTGAAAACTGGATCACAATCAGAGGGCATACCCCCAAGAGGTTAACTAATCAGCTTAAATCAACAAATAACTATTAATAAAAAACCTTAATTTCTTCTAATTTTTGTATGTCTTTGGAAAGTAAGCATATAAAAATTTAAAATTGATGGTAAATTTGGGTGAAGATTCTACTGTAGCAATCACTATCTATTATTTTATAGATAATTGAGCTAAACGTTGGTTCCCTTTAGTGAGAACCTGTTTGGGTTCTAAAATCACCACAAAAGGCAGAATGAAGATTTATAATTTCTGTTGACAATGTAATTAAATTAACCTTAGCATGCAACAGTTGAAGATCCATTTTCTCTTATTTTATATACTATGCTCCATAGAACTATAGGGTAGGGTTAAAAAAGTAAATAAAAAACTATTTCATGTTGTGAGTTTCTAAAATCTCACCCATCTTAAACTAGTCAAATTTAGATTTAGCAGAATCCAAATTAGTAGCCCAGGTGGCGTGAGTGGTATAGAACCTGCCTGCCAGTGCAGGAGATGTAAGAGACACAGGTTCGATCCCTGGGTTGGGAAGATGCTCCTCCAGGGAAGGTGCCCTGGTGGCAACCCCCTCCAGTATTCTTGCCTGGAGAATCCCATGGACAGAGCAGCCTGGCCAGCTATAGTCCATAGGATTGCAAAGAGTCAGATAGGACTGAAGTGACTTAGAACAGCTCAAGTTAGTGTAACTTTAACCTCAAAATAATCTATGACTCAGTTCATATTAATATTCTCGGTCTCATTTTTAAGTGTGTGTGCAACTTATAGGGTTTCTTTTATGATTTACTTCTTTTCATCTCCGTTTATTTCTTCCTTTCTGTCCTCACCCTCCACACTGGCTCATACACATACTCAATCTATGTGTCTTTACATAAGCATTATTTTTTATGTTTATTAAAATATCTTTGCTCTTGTATTTACTGATAAAGAGTTGTGCTTCAAAACTGAAGACTGAGATGAGGAGTAAGAAGTAAAGGGCTGTGATCATGACTGGTTGGTATTATCTACAGTGGCTGATCATTAGTGACAAAGTGTTACCAGTGTCACTAAGGACTGGTCATAAAAACCAGCTTAAACTCACCAAGGAGCTTTCTGAGAAGGAGAGTGTTTCTTAATTAACCTGAAAATACTTACTGTGCTTATTTTATGCCCTTTGGAAATATGGAATAAGTATAAAGATTTATGTCCTTAAAGTATTGGCTATTTAATTGGGAGATAATGACATATACAAATACAAGGAAATGAGATCTTTTAAAATTTGAAGTATTATGAACTAATAAAATGAGGAGATAAACTAGGTAATCTAATTTAGTTAAATTAAAAAGTGGGTTACTCATGGTTCACAAAAGGCATTTAATTTAAAAAGAGAAGAAGGAGCAAGCTTTGTTAGCTGATACCAAGGAAGACTTCCTGGAAGAGGAGCAGCTTCAGCAGACTCCTATAGGTCATAAATCACTGTTGGACAGGAATTTGAGGAATAGGGGTAGGTGCTACGTGTGTGTACACGTGTGTGCAGCTTGCGGGCTTGGAAATAGAGGTCAGTACTATAAATTTGGAGACTGATCCCTGGGTCTATAGGAGGCTAAGGAGCTAATTTCAGGCTGTAGAAAGAAACTTTCAGACTCTCAGAGCAAGGCTGAGTGGGAAAAATTCACTTTTTAACCTTATGATGAAGTGTTTAGAAATGGTCCGAAGCACTTGTAGAAGAGTCACGCTTGTGGCAAACAGCTGTGATCTGGAGGCTGCAGTGACTGTTGCTATTTTAAACCCCAGAATTGGCACTAAGTTTCAAAAACATGGGCTTCCCTGATAGCTCAGTTGGTAAAGAATCTGCCTGCAATGCAGGAGACCCCGGTTTGATTCCTAGGTCGGGAAAATTCACTGGAGAAGGGATAGTATACCCACTCCAGTATTCTGGGGCTTCTCTTGTGGCTCAGCTGGTAAAGAATCCGCCTGCAATGCGGGAGATCTGGTTCAATCCCTGGTTTGGGAAGATCCCGTGAAGAAGGGAAAGGCTATCCACTCCAGTATTCTGGCCTGGAGAATTCCATGGACTGTATAGTCCATGGGGTCCCAAAGAGTCAGACACAGCTGAGTGACTTTCACTTTCAAAAACATGTAAAGAGTTTTAGTTCAGGCAGGAAAAGATGACAGTGAGTTCCTCTTCAGTTACAAATGAATGAAATGAAGAGATTTACAAAAGGTAACATTTATGACCTCTCAGTATTCTAATACCAGCCATGTTTTGTGATTTCCATAATTATCTTAAATATGTCTCATAGACCTTGGTGTCTATGCACACATAGAGTTCACATCACAGATGCAGTAAGTAAAGGCAAAATCTGTGCTAAGATGATTTGACCAGAAGAGGATCCTTATCCACCTACGTGAGGAGTATCAGGGAAAAAATGATCTTTGTTAAGCTAAATTATAACTTAGGTGGCTCAGGTGGTAAAGAATCTGCCTGGTAAAATCTGGTAAAATTTCTGCCTGCAATGCAGAAGAGCCAGGTTTGATCCCTGGGTCAGGAAGATCCCCTGGAGAAGTGACTGGCTACCCACTCCAGTATTCTTGCCTGTAAAGTTCCATGGACAGAGGAGCCTGGCTGGCTACAATCCATGGGGTCGCATAAGAGTCAGACACAACTTAGCGACTAATACTCATCACTTTCATAACCTAGTCAAGTTTAGTGTTACCTGAGATCTTCACAGCAATTCTTTCAGTGAGCAAATAGGATTTACAGTTCAGTCCTCTGTCTTCTAAAGACTCAACATCTTTTAGCTTTCCTAGCCACACATCTGAATGTCCAGGAGATTTGCTGCTGTTTTCCTTCAATTAAAGTAGACTCGTTTCCTAAACAGCAACTTCCATTTCTTACTCCACATTTTCTCTTCTTAAAAAGAATGATTCTCATACGGGGTGAAGTCATTCAGAATGAGAAAGATCAATATTGTGTATTGACACATATATGTGGAGTCTAGAAATGGTACAGATGATCTTATTTACAAAGCAGAAATGGAGACACAAATGTACAGGCACCAGGAGGGAAGAGGGGATGGAATGAGTTGGGAGATTGGGGTTGGCATGTATACACTACTATGTATTAATTAGGTAACTGATGAAAAGCTACTGCATAGCCCAGGAAACTCTACTCATTGCTGCGTGATGACCTACAGGGGAAGGAAATGCAAGAAAGAGAGGATATACATGTAAACATATAAATGGTTCACTTTGCCGTATGGCAGAAACTAACACAACATTGTAAAGCAACTATACTCCAATAAAAATTTAATTTAAAAAAGAGGGATTCTGCTTTTTAAATTTCTACTGTATGACTCATTGAATAGTGTTTTAGAAAGATATTCTGAAAGTGAAATAAAAGATGATTGGGAAATGGGGAGGTGAATATTTAGTGGGGCTATTGATGTAGTAACCACTGCCATGAGAAGATGAACGCTTAGACTGAGTAGGTCTCATGCAAGGGAGAAACAAGGCTAAAACTGAAAATGTCCCAGTTGATAGGATATAAAGTCAGAAATGATGACTTGACATATGCACAAAGTAAAGATGATTCAAGAAGTTGGAGTATACTCATATGCCATGTTGGGCTAAAGATATTTGCTACATGAAATTATTGATAGATTTGAAGCAATTTACTAAGTTAAAGGCATAATAAAGCGTAATCTGCAGAGAAGTTAGATCGCTTGGAGAAGGGAATGGCTTCCCCTGGAGAAGGGAACACTCCAATATTCTTGCCTGGAGAAATCCATGGACAGCGGAGCCTGGCGGGCTACAGTCCATGGGGTTGTAGAGTCAGACGTGACTTAGCTACTAAACAACAAGAATAGCAACAACAGCAGAGAAGTTACTGCTTAATCAGGAGATTAACTCAAACCTCTGAGGTCACTGATATTTACAATGGCATAAACCCTGGAAAAACATGGGCTCCAGCCGTATTGTGCCCCTTACTCTTGTTTTTTTCCTTTCTTTATCTTTGCTCATGGTTCTGTGGCTTAACTTTAAGATGATGATTTGCTTTTTCTCGATACGCCTTATGACTCTAATATTTTATCCAAGTTCCCTTTATATTTCTGGTCACATGCAGGGAGCTTCATTTATCTGTCCTAATGCACGTTATCTTCCTTCACAAATTTCACCTTCCACAAATATGCACCTCAGCACATTTCTGACAATGACACCCTATTTTGGGGGGATTAAGGCTTCAGAGCCTTTGAACCATGGACTGTTAGCAACAGAAAGGACTTTGACAGCCACCTGTCAGACTATAGTGTGAGAGAGGAGAGGGGAGAGAGATGTAAACTGACCTCTTTCAATAAGATGCAATAGGATTCAGCCAGAGCTAGGCTTCAAACCAAGCTGATCTGCCTCCAAGCTCTAGATAGGTTCCATTGTGCCAGACGCATGAACAGAGAGGAGAGGAGAAGACATTGGAAAGAAGCAGTTAGGTCAAAGCAGATCCATGTGCACATACGATCTTGTGTGATCTCTCCCGTCAGAGTGGCTCACTACGATCTCTTTGGTCAACTGCCATGGATTTGGTATAATAGAAGATTGTGAGAATTAGCAATTATGTAGCATTGGCTCTGTGTTTTATTTATTTATTTTTACGGAATTTTGCTACCTTTTGTTTTGTTGATGTTGAGTTTCTTAACTGATTTTCATACTTAATGCTTTGCTTGAGTTTTCAAAACTAAAATATTTTTAAATTAATTTTTTGTTGGAGTAAGAGTCAGATATGCCTGAGCGACTGAACAACATCAAAATAGTTGCCTTACAAAGTTATGTTAGCTTCTGCTGTACAGGAAAGTGAAGCAGTTATACGTATACAAATATCTCCTCCTTTTTCAGATTTCCTTTCCGTTTAGGTCACCCAGAGCATCAAGTAGAGTTCCCTGTGTTATAGAGTAGGTTCTCATTAGGTATCTATTTTATGGTAAAAATGGTAATAGTCATGGCCGACTCTGCAACCCCACAGACTGTAGCCCACCAGGCTCCTCTGTCCATGGAACTTCCCAGGCAAGAATACTGGAGTCGATTGCCATTTTCTTTTCCAGGGGAATCTTCCTGATCCAGGGATCGAACCTGCATCTATTGTGTCTCCTGCATTGGCAGGCAGATTCTAGTGCCACCTGGGATGCTCCCGTAGGTTCTCATTAGCTATCTATTTTATGCATAGTATCAATAGCGTATATAAATTCTTGGCTTAATGAATGCTTAATAAGACTGCTAACTGGATACACGTACACAGTTATTACCTTGTTTGGTCCTTGCATTTTTCTCCCGGGTTTTGTGAAGGTCCAAGAAGATGTCCTGGTGACCAGATTTTACTTCCCTGTTTGGGAGGAATTAGTGCAGAGCTGGAAATTGCTCGTCCCTGGGTGCAGCCAACACACAGTCCTGGCTCCAGGCGATCTGTGTTCAATTATGATAAAATGTTAAATTAGCTGAAAGACAATTTTTCTGGTTACTTGCGTCTGCCTTTTGGATTCCATTAATTGTTCACTCGTTAAATTGTTTACATTAGCCCTTTTCAACTAGTCCTAATCATCAGCTTTCAGACACCTATCTGCTCTCTGCTATTCCTCATTTAGGTTTTCTTGGATAGGTAGCCCTGGTCACTGGTAAAGAATCCACACACAGAAGGTGTTCAGTGTTAAATGAAGTGGGGATGGAAGGAGAAGGATGGTGCATAAGGCTTATTCAATTGCAAACCCCTGATTTCCTTTCCTGCTTCAATGGGAAAAGTCGCATTTGTACTTCAGTTCTAAATTTTATTCTACATCCAGAAAAAAGCTTTTTCTTTTAAAATAATTGGTCATTTAAATATAACAATGTCTCATTCCAAAGAAGGTCTATTTTTATTTTTGGTTCAGCCCTGTTTTTTTGTTACATAAATTTAGTGCTATCTTAGACTTTATCATTTCTTCTGAAAGTGATGTTTTAGAATGAAGAATGTTTCAAATGCCTTGCCACGGTTAACTAACTGCAGTCTTGGTGAATTGGAGAAGCATATATGAAGTTGGATATTTGTTTCTAGATCTTCAGTTAACCTGGGCTATTCTCAGAGTAAATCATTCTGTTCCTGTTGGAGCATGGAACCATGGAACGAACATGTTACTTGGCTTTCTTTCTTTCTTTCTTTCTTTTTTAAAGGAAAAGCAGTGCTTGGCTTGGGGAGGGTCTGCATGCATGCAGCTCCCCCCCACCCCCACCCCCACCCCCACCCAACCTTGCAGGGACCACCTGCTGCTTTATTGCAGTGGAGGCCTGGGAGCATTTGTCACCAGGAGGTTTGTGAAGTGATGAACTGTGCAGCATTATACTCCTTTTACCTTCTTCCCTCTCATATAAATGATGACAAATTGCCTGGCTGTAAATTTGAAAGTCCCTAAATGGCATTTTTGTCAAAGCCTTTAGAACAAAATGCTTACTCGGAGAGATTTTTAAGTCTTGGGAGACAGGGTGGCAGGGAGCAGGCCTAATTATTATGCATCATGACACAATGCATTATGCATCATGCTTGCTTTTCTGCTCTTTAAACACTTGTTATGGATGATGAAACTAATTTAAATGGACAAACAGGGCGCGCTCCTGCACATTTTCCCTGTGATGTCATATTTTTCTTCCAGGGGGTTTTCATCTCCAACTCCCATAGAAACCCCTCAAACATGCACATTTTAATAAGACACTTTAATAATTAGCTTCGAGATAATTGTCAGTCGAGGGAAAATAACCTTTTATCAAAGGTGCCTTGAAAGTGCCGTGTTCATAGACGAAACAAGTGATCTCATTTGCATCTATGCTCGCTTCCCTTTCCTCCTGGCATTTATATGGAATAAGATACTGCAAGTGGGGAAGAGAGTAAAGGAGGAAAAGTGTGGGTGTGGAAGGTGAAGCTGGAGCTGTCAAATAGTTAAGACAAATGGGGCTTAGAGAATCCTAATTAAACCTGAAATTGCTTAGAAATAGGAAGTATGTATTCCTAATTGTTGGCACCAGGAAAAAAAAATCTAATTTACTGCATATCTTTAAATAAAGATAACCCATTATTTGGCTTATGAGATTTCAATCCTTACCCCTTGCAGAAGTGAGTGTAGTGACTTTCAGTGCTGTGAAATTCACCTTCAGTGTTCAGTGTGAGATGTAATAGAGAACATCAAAAAGCAGCAGTGCTGGCAAATATGTATAGATTTGGGGGTTTGTATTTCCTTCTCCTGGATGTATTCTCGTTATATCTTGGGAAAGTTTTGGTATGTTTGAACCCTTAGAAGTATAGCATCAGAAAAGTAAAATGAATACAAGTGTATATTCTCAAGACTCAAGGTATATATTCTTAAGAAAGAAGTTCGCTCTGCAGGCAACCCTGTCATGCTGCTTTCAGAGAAATGAGATGCTCTCTGCTGGGTTAGCACTTGGGTATCTAGGATGGTGCTAAGGGTCTCTGACATAGGTGATACTTGGTTCTCTCCTGTCATGATGATCACCACCCCCTTTTTATAATTTTTTTTTTTTAATTTCAGAGACAGTAAAAACTTCCAACATCTTGATATCCTGAATTCATCATCACACGATTTGGGTGCAGAGTTAAGGACAAACCATAGTCATTTTTTTTTTTTTTCCACTTCAAGCCACACTGCCACTCTCTCTGTAGACCTTTGGCTTCCATTTATTTAAAATACACATTTATAACTAATGAGAACCTACTGTATAGCACAGGGAACTCTACTCAATGCTTGACCTAAATGGGGAGGAAATCTAAAAAAGAGGGGATATCAGTTCAGTTCAGTCTCTCAGTCATGTCCAACTTTTTGCGACGCCATGGACTGCAGCATGCCAGACTTCCCTGTCCATCACCATCTCCTGGAGCTTGCTCAAACTCATGTCCATTGAGTCAGTGATGCCATCCAACCATCTCATCTTCAGTCATCCCATTCTCCTTCTGCCTTCAATCTCTCCCAGCATCAGGGTCTTTTCCAGTGAGTCAGTTCTTCCCATCAGGTGGCCAAATTATTGGAGTTTCAGCTTCAGTATGTATGTATATGTATAACTGATTCACTTTGCTCTGCCGCAGAAAGTAACCAAACATGGCAAAGCAACTGGACTCCAGTAAAAATTTTAAAAATGCACATTTAAAACAGGAGCTTGACCCTTAATAAGGCTTCTTTTGCTGCTTTTTAAGTTGTTTGCATGGTAAATTGGAAGAAGTGATAAACTGGGGGAGTTAGAACTGCACCCTCTATTCCTGGTTGGATCTTATGAGCTCTAACCAGGTGGCCTTATCTGTGGTGATGGGGATAAGGATGAACATAGGACTTCCCCAGTGGCTCAAGTAGTAAAGAGCCCACCTGCCAATGCAGGAGACAAAGGAGATGCGGGTCTAATCCCTGGGTTGAGACGATGCTGTGGGGGAGGAAATGGCAACCCACTCCAGTATTCTTGCTTGGAAAATCCCGTGGACAGAGGAGCCTGGTGGGTTACAGTCCATGGGCTTGCAAAGAGTCAGGCATGACTGAGCACCTGATGGATGGATGGATGGATTGATAGATGGATGGATAAGAGTGATAGTTACAGTCTATTGGGAACTTCCAGTGTGCCAGGTGCTGCAGTATCATCTTTGATGATCATATTTAACTTGCATAAAAGTCCTTTGTTTCACAGCTCTCTGCCCTTTACAGATAAGCAAATAGAGTCAGGAACGTTGGAAAAAACCACCCAAGATCACTTAGGTGAGTGTTCAGGTCAAACCATGTCTTCCAACTCAGGACCAGTCTTTTTGGCCCAAATCCCTGAAATCTGGCTCATACTGATTCCCATTTTACCTCGTGAAGTTGTTGTAAACATCCAATCAAATGGTCTCAGTGCAAATGAAAATACCCTGGAAAAGGAAACAGAGTTCAGTGCCTGTCACACGGCCCTCACTGGCACTCTCCAAGGATTTCTTTTGTAAGACAGACATCATCTCAGATGCCCTAGAAGACTCTGGTGCTCATTAAGCGGAAGAGATTCAATTAGTGTTGGAGAATTTTATTTTTTCATTTTTTTCCAGCCGACGTTGACCTTATCCTGGAGATAAAGGGATGTCCATTTGTTCCTCTGTACTGAATGGGGTTCTGAGTCTCAGAGGTGAAGCAGCCTGCCTTCGCAGCATTATCTGTGCCAGCCCAGGTTGTAGGCTCCAGGAGGGGAGCCTGCTGGGTGAAAACAGCCTTATCTTCTGTCAGCCTGTCCATTCCTAGTTGTCCTGAGGAAATTCCCCAGCAGTAGGCTCCTTCTGGTACACCAACACAACTTAGATTGAAGTTGCTTTGTTGTTGTTGAGTCACTAAGCCATGTCCGACTCTTTGTGACCCCATGGACTACAGCATGCCAGGCTCCGTTGTCCTCCATTATCTCCTGGAATTTACTCAAATTCATGATGCTTTTTAAATTTTTTGTAACTAGGAATCAACAAAATGGCCACAACTTGAAGGTTGAGGTTGATGATGGTCGATCTCTTTGCTCCACTCGGCCCCTAAACCCTCAGTTTTAACTGCTTGCCTCCATCACAGGGTTGCAGCATTTGAGCATTTTCCTTCATGTCATGTTTAGAAGGTCTGATATGTATCCTCTCAACTACTTGTCTTTATTTGTGCTAAGTCGCTTCAGTTGTGTCTGACCGTTTGTGACTCTATAGACTGTATCCCTCCAGGCTCCTCTGTCCATGGGATTTCCCAGGCAAGAACCCTGGCATGGGTTGCTGTTTCCTCCTCCAGGGGATATTCCCAAGCCAGGGATCGAACCTATGTCTCCTGGATTGGCAGGCAGATTCTTTACCACTAGTGCCACCTGGGAAGCTCCTGTAAATTATCATCACATTTTTAAGCATTCAGTTGCCTCAGGAATTGCTGTTTTCCATTAATGAGAATCTGAGATCAATGGACCTTCCTAATAGTTTCCATTACCATTAAATAATTGATGGTTAGTTTGTGAAGCCTGGATATTTCAGTTATCTGGTCTACCTCCTGTTAACTAGCTTGCTTTGTTGCCTCTTGTGGATGCTTTTAGTCTTTTTTTTTTAATTAAAAAAATTGTTTATTTGCTTTTCGCTGTGCTGGGTCTTTGTTGCTGCTCACAGGCTTTCTCTAGATGTGGAGAGGAGGGGCAGGCAACTGCTACTCTTCATTGTGGAGGATGGGCTTCAGTAGTTGTGGTGCTCAGACTTAGTTGCTCCTCAGCATGTGGGATCTTCCCAGATTGAATCTGGGTCCCCTACATTAGCAGGCAGATTCTTATCTGATGTACCACCAGGGAAGTCCCAATTCTCATGTTCCTATTTTTGCCTGTACAGCTGCAAGGATGTGGTTCCAAGTTAATCAGGTCTATAGGGCAACATCTCATGTTCTTCTTCCATTTTATCCTCTTCCTCAAGATTGATCAAAGTCTCAACATCAGTGAACTGTTTATTCATCAGTTACTTCTAAGGCTTTCATACCAATGCAGTAGAGATAATCAGCTCCCTCCTCATCTATGCACAACTTTATGTGAGCTTTTAAAATAGGGATTAAGGAACTTCCCTGGTGGTCCAGTGATTAAGATTCCACCTTTCCAAAGCAGGGGGATCAGGTTCTATCCCTGGCCAGGGAACTAAGATCTCATATGCTGGTCACTGAAGCCAAAAATAAAAGTAAAAAACAGGAAAAATAATATAAAAAGTAAAAATAAAATGGGGATTAACTGTAACTGAGAGAAAGCAGTCTTTCTTGTTTCATAGCACGTCTTTTCAGGAGAGATTTCAACACTTCTAACTTTGGTCCTTTCTCTACTATACCAAAAGGTGGGGCTCCCACCTGGTTGTGCTTAAGATTTCACCGACACTTGCACAGCTTGAAGCTGTTTTGTTGTTGTTCAGTCGCTAAGTCATGTTCGACTCTTTGCAACCCCATGGACTGTAGCACTTCAGGTTCCCTGTCCTCCAGTATCTCTTGGAGTTTGCTCAGATTCATGTCCGTTGAGGTGGTGATGCCATCTAACCATCTCATCTTCTGTTGTTTCCTTCTCCTTTTGCCTTCAGTCTTTCTCAGCATCAAGATCTTTTCCAGGGAGTCAGCAGTTCGCAACAGGTGGCCAAAGTAGTGGAGCTTCAGACAGCATAAGTCCTTCCAATGAATATTCAGGGTTGATTTCCTTTAGAATTGACTGATTTGATCTCCCTGCAGTCCAGGGTACTCTCAAGAGTCTTCTCCAGCACACCCGGCCCCTAGTTTTGGGGCACAACTAAAGCTATTTTCAGCACACTTCATTTGCATTCTGGTAAACAGATGCTTATTAGGGCCTTTGCTGTCTGCTTCCTCTTGGATGAGATGATTGCTCTGTGGCAGCAGTGGATTTCAACTGTGTCTATGAGACCACTGGAAAAGTACAAGTGTCCTAAAGATTTGATGAATCAGGCTGCCCTGCCACCCTGTCTTCATGTGCCAGTTATTTAGATTGATGCCCATATGTTCAATCTCCTGGACTTCTGTTCTCTTGACCAACCATAGTCTTTAGGGCAAAGAGATTTGGCTTCAGATTCGATTATTTCATTCTCTAGTGTTCTATGGAATGAAATGGTATTTCATTTCTGCTGGTTTGACCATATCATCTTTATTATACCTTTTAGTGTATATTTGGCTACATTTTCATACAAATTTGCTCTTTGTTTATTACTTCACTTTCTGTTATCCTCCTTTCTCTCTTTTTGCACTTCAAAGTCGGATTTCTCTAATGGTATGTCAGCACTAATTGGCCCCATGTTCTTACCTTGTATCCCCTCAGCACCCAATCTGCACACACCAATCAGCCTTTCCCTTCACTCAGTTTATTGCAAAGTCACCAGTAGCTTCCTGCTACACGTGGTGGATGGTTCTCCATCTTCACAGTCGTGTTCAACACCAGTGACCTCTCTTTCCTCATTGCAGCAGTCTCTTCCTTTGGCTTCCAGCTTCTCTTACTCTTCTGCTTTCTCATGTTTTGCTGGTCTCTCTCTCATTCTGCTTTGCCAGCTCATGTACAGCCTTTCAGTGTTAGAATTTCTTAATGCTCAGGTCCAGTCTCTTATCTGTCTTTATTCTCTGCTCTTTTCATGGATGGTAACATGCACGCCCATTGCTTACTGCATCTAGCTCTAACCTGAGTTTCAATTGACTAGATGTATCCACTTGGAACTTTCAAAGTCACTTCTCAAGCTAATTATTGTTCAGTCACTCAAGTCATGTCCAACTCTTTGCAACCCCATGGACTGCAGCACACTGGGCCTCCCTGTCCTTCACTATCTCCTCAAGTTTGCTCAAATTCATGTCTGTTGAGTCAGTGATGCTGCAGTTAAATTAAAAAATAAATAAATAAAACTTCACTCCCCATTTAGTCAATGACACTTTCCATAGATACCTTAAAACCTTTTCTTGATCTGTGGTTCTTCTCCCTGTAAGCCGTCTCTTCTATCCTCTAGTACCAGGAAACTGGGGGACAGAGAAGGGATGCTCTGTTTTCACTGAAGTCCTGATGCTTCGAGTGGAGAACATGGTGAGTCATATCCAAGACCAAGTGGACCTGTAGGGACCCAGAGGCCTCTCCTGTGTGAGACACTGTATGAGTGATCAGGAAACCCACTCTGTGTGGCTCAGCATGAAGAGCTAGGTGGGAGATACAGATTTCTCGAGATGAGAAAGTAAGGCAGGCTTGAGGAGCGACCCACAGCTGAGCTGGTTGCCCTCTGGTCCGCAGGCTCCCTCGGTCTCTCTCAGGTGCACTGACTTCACCCTCCCTGTCTACTCTTGACCTCCCTTCTCTTCTTTTTCCTGGACGCACCTCGCTCTTCTTCTTGACCCACCAGCTCTGCCACAATGTCAAGCCCCCTTCCCAGTTCCTATAGAAAAAATTCTGTCCTTGTTTAGGCTCATTTTGGGGTGAAATTGAAGTCTTGTTATGTTTTTTTCTTCATGATTTATGTTGGTGAGTTTGTGGGAACAACTAAGTGAATTAAAATTCAACAAGCATTATTAAGCTTTTGGTAGGTATCAGATACTTTAGTGCATGAAGTCAGGATTTATTTCTGAAGGGTAAAAGTTTTAAAAAGAAATGCTCATTTCAAGTGATGGCTCTCTAAAATGCAGAGCTGCAGATACTGATTTTGGGGTTCTGGCTGATATATGATGTCATGGAACTGAACTTCAGTCCACCTGTGCAAATTACAGTAAAATCAATCTACTGACATGGTGTTTATTACAGGGTCAAGCAAGGAGAATAGGCAGTTTATGCTCAGAAGACCTCAGCTCCCTGCTGGCTTTCAGGGAAGAGTTTTTAAAGTCGATATTAGGGGTGAGCACTGTAGGAGGCCTGGTCAGCTCGTGGACATTCTTCTGATGTGTTGGTGGTGAGATAACAGGGTGGCACTTAGGAGTCAAGATTATCAACCTTGGGCTTCACTGGTGGCTCAGCTTAGAGCATCTGCCTGCAATACAGGAGACCATCCAGAATGCAAGAGACACAGGTTTGATCCCTGGGTCAGTAAAGTCCCCTGGAGAAGGAAATGGCAGCCCACTTCAGTGTTCTCTCCAGTGTTCTCCAGAATCCCATAAACAGAGGGACCTGGTGGGCTACATTCCATGGGGTTGCAGACAGTCAGACACGACTTAGTGACTGAACAACAGCAAACCCTCCTGGGTGCAGTCCTGGGGGTGTGCGATCCCACTCAGGGACTTTTGATGGGTCTAGTCCCAGCTTCATCAGGACCCATCACAAGTTCCTGAGTGAGATTCTTTGTTCTTCCTTGTCCCACAAGCAGAAGCACGGTAACACTTAGACTAAACTTAAAAGCAGCTTCAGCTGTCTTCTTTGTCCACATGCTTAGCCATGTGGGGTGTAATCTGACAGCTTTAGCAGAGGAGCCAGCAGCCTCTGGCAGTGTGGAGTGGGGACGGATGGCTGCCCCTTCTGGAGCGCCACCGTCATCTGGCTCGAAATCAGGAAGCGACACACATTCACTGCTGCTGTATTTTTTCCCCCAAAGACTGACTTGCTGGGTCTTTAGCTAAATGTCATATCTGCTTCTCACACCCACGTCATCACATTTTCCTGCATCACGTACATGGGGATGCTGAGGGGAAGCATTTTGTGAAAAAAATTTTTTTTAAAACATTATTTTGATGTCCAGAAAAATGCCTTTTTAAACTTCCGCTGGAGTTCAATTCAACAAATAATTATTGCATGCTCACTGTAGTCAAGAGACTCTGCTGTGGATATAACAAAAATGAAAATGCCAGATGGCAAGAAGCACTAGTCTCAATGGGGACACAGACACACATCAGTTGACTGTAGTCCAAGGCAGGGTGGGGTCTGTCCTGGGTAATCACAAGGCTCATTTTATTGGCTGTTTATCTACTTTTTAATTGTGTTTTAATTTAATTATACATTAGCATCTTTTTTGAGGCATAATTTACATAGCACATGACTCTCTTGTTTAAGTACAATTCACTGATCTTTAGTAAGTTTTATAGAGTTGTACAAATACCATCAAAATCCAATTTTAGAAATATCTTAGCAAAACATTTCTCCACCACCCAAAAGTATTTCTCATGCTTATTTGCCTTCACTCCCCATCCCCACCCTCAGCCCCCAGGCTTGGGCAACACCTCTACTCAACTTTCTTCTTTCTTTTTTTTTTAATTGAAAACATTCTTTATTGAAGTATAGTTGATTTACAATGTTGTGTTAGTTTCAAAGTGTTTCACTTATTTATATATATATATATTACACATATGTAATAAATATATATATGTATATATATTCTTTAACAATCTAGGTTGTTGTTCAGTTGCTAAATCATGTCTGACTCTGCCACCCCCATGAACTTCAGCACCCCAGGCTTTCCTGTCCTTTACTATCTCCTGGAGTTTGCTCAAACTCATGTCCACTGAGTTGGTGATGCCATCCAACCATCTCATCCTCTGTTGCCCCTTTCATTACAGGTTATTACAGGATATTGAATACAGTTCCCTGTGCTATACAGTAGGTCCTTGTTGGTAATCTATTTTATATATCATCGTGTGTGTATGTTAATCCTCAACTCCTAATTTATCCCTCTCCTCCTTCCCTTTGGAAACAGACTATGTTTGTTTTCTATGTTTGTGAATTCTACTCTCCTTCTTTTATAGAGTGGTCTTTTCTGTATATTTCACACAATTTATGGTCTACTGACTGGTTTCTCTCAGAAACTATAGTGTTTTTAAAGTTCCTCCATGTTGTAGCACACATCAATCCTTCATTCCTTTTTATTGCCAAATATATTCTATCATACGGATGAACCACACGTTGTTTACTCACTCTCCAGTTGATGGACATTTGGATGGTTTCCGCTTTTGGCTATGAATAATCCTGCTATGAAAATTTGTGTACAACTTTTTGTGTGGAGATGTATTTTCATTTTTCTTGGGCCTGTACCAAGGAGCAGACATGCTATGTCATGTGGTAAACTTATGTGCATCTTTTTAAGAAGCAATCAAACTGTTTCCAAAATAGATGCACCATTTTACATTCCCACCAGCTGTGTTGTAAGGATTTCAATGTCTCCACATCCTTGTCAACGCTGATATTGTTTATCTTATCTATTACAGCCATTCTACGGGGTGTGAAGTGGTATCTCAGAGTGATTTTAATTTGCATTTCCCTAAAGACATACTGTTGAATATCTTTTCATGTGCTTACTATCTATTTTTCTATATATTTTAGGTGAATGTCCCTTCAAATCTTTTGCTTATTTTTTCCTATTTTTAAAAATCAGGATATAGTTACTTTACAATGTTGTGTTAGTTTCTGCTCTACAATGAAGTGAATCAGCTGTATGTATACATATCTCTCCTCCTTCTTGAGTCTCCCTCCCAACTCCTCCATCCCACTTCTCTGGTCTAGGGAGAGGACTGAAACTTTCCAAGGGGCGTGGACAGGAGAACTGTCCCCCAGAGAGTGTGAGGGTGGGAGGACCAAGAACCTGTGATTAGGTTGACAGTAGTTAAGGGTAATAAAAAAACCAAGGACATAGCACAACACTGTAAGTCAACTATATCCCAGTAAAAATGAAAAAAACAAATAAAATTGGACAAGCAAAAAAGATCAAGGACAAGAACCAGTCCCCTAGTAGCCATCAAAAGGCTCTGGAGGCTGACTTGGAAGGAAGCAGGTATGAGAAACCTGTGTTTGGACTGCAGGCTTGTAGGACACAGACTTTTTCATATATAAAGGAATTTGGACACCATAGGGTTATGTGGTCAACAGAGTTCAATAATAATAAACCACTAATCAAATATTTATAATGCTTTTCATTATATATTACTTTGGGTCTGCTATGCAAGACTAATTTCTTATGAAGATGAAACTAATTGGAATCTAGCCCTCAAATCTATTTATACATATCCTAGCACTCATAAATTTTTTGGACGTCATGACTGTCAAAATGAAGGATGAGTTTTGACTACCTCTAGAATTTGGAAATGAATGATGTCACTTTTTACCCAAGGTCATCCAAAGCTATTTGTGTAGCAATTCTCATGTGTAATATGCAAGCTGGAATGCAACTTTCAATATCAATCAGGTTATCCACTAGGTAAACTTGGAGAAATGAGTATGTTGTTGTTTAGTCGCTAAGTTGTGTCCAACTCTTTACAACCCATGGACTACAGCACACCAGGCTTCCCTGTCCTTCACCATCTCCCAGAGTTTGCTCAAACTCTTGTCCATTGAGTTGGTGGTGCCATCCAACCATCTCATCCTTTGTTACCCACTTCTCCTCCTGCCCTCAACCTTTCACAGTATCCAGCATCAGGGTCTTTTCCAATGAGTCAGCTGTTCGTATCAGGTGACCAAAGTATTGGATCTTTAGCTACAGCATCAGTCCTTCCAATGAATATTAAGGATTGATTTTCTTTGAGATTGACTGGGTTTGATCTCAAACTTGGAGGAATGAGTGTGTTGGTCAGCGTGTCCTGATTGAGCATCTGCTGGGTGCCAGGCACTGGAGAAATCAGGTACCACCGACATGGCCCCTGTTTTTGTGGAGCTAATTAAACAGATAAATCAGTAATGGCAGTGTTGTGGAGTGTGTCATTGGCAGAGGAGATTGCATACTGGGAGTGCACAGTGGAGCGTTTAGTCAAGCCTGTGGGTCAGGTGGAGCACAAGGCCCAGCCTCAGTTGTGGCGAGGCTGAATGTTTGGAGAAAAGATCAGAGGGCGGGAGTACCAAGGATGAGGATACACCAGGCGGGATCCCTATAGGAAATAGATGGTGCTCACAGGTGAGAAAATGCCAGGAGTATTTAATAAAGGCACTGTTTTTGAAGGTTTGGGCTGGATGTCAAGAGAGCACAAAGGCTGGGCAGTGTCCCGAGTCCTGTGATGGTTGCCTTGTCACTGTCCACAAGCCTGGTGGGTGCAGGCGAGGATGTAGTGGGTCCCAGTGCCTGGAAGGAGAGGCCCACTTCCCAGGAGGAGTGATCTTTGGTTGGCAAATGCAGCAAGCTAAGGAAACCCATCAGGAAATGAGCCGGGGGTTAGTGACCGCCTCGACTCTCCTCCCTTCCTCTGATCTTCTGCGAGGGCTCCCACTGCCCTGAGCCTGCAGAAGTCAGAGGGTGTGGGCAGCTTGGCAGTGCCCTCAGTACTGGTCAGCCTCACGGACCAGGAAGCAGGTGAACAGGGGAAGTGGACAAGGAAACAGAAGGGATCGTCCCAGAGAAAGAAGAATGACTCAGACAGGACTGGAGAAGTAGATGGTGGTCCGTTAGAAAGAGATGGTTGGCTCAAATTAAGGTTACGTTTTGTTCAAAAAAGAGGCTTCCCTGGTAGCTTGGACTGTAAAGCGTCTGCCTACAACGTGGGAGACCGGGGTTCGATCCCTGGGTAGGGAAGATCCCCTGGAGAAGGAAATGGCAACCCACTCCAGTATTCATGCCTGGAAAATCCCACGGACCGAGGAGCCTGGTGGGCTACAGTCTGTGGTGTCGCAAAGAGTTGGGACAACTTCTCTTCTTTGTTCAAAAGCCTTTGGGCAATTATTAGAGTATTTAAGCAAAGGAGTCATGTGATCATGTTATTTTCAGAAGATAAGGAGGTGTCAGAGTAGAAGATGGATTTGAGGGGAGCAAGATGGGGTTCTCGAAGGCCATTAGGAGGTCATTACCACTCCTAGAAGAAAGGATGGGAGCTTGGACTGCCAAGCAGTGCAGCTGGGAAAAGGGAGCCAATTCAAGGTGTGTTTAAGGGAGTCTAGTGTGGAAGGCTGGGTGGATGTGCTTTTCCCTGATGCAGGGACCACTGGAGATGGAGCAGTTTAGGGGTGGGCGAGGAGAAAGCGTAGGCTCAGGTGTGGCCCTGGTCAGTTTGAGATGCTGTGAATGCATCTGAGTGGAGTATCAAACAGCAGATGGAAGGGTGGATGTGGAGCTCGGGGGACAGGCTTGGGTCAAGCTAGTGGAGAGCTGGTTGATAGACCTGATATACTGTCATCTGGGCCAGGGCGTGGCCACCACCTCTAAGAGCAAGTGTTCAGTAAGATGAGAGAAGAGCCTGAGTGAGAATCCCGGAGAACACCAACATTTTGGGATCTGGCCCAGAGATGTGACTCAGTAAAGGGAAATGAGAAGCGATGGCCATCAATGGCAAATGTCAAGAGGACGGGGGCAGGAAGTGCCTTGGGGTGGGAGGTGGAGCGACTGGGGAAGAAGAGACCAGACCAGCGACTGGGGAAGAAGAGGCGTCTCCTCAGTGTAGGTTTACTGGGAATGGGGAGAAATGGGTCAGTGGTGGGAGGTGATGGGATCCAGGGGGAACCCTGCTCAGTGAGGGGCCAGAGCATATGGAAATGGTGAGAATCGGTGACCACCAATTAGACAGGGACCCAGGAGGGATCAGGTCGCAGGAGAAAGGCTGGAGTGGAAGAAGCCTCACTCCCCGGCAGAACCTTGTCCCCAGGCTTTCTCACCCTCGGGAAGAATAGCCTCTGTGCTTCTGTTTAATGGAGGTTGGCAGACTTTGGGCTTTTCTGACTCTGAACTAGATGCAGCATCAGCAAGGCCACCTCCACAGTCTGATCTTCACACCCCCTCTCACTGTGGACG
The DNA here is from genome assembly GCF_019320065.1 of Cervus canadensis. Taxonomy (NCBI): domain Eukaryota; kingdom Metazoa; phylum Chordata; class Mammalia; order Artiodactyla; family Cervidae; genus Cervus; species Cervus canadensis. The sequence continues at coordinate 18,525,342 of NC_057392.1, read as the reverse complement.
GAGCCGGAGGAGTGCCTCGTGTAACATGTCATTGTCTCCATCCCAAAGTGAGGGGAGGAGGGACCTGATCCTGGAGTGTTTGGAGACTTGGTGATGGTGGTGAGATGGGTAAAGGCATTTTTTCACTCTTTTCTCCTCCTTTTTCTAAAGAGGGAGGGCAGATAGGCTCCTGAGAGCAAGGGGTCTGAGGCTTGGGAGGTTAGAAAAGGTGAAAAGACCATGACCTTTACTGGAATGGAGCCTGGGTAGGTAAGTGCCTGGGTCTTTGTGGTGGTGGTTTAGTCACTAATTTGTGTCCGACTCTTGTGACCCCATGGCCTGTAGCCCACCAGGCTTCTCTGTCCATGGCATTTTCCAGGCATGAATACCGGAGTGGGTTGCCATTTCCTTCTCCAGGGAATCTTCCCAACCCAGGGATTGAACCTGGGTCTCCTGCATTTCAGGCAGATTCTTTACCACTGAGCCACAGGGAAGCCCGGACTGTGTGTTTACTGTGACACAAATCCTCCCAGCTGTGTGATTTTCTCCAGTGAAACTGAAGGGTCCAGATGTGGGCTTCCATTCTCTGCTTCCTCTCTCCCTTCCTTGCCAATCTCTCCAAGTCGGAGTTCATTGTTTTTGTCTTACTTTTCGTTGTAGTAAGTAGTTACACTAGTAATTACTAACTCCCCAAACAACTCAGTGGTTTCATGATCACAGACACACAAATGTGTCACCTTTCTAGATGATGAGGAGAAAGAGAAGGGGCAGCCTGGAGGCCTGCCGTAGGTCACTTGTGGGTGTGGCAGTGGTAGGGACATCACCGTCCTGGGGGTGATCAGCCCTGTCGCATGACCCTGCTGCATTAAGGAACCTGAAGGCCCCATGTTTGCCTTTACAGATTTTCAGTCACCTCCACCGGTGACTGTAGTCACCCTCTGTTGTTTTCTCAGGCGTGGGGTGGGCGATCAGGGTGGCACACTCGGCAGAGGGGCGTTCTCTTGCTTTTACTGCCTTCTTGGCAGAGACAGGCCACACGGAGGCAAAGGCATCGTTTGCATTTTTTAAGCAGGAGCCACTGATCACATCTGTATCTGCCAGATGGCAGTTGTGCTGTAATTGTTCTTAAAAACATACGTGTTTTCAGCTGTGCATCCCTTCTTGGAGACTTGGGGAAACAACAGGAAGTTCAAGAATGAGTATTTCTTTTCCTCTCAGAAGCCCACTTATCTGACTTACTTTCAATTTAGTGCTTCTGAAGAGAATCGTAGCGTGTCAGGACTTTAAAACATCAATACAAATGTACCGAGTTGCTGCTCTAAGAAGAGGAATTCTGTGGGCTGGGACTTCTTCATGCCCAGAGCCTCTGAATATTTTCTTATGTGGCCAAAGAGATTTTGCAAATGTATTTATTCATTTTTTTATTCATTTTTAATTGGGGGGTGATTGCTTTACAATATTGTGTTGGTTTCTGTCATAAATCAACATGAATCAACCATAGGTATACATATGGCCTCTCGCTCCCTAACCTCCCTCCTACCTCCCACCCCATCCCACCCCTCTAGGGTGTCACGGAGCACCAGGTTTCAGCTGTCTGCATCTACAGCAAATTCCCACTGGTTATCTATTTTACATATGGTAATGTATTTATTTCCATGTCACTCTCTCAATTCATCCCAACCTCTCCTTCCTCCACTATGTCCACTAGTCTGTTCCCTAAGTCTTTATCTCCATTACTGCCCTGCAAATAGTTTCATCAGTACCATCCTTCTAGATTCCACATATGTATATGTGTTAATATACGATATTTGTTTTTCTCTTTCTGACTTACTTCACTCTTTATAATATGTGCTAGGTTCATCCAGCTCATTAGAATTGACTCAAAATATGTTCCCTTTTATGGCTAATATTCTATTATGTGTATATACCACACCTTCTTTGTCAGTTCATCTCTCAATGGATATGTAGGTTGCTTCCATGTCCTAGATATTATAAATAGTGCTGTAATGAACATTGGGGTACATATGTCTTTTTCAATTATGATTTCCTCATGGTTCAGATGGATAATAAACCCATGAAAAGATGCTCAACATGGGTCATTATTAGAGAAATGCAAATCTAAACTACAATGAGGAATCACCTTACACTGGTCAGAATGGTCATCATGAAAAAGTCTACAGACAATAATTTCTGGAGAAGATGTGCAGAAAAGGGAAACTTTTGTAGTTGATGGGAATGTAAATTGATACAGCCACTATGGAAGACAGTATAGAGATTCCTTAAAAAACTAGGAATAGAACTGTACTGTGCTAAGTCACTTGAGTCATGTCTGACTCTTTGCAACCCTATGGACTGTAGCCTGCCAGGCTCCTGTGTCCATGGGATTCTCCAGGCAAGAATACTGGAGTGGTTGTCATGCCCTCCTCTAGGGGATTTTTCTAACCAAGGGATCTAACCTGCATCTCCTGTGGCTCTTGGAGGCAGATTCTTTACTGCTGAGCCACGGAGGAAGCCCAGGAATAGAACTACCCTATGCAAATGTATTTTAGTGAAGGCTCTGGACATGGAGAGATTCTCCTGGACTGTCTATTAGTTTTGATATCGTTACATCAAATCTAATAGATCCTTCTGAGAGGGAGTGGGGAGACCAGTGGGGCAGTAGGACATGTGATGACAAAGCAAGAGATTGGAGTGATGCAAGGAAGGGATCACAAGCCAAGGAATGTTAGCAGCCCCAAGAAGCTGAAAAGTTCAAGGAGATAGATTGCCGCTGGTCCTCCCACCCCGTGGAGCCTCCAGGGAAAGCTCAGGGAAGCTTTTTTCCCTGGAAAGCTCCAGGGAAACCTTTACTGACACCTTGACATTAGTCCTGTGAAAGGAATCTTAGACTTCTGGTCTCCAGAACTGTAAGAGAATACATTTGAGTTGTTTTAAGTCACCAAATTTGTGTTAGGTCATGACAGTAACAACAAGACACTGGTATTGTAGGGTAGTTTATTGTGAGATTTTTTTCCCATGTGTTTTACTCATCAGTTACCCTGATGGTTGGTTTTCATGTGAGAGGATGGGGGGGTGATGCATGCAGTAAACTAGAGTTGATGTGTTAGCTCCCATCTCAACCTATTGACAGTGTAGAATCAGTTAGTGAGGAGGTACCACCCAATCTAAAACTCAGCAGTCTGGTCCTGTCAAGCAGCTCAGTCCAGAACAGAACAGGTGTTCTGGCAAGAGAGTCACTGATGTGGTAAACACAGACTTTGAATGAAGCACAAGGAACCTCCTACTGGTCCAGCTTTCTCCTTATATTTATGAATCAACATTGTCGTTTGCCTACAAACACAACTCCTGATAAATGTCAGCCTAGGGTAAAGACATTTGTCTAAGATACTATCTCACTTTACTCTTGAATGTAGCATATCTCAATGGCTTAGGCTATAACTTTATAAGATTGTGAAGAATATCTCTCACACTTATGCTAAAATCTTTTCTCTAAACGGTTCCAGTTTTAAACCCTTAAAAATTTTTCACTGTTTGTTATCGTTTTTCAAATTGAAAAACAACATATTATGAATGTAAAATTTGTTAAATATTTGTGCACAAGTAAAAAAGACAAGAAAACACTTGTAGTTCTAGAATGTAGAGATATATACTGTTAATATTTTGGGATATCTCTTTTAAATATTCATCTTATCTGATTTTTTTTACTGTTTTCTGAACATTTCCCACGTCAATATGTATTCTTCTATAATTTTATAATGGTTCAGTTCAGTTCAGTTCAGTCGCTCAGTCGTGTCCGACTCTGCGACTCCATGGACTGCAGCATGCCAGGCCTCCCTGTCCATCACTACCTCCCGGAGTTTACTCAAACTCATGTCCATTGAGTTAGTGATGCCATCCAACCATCTCATCCTCTGTCGTCCCCTTCTCCTCCCACCTTCAATCTTTCCCAGCATCAGGGTCTTTTCCAGTGAGTCAGTTCTTCACATCAGGTGGCCAAAGTATGGGAGGTTCAGCTTCAGCATCAATCCTTCCAATGAATATTCAGGCCTGATTTGCTTTAGGATAGACTGGTTTGATCTCCTTGCAGTCCAAGGGACTCTCAAGAGCCTTCTCCAACACCACAGTTCAAAAGCATCAATTCTTCGGCGCTCAGCTTTCTTTATAGTCCAACTCTCACATAGCATTCTGTTTTATTATATGTAAATATATGTCTGCAATTTATTAGCCAATCTCCCTGTTGTGCCTTTAGGTTATTTTTGGAATTTTATTGTTGCCTATTCATGTGCTTTGCCCATTTCCTTTTTTTTCATATGTTATTTGAAAAATAAGTTTGTGATCTTTTTTGTTGTTGTGTTTTAGGGTTATTAATTTTTTTTTTTAATTTTTTTATTAGTTGGAGGCTAATTACTTCACAACATTTCAGTGGGTTTTGTCATACATTGATATGAATCAGCCATAGATTTACACTTATTCCCCATCCCGATTCCCCCTCCCACCTCCCTCTCCACCCGATTCCTCTGGGTCTTCCCAGTGCACCAGGCCCGAGCACTTGTCTCATGCATCCCACCTGTGCTGGTGATCTGTTTCACCATAGATAGTATACATGCTGTTCTTTCGAAAACACCACCCTCACCTTCTCCCACAGAGTCAAAAGTCTGTTCTGTATTT